>NC_139229.1:15083477-15667655 GCF_977018435.1 Lepisma saccharinum
GATCCTAAGAAATTATTGACACCCCATTAAATTAATATTCTTGAAAGCCTGCAAAGAGATGGATATAAAAATTTTCTTGCTCGCAATGATGTGTTGCAAGCATGCGTGTTTCTCTGGCGCTTTGCTAAGGTGAAAGTGAAGTTTTATATTATAGGTGCATTACAAGATTTTGCGATATTCTCGATATTCATTAATAACATCACTTAATGCTTAGGGTTGGTATACTGCTTGATTTAAAGCAGGTGCATGATTTGGAACAAAAATACATATATCGAATCCGCATTTCTAACTTCACGTCACAGAAAAATTTTACTTTATCAACTTAAATTTGCACTGAAGATAAAATCCACGTAATTATTGTTATGGGTTACTAAAATAATGATATTTACACCAAGGAAACGGGGTGAGTTCTTTGAAAGAGGAACCGTATTATATTATCGTCCTGACCTTTACTTTGTGGGGATTACTGTATGGTTTGAGTGAGCGAATAATATAATTTTGGGGACGCATGACATGATTTGGGGGGGGGGATTGCGCCATTGGCCTTGGGGGGAGGCACCCCTGAGCCTAACGCATAATATTTGTGTGTTAAACATGTTTTGATCACATAACTTGCAACTGTCAGGCTTCAAGCATTTCTAAATAGTATATTAATAATAGCATTAGTCCACACATTCTCAATTACTCAAAATGGTGAATCATATTTTTTTTTCACTAGATACTGTTTGACTACTTCCTAGATAGTTTTTTCTGACTTCTGTATGGTAATTTACGTTATTCGGTGAGGTATCATAATACATAGCTACCATTAGTACAAAATTAACATACATGTCGTTTCCTAATGTACTATAATATTCACATTAGAGCCATGCTACTACAGAGGTTGTTCAGCGTATATTTGGCCAAACGCGATTCCTCCCCCCTGCACTCAGAATGAACTCACCCAACCTTGGTCAGGCATGTTTGTCAGTGTAGTGTGTGAGCTGTAAAAGAGTGGTTGTGTTTTCTCACTGGGCCAAAAATCCCACCCAAACTGAGCCGCTTTTTGGGAGGAGTGCGTTGTATAACTTTCCAAGTGTTAGCATTTTCTCGCTTGGCCGAAAATTCTGCCAAAACAGTTGCTTTTGGGAAGGTTATGTTGTAGCCTTTTATGACGCAAAGTTCAGTGTGTCAATGATCAGGAAGTAGTGTAAGAGCAAGAATTGTGACGTTAGTTTGACTTTATTCAAGAATGTGATCGGCAAGTATAAGAATTGCATGGCCCCAGCGTTCAGTTCTCTAACAAAGGGGATGATAACACGTCCGTGAACACAAGCCACCACCAGTATGCAGGCGAAACTTCGCAGAATGGCCATGCAAGAGAATCCACCGACCCAAAGACAGATGGCGAATCATCTAAATATGTCTTTGGAAACTGTTAACTGCACCTTGCACCTGCATACTGGTGGTGGCTTGTGTGCACGGACGTGTTCTCGTCCCCTTTGTTGGAGAACCGAACGCTGGGGCCATGCAATCCTTATACTTGCCGATCACATTCTTGAATAAAGTCAAACTAACGTCACAATTCTTGCTCTTACACTACTTCCTGATCATTGACACACTGAACTTTGCGTCATAAAAGGCTACAACATAACCTTCCCAAAAGCAACTGTTTTGGCAGCATTTTCGGCCAAGCGAGAAAATGCAAACACTTGGAAAGTTATACAACTCACTCCTCCCAAAAAGCGGCTCAGTTTGGGCGGGATTTTTGGCCCAGTGAGAAAACACAACCACTCTTTTACAGCTCACACACTACACTGACAAACATGCCTCATCAAGGTTGGGTGAGTTCATTCTGAGTGCAGGGGGGAGGAATCGCGTTTGGTCAAATATACGCTGAACAACCTCTGTATAACTCACTGAAATACATGTCTGTCTGTCATATTGACAGCTCTTCCGTACAGTCCTCAAATATATGCAAATTTAAATTCTCTGGAAGTGGAGTCTGCACCGGAAAACAAGAGGATGGGGTTATTAGATTTTGATGCTCGGTGGAAAACTGAATCCCATCATGCCAGTAACTAAGTTTCACACAAGTCATATCCATGAATTGTCATCAATTGTCATCAATCGAACCAATTCTATGTTAATTCTCATTTTACATTTGCTTCTGTCTTCCTCATCTCTGATATTCGAACAGAATTTGTCAAACGGGAAAAACTTAAATATTGAAGATGCAGATAATTAAATAAATTACACCGTACTCCGTGGCGGAGTGGTTAGCACAGTTCCCTATGACTCCAGAGCTCCAGGTTTGGAATATCAGGCTGAGCATGAGTGTTCTTTCTAAATGTCCCTTCATCAATTTTATATCATCAATCGTGGCAGAAAAGCGAGGTCAAATAACAATTTAATCAATCGATCAATGAAGTAATTAAATTATTTATATGCTTAATCTTATTTCCATTTTTGTATTTTAAAATGCGTGATTACTTTCTCTTTGTAGCCTTCAAAACCAGTGAGAGTACTTCTTTCATGGAATAACTTTTGAAAGGGAAAGAAAGCTATCAGAAATACATTATGTTAGTTAATTTACGTTGCTTTTCCCCTTCTTTAGATTAATAGTGATTATAAAGATGAAAGATGTATGAATGTAAAATATATAAAGAAGAAACGCAATGATTCCAACTTATAGAACCTCGCTCATCGCTGGAATTTATATAGTTGGGAATGGGAATTTTTCAGCATCCATAGGGAATTTTATTCTGAGTCAAGAAGGAACACAACAGAAGATTGGCGCTGGGAACTGAATGCGTGTTGTAGATGAATTTGTGTTGTGTTTGGTGTTTCTCTTGGCGATTCGAAAATGTATTATTTGTTTAGGTGTTAGTGGTTTAGTATTAGTGCTAGTGCTGTGTTTACTGAAGTTAAAGGCAATGGATGTAATAGAACATTTGCGTGTGAAAATATTTGGAACGAAATCTTTTCCGGAGAAATTGAAAAATCGTTCATGCAGGTAGGCCAGTAGCATCTCTTGTACCACAGGTCTTGAAGTCATACTTCCGTGAATAAAAACAAAAATCGGGAATGCACGAGTAACTGGATACTGGGGTACATTTCAATTGATGTTTTCTTTTATTTCACTAGCACATTCCTGTCATGGTATGTTACAGGGTTGTTGTTTTTTAGATTTATTATACTTTCTTGTTTTATTACTTGAAATACTAAACTTAGATTAACTGCAATCACAACAATTAATTGATAGTTGTCGCAACAATAAGGTAAATTTGCAGGGAGACTTCAAGAGTGGGTGGATGGATCAAGGGTCTGAGATTATCCACTCGTTAAAACCAGTAGACGCCATTGGTCTATATTCCTTGTGATGCAGGAACAACACTGGAAAGAGGACAGCGGAAGTGAAAATGGACAGGTTGTGGGTGGGCTGCGATTCCGAGAATAAATCCTGTTTCACTCAAGTTTCAGAATTCCAAATGTATGAAAATTCTAGCTCGATCGTTTCAATTGTTCCTTGTATTTTTGGAATGAGGGGGGAAAAAGTTACAGATTTCGGTTTCTGAACTTCCATTAATCCAAGTTGTCAGAAGTTTCGGGGGGGTTGAACCCTAGAAACCCCCCTCTAAATACGGCCATGGTTTGCAGCATCTTCTTGTAACTCGATAACTCTTGTATTATCGAGAGAGTGGTGTTCAATGTACAGTTAGATTGTTTTGTAAAATGAGCATTTTAAAATTACACTCGCGCATTTAAATATAAATAAAGTTCAGGAAAGTATAGTTTTAATCATTTATTCTTCCCCACCCGAAATTTGTGCATCCCGTACACAGGCGCCGACTCCATGGGGCTTGGGAGGGGGGGGGGCTCGAGTCACCCCAATGTTAACGAAGTGGGGGCAGAGCAACCCAAATAATTTTGCTTAAGAGGATGTAATGTATTATTTTTCTTCTCTTGCAAAGTTTACTCTGAATTGTGCCACATGAATGTAACTTTAAATACACATTTGAAATGTTCTAGACCATCAACTTTGGGGCGCTGAGACCGCTAAACCATCAACTTTGGAGGGGGCTATGACCATAAACAGCAAAACACATGACTTGTTACCAGAGCTAGGAATTTTAGGTGCAAAAATTTGCCAATAAAGGTGCAAAAAAGGTGCTAAAATAGGTGCTAATTTTCAGATGTAAAATTTATTGTGAGCAGTGCATACATATATGATTCAACTTGTCTGGATAAACATAGAGTATTCTCTGGTTTTAAATCGTTTAATATAACTAAGCAAAGAAAATTCTCTGACACATTAGAAAACGACATAAAGGAAAACATCCTTGTTCTTACTTGCTTATAATTAGTCATCTAGAAAACTGTTAAAATAGATTACATTCAAAATTTCTGTTCTTCTGAGTGAGGCTACATCTGCGGTCACTAAGCAGATACTTGTAAATTGAAAATGAACGTTCAACGTCAACAGACACAAGTGGTGCGTATTTTGTTTTCAACCAGTAATCCACATCCTTGTTGGTTGAGACTTTTTGAACATCAGAGTTTTTGGCTAAACTTTGTTCTAACTTCTCTTTCCCGACCCCTTGCAGCTCTCGTTGCACATCCACCAAAACAGCCCACTGTGCTTCCTTTTCAGAACACTGCTCCTCCAGTTTTGTAATTGCAGTAGTAAGGAAAGGGAAGCCATGTACAATATACAGTTCATCTTGCAATTCCTGTTTAAGTGCAAGTTTTTTGTTTTTTCTACAGCTGAGGAATTACTAGGCAAAGCATCTAAAAATTTCGATATTGTATGGAAATGATTCCAAATAAACACTGCAGCTTTTAACCATGCACCCCATCTAGTGAGGATGGGAGAGGGTGGTAGTGGAAGTTTCGTAAAGAGCATTTTCAGTATTTTCTTAATGCTGGAAACAAATTCGTTCACATATGTATATCCATCTTTAAGAGCTTCACAAACTCGATGCAAAGCATGAACAATGCAGGTCACATGTTTTAAGTTAGGATACATATTCTTCAGATTAGAAAATGCAACTAACATGTAAGATGCTTGGTCTGTAAGAACTAACCACACACTATCATATTTTACGCCCTCTGGCCACAATACAAAACATGCATAATTGAAACTTTGCATTACACTTGCATTACCTGTTTTGCCGAGAAAATAAGTTTTTAAAAGCATGGATTTCACTTGATGTCCATTGAGAGGTGCTAATAAAATGTTCAAAACGTACCTGTTTTGCCTGTCTGTGGTTTCATCTAGTATGAAATAGACTGGATGGTCAGCTACTACTTGCCTGATCTGCGAGATTTTAGCTTCATAAAGAGGTTGAAGTTAAGATTTCCTTAAGGTGCTCTCATCTGGAACTGACTTCCCAGTATACTTTTGCAAATATGATTTCATGACAGGATTGTTAAGTTTTGAAAGAGGTATTCCCCACGCTATAAATGTTCTTGCTGTCTCACTGAAAAATTCATTTATATTTCTAGAACTCGAAGATGCAAGCGCCTCACCAATGAATTGCTGTCGCTTCCCACCTTTACCATCTCGTAGTTCTTTATTCCTGACGTACTTCCCACTTTGTAGATGCTGCACAACCTGAGTGCGCTGGTGTTTGTCATCTACAGCAATAGAAATATCACGCACATCACACCTCAGAACAGATCCATCACTCTGAATGCCGTCACCGCTAAACTGTTTAACAATGTCCTGCAGTTTCCCAACATTTACTTTATGTTTTGGCATGGTTAACAAGCAAATCCGATGCATCGATCAGTCGATCAAAGACTGCAGTTACCTTGTTCGCTGATACGGGAGAAGGAAACGAAAACAAAACAGCTTTCCTGCAACAATTCGTAAACAATACAGCATAGGACAAAAATAGCACAACTTCTAGCAATTGTAACGCGTCATTGTTGGCACTGTTTAAAGTCCGCGCGCTTACTACATTAACGTCCAAGAACTGAAGAAAGCCGATTCATTGTTGTGCGGTAAACAAGAATTGCGTGCCAAGAAGCCGTGCCTCGAATGTGGGTGGGGTTAAAGAGCGTGTGAGTTGTATTAAAAAAAATGATAAAGATACAAAATGGGCGAAAAGGTGCAAAAGGTTCTGAGAATGTGAAAAAGGTGGAAAAGGTTCGGAGATTGTGAAAAAGGTGGAAAAGGTTCGGAGATTGTGAAAAAGGTGCAACCGAAACACCATGAGTAGAGTTCAATACATGCTTATTTTGGGGATGAGTCACTTTTTTTACCCATTTTCACACAAAAAATTTAAGGTCCAGCACCTAAAATTCCTAGCTCTGCTTATTACTATATACTAAGTATGTAATTATGAGTATTGTTAAAATTTTTACTATAAAGAGTTTCAAAATACGATGTGCATGAACTAGGCTAGTGGATGGGACGTTCGGGCTACAAATGGCTCTCACATGACATTCAGAACGAGATCATTGATATATTAGGGAGATCTGTTTTGCGCTCCGTGGTGGCAGATATTAAAAGTTGGGAATATTTTGCTATTATGGTTGACGAATCTTGTGACATATCCATCCGTGGACAATTAATATTCTGCATTCGAACTGTGAATAAAAATTTTGTTATTTTTGAGGAATTCGTGGGCTTTTATGAGATTCCGAACACTGAGGCCAAAACTTAAAAAAGGGAGAGAGTGAGTCATTCATTAATTTATTTCAGTGAACAGAGCCCCCCCCCCCAATAATTTTGACAAGTCGGCGCCCCTGATCCAGTAGAAATTATTCAGGACACCGGGACAAATGATAACATTCACAGCCTGTATCGGAAAATCCGGGATATATAGCAGGGCTAGGAGGCTATCGAAATCCAATCTGCCACCGCATGAAAGACCACAACTTTATTAAATTAGGTCTATCTACAAACTTCTAACTTCTCCATATAAAATGAGTAGAAAATGCTTTTAAAAAAGCTATTCCCAGCTTCTTCAGCTTAAAAAAGAATTACAATATTAGAACTGGTATTTTCCTCCTTGCTACAAAATTGAAAATTACATCACTGGTTTTATTTTAATATTCCTACGTACTACACTTAACTGTGCAGGGTCCATTAGTCGAGGATCTCCCGTTGAATTAAAAAAAACAGATTTCAACTTCTCCAATGTTGAAAACATCCTCTCGTGTGTTGCAGTTGAAACTGGCAGTGTAGCCACAGTAGCGTAGCCAGAAATTTCAAATGGTGGGAGGGGGCAGTGTCGGTTGGGAAAATACTTAACAAACTTGCGCCTAAAGTTAAGAAACGCAGTGGTATGGCCAGAAATTTCAAAAGGGGCACAGAATACAATGGCGGTGTAATCAGTCACGCAGTGAAAGCTGTCATTCTACAAAGTGAGGAAGAACAGATGCAACAAAAAAAAAAACTGGAAGAATATATTCAGGCATGCTATATAGGCTTCAAAATGTGTTCATTAATTACAGTGATAGCAAAATAATACAAGATTTCCTGCATGGAGGTTGTTTGGGGGGGGGGGGGGTTTAAGACCACTCTATACACAGAAAGGCTAATCGGAACTGGACCTACAGTTTAAAGTGGCACTATGTGCCTCCATCAGGTATCGAACCCGAGACCCCTTGATTACAAGGCGACAACTTGACCGCTACACATTTCATGCATGGAGTAGCATACAACCTAAAGTTTTAGTGCATATAAAACATAGGGTTACCAGATGTCCAGTATTTCCAGAACATGTTCTACATTTTAACCTTATGTCCGGCGTGCGGGGGGGATTTGGAAAATATCATAAATGTCCTACATTTTGAGCGTCACATAATATTAATTAGGAAAATACGTGTTTCAGTTAAACAAAGAGGATCATGCTCATGCAAGTTACAAATACAATGCTATAGACTGTGCTCCCAAACTCAATAGTGAAATTATATTGGTTCAGACATTGCCAAAAAATAAAATAAAAGTTTGTCTTGCTAGATCAAAAGCGGAAGCAATTTATGAACGAATTTTTGGGCCTACGTTTTGATGATGTCACTGTTCAGTGCCTTATCAAAATTTATGGGCTTTGGGTTTATACTGTTTCCCATTCTATTCAGTAGAAATATTTTTTTCGTAAAGTCTGTAAAAAGTTGAGTACTGGTTCAGTGTAATTTGAAAGTGTTTGACTGTTCAGTCCCTCATAAATACACATATATTTTGACTAAACCTGAAATTTTGAGAAAAATTGGCTCCTCTGAGAAGTACCATTTTAAATATGTAACGAGAGGTGTATTGTTTAGTATTGATTACAAGTTTAGAAATCTTGTATTTAAGAATTCATTATGAAATCATATTATTTTAAAACTGAAAAGTGTCAATTTTAAATTACTTTCTAATGTGTTATGGAAACGTGTAATGTTTTGTGTCCTACATTTTGACGTAAAGTCCCACATTTTGGGACATTATGTCATACTTTTTCCTTGTATCGATCTGATAACCCTAGTAAAGAAAAATATGAGTCAGTGCTCATTGTAGATGGTGCATTATTGTAAACTGATGAAAGCTAAGATGAAAAAAACATAGTTAGTTAAAATACTGTTTTATTTCCACCATTGGAATAGAGGGGCGTTTCATACTGCACCATTATTATTGGACACTGCAGCACCAGGACGATGCAAAGAGGTGCTTGTGCATCCTGGTTCAAGCTCCATGACCCCAAATTCATTTAGTAATAATAATAATAATAATAATAATAATATTTTTAAAAAATTTAGTACACATTGTGATTAAGCGATGTGCTTTGTGCAAATATAGGTCCAAATTAATCACTCTAAAACCACTGTTATTTAACTACCATTCGACAATGATGATATTATTTCTCTTTTAGATGATCTCCTACATAAATTAAAAAATTATTTGTCTCCTTTCTTTAAAAAATAGTACCCCTTATGCCCCAACGTCACATTATCAGGTTACAGGATCTTAACATGAAATGTGTGAATTAAAAGTAACTACATAACCTGTTTTATGATATCCGACAAGCATGCTGGACAGATAATACAAGTATACGTTCACAATAATAACCCCATTGTAACTTACAGCAGCAAATAGTTTGCTGAATTATTGCAACAGAGGGTGAAAAATATATGTACATTCCGTTCTTCCTGGAACACAGTCTCGAACTGAGACCAGCGGTTGTCCAGACAAAGAGTACTATGTGCTGATGAAGTTCCAAGAACATCAGATGAATAGCGACACTTGTTTGGCAAAAAACACCTCATACCCCATCTTGCCCTGCTTCCCCAACCTTCCCCTATTTTGCTGCCTTTTTTCACATTATATATTAAGGTCATTTTCTGTATTGTATTTATATTAGTATATCAAATATTATTTAAATCTCAATATTATACCCTTTTTATGTATTCACGGCAAAAAGTTGCTATATATTTGCCACAACCTGCACTTGAAGTGGAAAATCTTAGCTGGGGGGTGTTTGGTCAAGCCTTAAGGTTTGCTGGGCTGATGCTCCTATGGTGATAATGAGATAGATGGGGGGGGGGACATGCATTGCAAAATCATTGCTAGCTTGGGGATACGATCCCCCTGCATCCCCCCTCACTTAGAGCACACAACAGATGCAAAAACAAACATATATGCTCAAGTATATTCCTTTTGCAAACCATAATAATTTAATTTAATGGTGACTGTATGGTGCTAAAAAAGCTCGATAACAATAATTACACCCTGGATATGTAAAAACATGTACTAAAACCATTCAAAAAGTAAATCATATGTAACATCAAAAACATCATATTTCCAGCATTTTAATCCTTTCTTTAACAAATTGCTCAAGTTAAACAAACCAATAGAAATACAATATTTAACATAATATTCTACATATTCCTGTTGCTTTTCTAATATACAACCAATATGTTCCACATTTTCAAACATGAATCTTATCTTGTTATGGTGTAACATAGCTTTGTATTGACTAAATGATCTTTCCGCTTACCATGAAGTGCCTCCCCGGTGGGATAGTGGTAACGTCCTCACCTTTTAATCAAGGGGTTTTGGGTTCGATACCCAGTGGAGGTCTATAGTTCAGATCCCACTTTAAACTGTATATCCAGTCCCGATTAGCCTATCTGTGCATAAGTGGACTTAAATTAACTTAACGCTTACCGGAAGTAATGGTGCATATTTAAACTTGCACAAATGTTATGTTGTGTACTCTGTTTACAAATTGGAATTATTGCTTCCACTTAGCATCCTGTTAATAGCTAAAATTGTATTATACCCTGGGTTTTTATCCAAAACGGAAGACATATTTTTCTTCACAATGTCCCCAACTGATCTTTCCACACTTTCCAGAGAAGTGACTGTTAAATGAACTATTTCAAGGCTGTCTGTTCCAAG
The DNA here is from genome assembly GCF_977018435.1 of Lepisma saccharinum. Classification (NCBI taxonomy): domain Eukaryota; kingdom Metazoa; phylum Arthropoda; class Insecta; order Zygentoma; family Lepismatidae; genus Lepisma; species Lepisma saccharinum. The sequence goes on from NC_139229.1 coordinate 15,093,850, forward strand.
CCGTACATTCCATCACGTATATACCTGTATTAAACACGACATTGTCAGGTACATTCTGGCTCTGCCCATGATGTTGAGGCCTGTGGCAAAAAGCATAGTGAGTTCCCCACCTGCATATACAATTTCAGTCATATTGTTTTCATGACAGAAGGTTTAAATTTTAACATTTTATTTTTGTGGTCCTATGGGGGCTCATGTCATGGCCTGACACCACTCATGCTCACTTAGATTGGATGGATTGATTGCTTCTATGGTAACAAAGTATGTGTGTTTTACACCCAATGTACTCTATGGCCCAAAAGAGCTTACAATAATCAAATGGATATAGCATGATATACAATATACAGAAATTTAGAGTTCTTTGTGAGTGGCAATTACTATTTACAACTGTTACCACTGCTCTAACTACTACTACTGCTAGTGCAACTACAACTAATACTACTGTCAAAGACAAAAAATAAAAAATACATTTAACTTGTTCAAAGCTAGTTGGTTGTCGACAATATCATTGCATATTTGTATTTGTATGTGGCTAACTGTGATCAGGAAATGGAGAAGGATGTCTGAAAAGTATTTGGCCTTTGTTAAAGGTAACATCAGTGTTTTCACTTAGTGCGACTAAAAGAAAGCCATGAAAAAATATCAGGATGGCCAACTATGGAATAATCCACCGGAAGCATTTTTTTTTCTAAATAGTCTTTAAGCGGGAGAGGGACAATTTCCCCTAGCTCCTTCTCTCTCAGGCAGCTGGGGAGCACTGTTGCCAACTTAGCTCTCTTGGAACCAGATCTGTCTCTTTCGTGCACTCGTTTGGCTGTGAATGGTGGCACCTGCCCCACTATGGTGCCACCACTAGCCCTGGCCCACATAGACCAACTCTTGCCATGTGCATACATACAACTCTCACTAATATTTCCAACAACTCTAGGAGACCCTGAAAACTTTACCCCTGCAAACCCACTAGTAACCCCTGTACACATTCAGCCAGAGTGATACTTTCTATTTGCATATGCCATCCTACGATCAATTCCAAATAAGCTTGGAGGGGTAGTAGCATTAGTATTATCTATTATAATTTTATTTATTATACCAATACATCATAAAAGAAATTTTCGTGGACTACAATTTTACCCTTTAAATCAAGTATTATTTTGATTAATAATTGCAACCTTTATTTTATTAACCTGAATTGGGGCCCGACCCATAGAAACTCCATATATTACTACAGGGCAAGTACTAACAATTATATATTTTATATATTTCATTATATCCCCGGCAACCCTACTACTATGACATAAAATTTAAAAAAAATGACTTCTTGACTGAAATTTTAAGTGTATGTCTTGAAAACATAAAATAGAATGTAAATATTCTAGAAGTCTTTACATTCTAATTATTATGCAACTAAATATAAATTGATATAATCAATCCCCTAAAACCAACAAAAAAAAAAAAAAATTTAAAGAAACCGGAAGAAAACTCCTTCAAGCTAAATATATAAGTTTATCATAACGAAATCGTGGCAGCGTACCTCGAACTCAAATATAAATAAATACTAAAAAAATAACCCTTAAGTAAAAAAAAATAAGAAAAGTGGTATCCCCCCAACAATAAAATTCTAAATAAAACACTTATAAATAAAATACTAGCATATTCAGATATAAAAATTAAAGCAAATCCCCCAGCACTATACTCAACATTAAACCCAGAAACAAGTTCAGACTCCCCCTCAGCAAAATCAAAAGGAGTTCGGTTAGTTTCAGCTAAGCAAGAACTCAATCAGGCTAACGCCAACGGTATAGCAATAAAAATAAATCATAAATAATCCTGAAAAATATTAAATAAAAGTAAATTATAACCGCCGGTTAAAAAAATAAAAGATAATAAAATTAATACTAATCTAACCTCATAAGAAATAGTTTGAGCAACTGCTCGAAGACCACCAAGTAATGCATAATTAGAATTAGATGATCACCCAGCAGATATTACTCTATATACTCCCATTCTCATACAACATAAAAAGAAAAACACACCCAAATAAAAATTAAATAATAAGGTGTGATATGGAAAAACAACCCAAACAACCAAAGATAAAAATAAACTAAAAACTGGAGATATATAATACGGGTAATAATTTCTCAAAGTAGGTAATGTTTGCTCCTTAGTAAATAATTTAACTGCATCAGCAAAAGGCTGAAAAATACCACAAATTCCAACCCGATTAGGCCCCCTACGAATTTGAATATAACCTAGCACCCTACGCTCAAATAAAGTAAAAAAAGCAACTCTAATTAAAACACACACAACTAAAATAATAAAAGAAATAACTCCAATAAATAAATCTAATATCATCTACTACAAAAAGAAATTTATCTTCATTATTGAATTCTAAATTCAATGCACTTCTCTGCCATAATAGTAATTATTATTAATCAATATTACATATATAATATAAGTATTTGGTCCTTTCGTACTAAAACACTTTTAATATTAAGAGATAGAAACCAACCTGGCTCACGCCGGTTTGAACTCAGATCATGTAAGAAATTAAAGGTCGAACAGACCATCAAATTTGAAATGCTACACCCAAATGATATCTTAATCCAACATCGAGGTCGCAACCCCTCCTGTCGATAGGATCTCTCAAGAAAGATTACGCTGTTATCCCTAAGGTAACTTATTCTTTAAATCACTAAAAATGGATCCCAAATAACAAAAATTATTGAATATTAAATAAAAAGAGCTAATTATTATCTTCCCATCACCCCAACGAAATATTATTAAATAATATATATAATTATGCTGCCAATCAAAACATCATTAAAATAATATAAAGATCTATAGGGTCTTATCGTCCCCTTAAAAAAATAAAGCCTTTTCACTTTAAAGTAAAATTATATATTAATTAACTAAAGACAGTCTATTCCTCGTCCAACCATTCATTCTAGCCCCCAATTAAAAGACTAATGATTATGCTACCTTCGCACGGTCAAAATACCGCGGCCATTAAACAAGTGTCATTGGACAGGTTATACTTCATATAAAAAATCATGAAAAGATGTTTTTGATAAACAGGCGAGAATAAATTTTGCCTAATTCCTTTAATTAATTAAATAAATATACTAATAGAATCATAATTTCAAAATAAAACCAATTAAAACATATAATTAAGTAAGAAAGTAAAACCAAACTAAATTTTTAATAAAATTTCAAATAAATTATAACAAAATTACAAAAACTAGCAATCTCCAAACCAATAAATATAATAGTTTATTATAAAGTTATAACCAATATATTAACCAGAAGCACATCCCCCTAGTCATAACTAAACATTAATATAATATATATACTAATATAAAAAATATTAAAATGTAAAGCTATATTAAATATAATTCCCTAATAACTAGATATAGGGTAAGTCGAATAACATTTTACTACAAGTAGTAATTTTAACAGAAAAATATAACACTTTTACCTTAAAATTAATCTACTAGCTCCTCACCCTTCGAGAAAACAGAATATTCAATTAAAATTTAAACCTCCCTGATACAAAAGGTACGATTATTAATATCTCCTATAATAAAAATCAATATTTCATATATTTAATAAATCCCAACACTGTACTAATCTATAACAAACTAATTTATATACACTAAATATATAACCAACCCCAATAAAATTCCTTTTCATACATAAACAACTTATAAACAAAATTCAAATAGTAATAAAATTTCTATCAAAATATATCGAATTGCACGACTAACTACTCAATGTAAATGAATATTCTAACTAACAGAAATATTTTGATGCTATTCAAACTAGGCACACCTTCCGGTACGCCTACTATGTTACGACTTATCTCACCTATATAAATGAGAGCGACGGGCGATGTGTACATACCCTAGAGCTAATAAACCAAAATGTTATTCTAAAACAAAATTACAATTAAATCCAATTTCAAACATAATTCCAATACATTATCCAAATCAACATAATGTAACCCATCTCCACCCACTAATAAGCTGCACCTTGACCTGAAATATATTCCAATAAAAATAAAGAACATATATATTTAAATATTCAAATTACGGCGGTATACAAACTGATATTTACAATAATAGGTCAAATAAAACGCGGAATATCGATTACGGGACAGGTTCCTCTAAATAGAATAAAGCACCGCCAAATTCTTTGAGTTTCAAGATCATAACTAATACTACTCAAACCAAATTTACAATGACAATAATAGGGTATCTAATCCTAGTTTAATATATCACCTTTATAGAATTAATAAAATAAAGAACAAATTATATTAAAAATTTCACCTAATAAATAAAATATAAACAACCAAAAATCAATTATTACTACAATTAAGCCAACAACCCTCCACTCATGTCCCCACGTCTAACCGCGGCAGCTGGCACGAATTTAGCCGGACAAAATAAATATTAAAACTTAAAATCCTGTAATCTAATTTACATTAAAACTAAACAATCCCACACACTGCGAACCAAATCCAAATACACCATCTCAACCCATAAAAAATTGGCGGAAATTTTTCCTCTCTTTAATAAATACATATGTAAAATTTAATTAGGGAGATTTAAGCCAGAATAAAACTTTAATTTTAAAATTAAAGAGAGGTTCTTTATTATTACATAATATGTGTTATATTAAATTAAATTATAATTAGAAATTATCTCACGAAAATTTCCCCCCTTTTTTATTTTAACTCACTTTCCCATACTATATAGAACACAATTTTTTTTTTCCCTCAAAATTGTGTTCTATATAGATATATTAACTTCTTTTTTCTCTAAACTCAATAAGTGTTAAAATGACATGTTAATTAAGTCAATTACTTTAAGTTAGACTACAAAAACTTAAAAAAAATTGGATAAAATTAAAAGTAATTCTGAAGTATTTTATATTGTTTAATAAATAGGTTCTACTTATTAATCATAACAATAAAAGTCTAATAAGTAATAATATTAGCCCACTATTATAATTTTTTTATAAATAAGATGTCTGAAAAAGGATTACCATGATAGGGTAAAGTATACATGAAATTTAACATGTTCTTATTAATTTATTTTTATTAAAAATGACTTTTTATAGCTGAAAGAATTAAACTTTCTCCAATGGTATCAAACCCCATAGTGCATCATACACCAAAATATAATAAAAAGGTAAGCTAATTAAGCTAGAGGGCTCATACCCCACATATGAAGGTCTATAATTAATCCTTCCCTTTTTAATGCTCACAACCCCCAAAAAAATAATATTCCTATTGACCCTCACAATAGGAACCCTCCTTTCTATTTCTTCCACCTCATGATATGGAGCCTGAATAGGCTTAGAAATTAATTTAATATCTTTTATTCCATTAATTTCTACACCAAATAATCAACGAAATACAGAAGCATCACTTAAATACTTCCTAATCCAAGCACTAGCATCATCAATAATTTTGGCCGCAGCACTAATTATAATTAATGCTGCAAATTTCAATATACAGACCCAACTTCTAATTATAGCCTTATTAATAAAAATAGGAGCTGCTCCATTTCACATTTGAATACCAGAAGTTATAGAAGGAATAACATGAATTAACTGTCTAGTAATAACAACTATTCAAAAAATTGCTCCATCAACATTACTTAGTTATGTAATTGACAATTTAAACATAATTCTAATTTTAACAATTAGAACATCAGCAATTATTGGAGCAATCGGGGGGTTAAATCAAACCTCATTACGAAAAATTATAGCCTTTTCATCAATTAACCACATATCATGAATTATCCTAAGAATAACATCAGAAGATAACACCTGGTTAACATATTTACTACTATACATTCTTATAACCACTTCCGCCATTATGCTATTTTCAATAAACAAAACATATTATGTCCATCAACTGTTTATATTAAAACTTCCTCCCATCAAAAAAATATCCTTATTCATATCAATACTATCTCTTGGTGGACTACCACCCCTACTAGGATTTTTACCAAAATGAATAGTTATCATTCAAACAACCAATCTTAAACAATTAATTATGATTATAATCCTAATTAGCATATCATTATTAACCCTATACTATTACTTACGAACCTCACTTACATCAATTTTAATAAATTATAAAAATAATATATGAAATATTGTTAACAACAAACCATTAAATTTAAAAGAACAAGTATTATCGGTAGTTACAATTTTTTTCGCAGTGTGTGGACTACCTATAATTCAACCAATTTACATATCTTTATAAGATCTTTATAAGGTCTTAAGTTAATTTTAAACTAATGACCTTCAAAGTCATAAATAAAGGGCATTCTTTTAGGCCTTAATACATACAATGTATCACCCTGAAATTGCAGTTCAAAATTATTATTCTTAACTATAAAGCCAAAATTTAATGAGAGAGTTTAAACCTCATAAATAAATTTACAGTTTATCACCTATATAACTTCAGTCATCTCATCCTTGCAACGATGATTATTTTCTACTAACCATAAAGATATTGGTACAATATACTTAATTTTCGGGGTATGATCAGGAATAGTTGGAACATCATTAAGTATTTTAATCCGTATAGAATTAGGCCAGCCAGGAAGTTTAATTGGAGATGATCAAATCTACAATGTAATTGTAACTGCACACGCATTTATTATAATTTTTTTCATAGTAATACCCATTATAATTGGAGGATTTGGAAACTGATTAGTACCTCTAATAATTGGGGCCCCGGACATAGCCTTCCCACGATTAAATAATATAAGATTTTGATTACTACCCCCGTCATTAACTCTACTATTATCAGGAAGAATTGTAGAAAGTGGTGCAGGAACTGGTTGAACAGTGTATCCTCCCCTATCTGCAGGAATTGCACATGCTGGAGCCTCTGTTGATTTATCAATTTTTTCATTACATTTAACAGGAGTATCCTCTATTCTAGGGGCAGTAAATTTTATTACAACAGTAATTAACATACGAACTATAGGAATATCTATAGAACGGGTACCATTATTTGTATGGTCAGTAGTAATTACTGCAGTTCTACTATTATTATCACTACCAGTTCTAGCAGGAGCAATTACTATATTACTAACAGATCGAAACTTAAATACCTCATTTTTTGATCCATCTGGTGGTGGGGATCCAATCTTATATCAACACCTATTTTGATTCTTTGGACACCCAGAAGTATATATCTTGATTCTACCAGGATTTGGAATAATTTCACATATTGTAACTCAAGAAAGAGGTAAAAAAGAAACATTTGGAGTACTTGGAATAATTTATGCAATGATAGCAATTGGATTCCTAGGATTTATTGTATGGGCACATCATATATTTACTGTAGGAATAGATGTTGATACATGAGCATATTTTACTGCAGCTACAATAATTATTGCTGTACCAACAGGAATTAAGGTATTTAGATGAATTGCAACATTACATGGGACACAAATTAATTACTCCCCATCAATATTATGAGCATTAGGATTTATTTTCTTATTTACAATAGGGGGATTAACGGGAGTAGTATTAGCAAATTCATCCCTAGATATTGTATTACATGATACATACTATGTTGTAGCACATTTTCATTATGTACTGTCTATAGGAGCATTATTTGCTATTATAGCAGGACTAGTACACTGATTTCCACTATTTACAGGGGTAATAATAAATCCAGACTGATTAAAAATTCAATTCATCTCAATATTTATTGGAGTAAACTTAACATTCTTTCCACAACATTTTCTAGGATTAAGAGGAATACTACGACGATATTCGGATTACCCAGATGCATATACAATATGAAATATTGTTTCAAGATTAGGATCAATCTTATCATTTACAGCAGTAATTATTATAATTTTTATTACCTGAGAAGGTATGACAAGCGCCCGACCAACATTATTTAATCTACAACAAGCATCATCAATTGAGTGATATCAAATGTCACCTCCCTCTGAACATACATATTCAGAACTTCCAATATTACTTACTAACAACTAATTTTTAAGGTGGCAGAGAAGTGCATTGAATTTAAGCTTCAAATATAAGGGATATCCCTTACTTAAAAGTGGCAACCTGAAATCAAATAGGACTACAGGATAGATCCTCCCCATTAATAGAACAAATAATATTTTTCCATGACCACACAATATTAATTTTAATTATAATTACAGTATTAGTAGGATATTTAATAGCATCATTATTTAATAACAAATTAACAAATCGAATACTTTTAGAAGGACAAACGTTAGAAACAATATGAACAATTATACCAGCAATTACTCTAGTTTTTATTGCCCTACCCTCTCTACGTTTATTATATTTGTTAGATTAAATTAATCAACCATCATTAACTCTTAAAACTATTGGGCATCAATGATACTGAAGTTATGAATACTCCGATTTTATAAGGGCAGAATTTGATTCATATATAGCCCCAACAAATGAAATATCTTTAGACTCATTTCGATTATTAGATGTAGATAATCGAACAGTACTACCAATTAATATAGATATTCGAGTACTAACTACATCTGCAGATGTATTGCATTCATGAGCCATACCATCCATAGGAATTAAGATAGACGCAACTCCAGGACGACTTAACCAGGCAGGTTTTGGACAGTGTTCAGAAATTTGTGGGTCTAATCATAGATTTATGCCGATTATTGTTGAAACTACAACTCACAAATCTTTTATTAATTGATTAATAAAAATTATACAAGAATCATTAGATGACTGAAAAGTAAGTAATGGTCTCTTAAACCACAAAATAGTAATATAACAACTACTTCTAATGAAAAGAGTTAGTTAATATATAACATAGGAATGTCAAACCTAAATTATCCTTGTAGATACTTTTTTATTCCACAAATATACCCATTAAACTGAATTATTCTATTCACAATATTTATATTAATCTATTTTTTATTTTTAATTGTCAACTATTATAATTATAATAAATTATTAAATAATAACAATTTTAAAATAGAAAACAAGCCAAAAACTAAATACTGAAAATGATAACAAGATTATTCTCATCATTTGATCCAACATCATCAATTATAAATATATCACTAAACTGAATAAGAACATTCCTGGGATTATTAATAATCCCAGTCCCATTTTGATTAATACAATCACGAACCTCTATATTATATAATATAATAATAGTAAAATTACATGAAGAGTTTAAAACATTTTTAGGAATAATTAATCACCAAGGAAGAACTCTAATATTTATTAGTATATTTTCAATAATCTTATTTAATAATTCAATAGGATTATTACCCTATGTATTTACTAGATCAAGACACTTAGTCTTTACCCTAACCCTAGCCCTACCAATATGATTATCATTTATACTATTCGGATGAATTAATAATACAAAACATATATTAGTACACCTAGTACCGGAAGGTGTACCAGCACTATTAATACCAATTATAGTAGGTATTGAAATAATTAGAAATTTAATTCGTCCAATAACTCTATCAGTACGATTAGCAGCCAATATAATAGTTGGACATTTAATAATATCAATAATTGGAAATACAGGAACAATATTAGAAACTATCGGGCTTTCAATACTAATTCTAGCACAAGTTATATTAATTATTATAGAAACAGCCGTAGCATTTATTCAGTCTTATGTATTTGCCTTATTAATTGCTATTTACTCTAGAGAATCAAAATAACTAATGTCGATAAATCAAAACCACCCATATCACCTAGTAGATCAAAGCCCATGACCAGCAACAGGAGCCATTAGAGCAATAATATTAACAACAGGAATAATTAGATGATTTCATCAACAAAATATAGTACTATTATTAATAGGGATAACAACAATACTCCTTACAATAATTCAATGATGACGAGATATTTCACGAGAAGGAACATATCAAGGATTACATACAAATCAAGTTATAATAGGGCTACGATGAGGTATAATTTTATTTATTATTTCAGAAGTACTATTTTTTGTATCATTCTTTTGAGCATTTTTCCATAGAAGCTTGTCCCCGACAATTGAACTAGGAATATTATGACCACCAAAGGGAATTACTCCATTTAATCCAATACAGGTACCTTTATTAAATACAGCAATTTTGCTAGCCTCAGGAGTAACAGTAACGTGAGCCCATCATAGACTATTAGAAAAAAACCATTCACATACAATGCAAGCACTTATATTAACATTAATATTAGGAGTATATTTTACTATTCTTCAAGCATACGAATATTATGAATCCCCATTTACTATTGCTGATGCAGTATATGGATCCACATTCTTCATAGCAACAGGATTTCACGGACTACATGTTATTATTGGATCAACATTCCTAGGAGTATGCTTAGCTCGACATATCTTATGCCATTTTTCACCAACACATCACTTCGGATTTGAGGCGGCAGCATGATATTGACATTTCGTAGATGTAGTATGATTATTCCTTTATATTTCAATTTATTGATGAGGTAGATAATTTACTTAGTATATTTAAAGTACACTTAACTTCCAATTAAGAAGATTATAATAAAATAAAGTAAATAATTAATGTAATCATAAGTACTTCATTATTAATTATAATAATCACATCAATTGTAATAATACTATCCACACTACTATCAAAAAAAATAATTACAGACCGAGAAAAAAGATCGCCGTTTGAATGTGGATTTGACCCAAAATCCTCAGCACGAATTCCATTCTCTATAAAAAATTTTCTAATTGCAGTAATTTTTCTAATTTTTGATGTAGAAATCGTATTACTATTACCAATAACAGTTATTATTACTAATTCAAAATTAATATATTGATTATGTGTTAGACTCCTATTTCTATTAATTCTACTTTTAGGTTTATACCATGAATGAACCCAAGGGTCACTAGAATGAGCATGCTGGAGTAATAGTTAATAATAACATTTGAGTTGCATTCAAAAGGTATTGAATAATTCAATTTACTTTATTGAGCAAGAAGCAAAAGCAATCAGCTTCGACCTGAATAAATTGGTATATATTACCCTTGCTTACTTGACTGAAGCCAAAGAAAGGCGGCATATTAATGTTAATAATAAAATTAGGATTATCTCCTCAGTTAAGGGGTATCTCATTAAGTGGGGGCTGCTAACTTCCATCTTTAGTGGTGAAATTCCATTAATACTCTTTACATTATTTCTTTAGTATAAAATTACATTATCTTTTCATGATAAAGCTGGGCTTTAAATAAGTTCAAGAAGTGTTTACAGAATTATATTATTCTTCATAATAACTTCAATATTATACTTTATTATAAGCTATATAAACATACATAAATTATTAATAAAATTACTATTAAAAATGAAAATATAAAATAAATATTAAAATAGTTAGAATGTATTAGTTGAATAGTTAAAGAACCACTCCTTATATATTTATACACTCCCTGTCCCCCCATAAGCTCACTTCATCCATAATCAATAGACTTAATATATAAACCTCCAGTAATAAATGAACTACCAATTAATCCCCCAGAGGACAAATAAGGTAAAAATCATATTCCTCCTAATAAATAGTATATTATTTTATTATTAAAAAATGGATAAACTTCGAATAAGAAAGATGTAATATTATATCCAATTCACCCCCCTAGTAAAATACAAATAACTGCCCCTATTTTCAAATTAAGGGGAATAATAACAACAAAAACAGAAGGAAAAACTAATCACATTAATACAGAGCCACCTACAATAGATAATAATAGTAAGCCTAATATACCTTTAAACATACCCCACCCCCCCATCATCAGAAAAAAATTGGAATGATGTACCTCTATAAGTCTTACCAACTAAATAATAATTTAATCGAAAACTATAAGCTATAGTTATACCCGTAGAAATTCATAAGACAAATATTACTAAATTAAAAGAAGATATACTTAATATTTCCAAAATTAAATCCTTAGAATAAAATCCAGCCAAAAATGGTATCCCACACAGGGCAAGACTAGAAATTATTATACAAGAAATAGTTATTGGTATTTTATTAATTAAGCCCCCCATGCAACGAATATCCTGAACATCCCCTATAACATGAATTACTACACCAGCACATAAAAACAATAAAGACTTAAATATAGCGTGTGTTAGCAAGTGAAAAAATGATAGCTCCTTTAACCCCATAGATAATGTTAATATTATTAACCCAAGTTGTCTTAATGTAGATAAGGCAATAATTTTCCTTAAATCATATTCAAAATTAGCACCAACTCCAGCTATAAATATAGTTAGCCCGGATAATAATAAAAGTACCCTGCCAAGAACAGTATATATCAATATATCTCCAAAACGAATTAATAAATAAACTCCAGCAGTAACCAAAGTAGAAGAATGAACTAACGCAGAAACTGGGGTTGGTGCAGCTATAGCTGCCGGCAACCATGCAGAAAACGGAATTTGTGCACTCTTTGTTATTCCAGCAATAATAATAAATCTAGTAATTAATATTATATCAAAATCAGAAACTAATCATAAATAATAAATATAATTCCATCTACCATAGTTTAATATTCAAGCAATAGATAATAAAATAAATACATCACCAATTCGATTGGACAAAGCAGTTAATATCCCAGCAGAATAGGAACGAACATTCTGATAATAAATTACTAGACAATAAGAAACTAATCCTAAACCATCCCATCCTAAAATAATTCTAATAATATTAGGAGAAATAATTAAAAACATTATAGATCCAACAAATAATAAAACTAAAATAATAAATCGATTTATATTATAGTCCCCCTCCATATAAGAACCTCTATAATTAATAACCATAGAAGAAATATATATAACTAAGCCTATAAAAATTAAGGATATCCAGTCAAATAATATTGTTATAATAATATTAGAACTATTTAAATTAATAATATTTCACTCAATAAAAATTGTAACATCCTTAATTAAAAATACTATCCCTAATAATAATAAAATTATTCTACTAATTAATAAAATAATTGATACTATACTTGTAATAAAAAAATTAAAAACCATTGATTTAAGAACTTTTAGTTACCTATAAGCCCACAACTTATTATTCTACTTAAACTACTTAAATATTTTAAATTCAATGAAATATTGGAGAACAAAAAATAATTAAAAAATTTAATGGAAATAAATGACAAAATAATAATAAATATTCACGAATATTACTTCTTCAACAAGAAAATACACCAGAATAGTATATTCCATGCTGAGTATAAGAGTATAAATATAAAGTATAACCAGCACTTAAAAAAGAAAGTAGTGCAACACCTACAAAACTAAAATAGGATCACCCAATAATTCTATTTAATAAGCTAATTTCACCCAGCAAATTAATAGAAGGGGGGGCAGCCATATTAGTAATTCTTAATATAAATCATCATAAAGATAATCTAGGAATATAATTAATTATCCCCCTATTAATTAGTATACTACGACTACCTAATCGCTCATAAGTAATATTTACTAGACAAAATATCCCAGAAGAACAAAGACCATGTGCTACTATTAAAGTAAGTCCACCATTTATCCCTCATGCTCCTATAGTTATAATCCCTATTAAAACAAGACCTATGTGTGCCACAGATGAATACGCAACCAGGGCCCTTAAATCGATTTGACGTATACAAACAAGACTAATTATTCAAATTCCGACAATTCTAATACCAAATCAAAAAATATTATATTTAATAGCCAGTCTCTCAATACAAGAAATAATTCGCAAAATACCATATCCCCCAAGTTTTAATAAAATTCCAGCCAAAATCATAGATCCTCTAACTGGAGCCTCAACATGAGCCCTAGGTAATAACAAATGAACCAAAAATATAGGTATTTTTACTAAAAAAGCAAACACCATTCTAATATATCAAACAAAATAATTTATATTAATATTAATATATCTAAATATATATATATATATATATAAACCACCCACCTTATAATTTAACATAAAAATACCAACCAAAAGAGGTAAAGAAGCAAGTAATGTATAAAAAAGTAAGTATACCCCCGCTTGTACTCGCTCTGGTTGATACCCTCACCCTAAAATTAAAAATAAAGTAGGTACTAATGACCCCTCAAAAAACAAATAAAATAAAATAAAAATTATTCTTATAAAAGTTAATATTAATAATAATAATAAAATAATTAACAAAAATATAAATCTACAGGGATAAAAATAAATAGATATAATACTATTTCTAGCTACTATTATTAAAAAAATAATTCAAATACTAAGTAAAATTAATGAATAAGACATTACATCTAATCCAATAAAATAACCGGCCCCTCATACTCCGATACCAAGTCACACCATTAATAAAAACAAAAAAGAACCAAAAACAATAGAAATTTGAACCACCATTCATAAAGAACTATTAAATCTCAAAAGGATTAAAAATATAAAATAAAAAATATATTTTAACATTTTAATAATACAAAAGAATTAAAATAATCATTACCGTGAGTACGTGTAACTGATACTATAACAGATAGACCGAGAGCCCCCTCACATACACAATACACGTGATATTATTATATTGGCTGCGTCACCACACCCCCTCTTACCTCGCCAGCTACTTTTATATAGCGCCATGGCTGAGGGGAAGATGACAATATTGTTATGTGGTAATCCTTTATTTTCGATTTCATGCAACAATCGGTGGATTATTGAGAAGGGTAACGAAGTCAGATCTACACGGTGAAAACTAAGAATAGATTGTCATCAGTTTAAAGTTACCGGTAATAGCAGTGGCCACCCCCCCCCCTTGACAACTAAAATTACCATGGGAGGCTTTTTATCCAGTTATCCAGTCTTCTTAAATCTACTTACCTGAAATTTAGAAATTTCGCACTTCCACGCTGCACAATTTAATGATTAAATCATATTAATTTCGAACATCCACTGCCTTCATTTACTAAGGGTACGGCATCTTACCCTTAGTAAATTAAGACAGTGGATCTTCGAAATTAAGTGGATTTAACTATTAAATTGTGCAATGTGGAAGTGCGAAATTTCTAAGTTTCACATAAGTAATTTTAAACCATGTTTACCGCATCCATCATGGATTCTTAAATCTAGCTATTGGAAAGTCAACTTCAACTCAACTTAACGTGAAATTTAGCTTCTTTATGCACATCAGGTTTGGCAACACTGCCAGGATGGCCGTAGAAGGCAAGGTGAAATGCAATACTCTTATGGGAGAATTGTTTTATTCATTTTCTTGGGGATATCAAACTTCCGATGGCGGAGAAAAACACATGATCGGGTACAGGATCCATTGAAGATGATATTTCCGCTAGAAAGAGTCGAAACTTCCATTTGTTTAGCCGCAACTTGAATTTGAAGTTATTTCTCCATAAGGAATACATGGGATTCTGTAAATACTTATTCATCATATTTTTCAAACACGGTATCTAGCTTAGTAATCAACTTTAAAAATCGCTTCCATTTGCAACATGGGAATAAATTCATATCTAGTGTAATTGCAACAAAGAAGTTAGTACGAGTGTCATCCAGAAAGAAGGGAACGTTTTGGTGTAAAACATAAACGATGTGTGAAAAAAATTGTGGTCCAGAAACTACATACCTTACTCTACTTTCCAACATCACTTATTATAGAATTATACCAGTTTGTTGATACCATCATTGTACACGGTTGCTGCCAATGTATTCAACCACCACGTTTGTCTTGTATGGCACGACAGATCCTTTGAAGTGTTTCACAGTAGGCCTCAGTATTTATCGTTGCTCCCTGTGGCAGAAAATCAACAAATAAGATACCTTCCCTGTCCCAGAAGACAGTTGCAAGAACCTTTCGCATGCTGAGTTGCCACTCCATTGACTGGCGCTTGGTTTTGGGTGTTGAATAGGCGACCCATGTCTCATCGCCTGTCGCAATCGAGAAATTTTTGGAAAGAACTTGGCCATGGTTGAAAAACTCAAGATACTGTCACTACATTGTTGAATACATTGGCGGCAACCGAATACAATGACGGTATGTACGAACTGGTACCATGCTCTGACAAGTGCCTGAATGGGTATGGTGAATATGTGGAAGAATATAGTACGGTATGTAGTTTCTGTACCATAGTTTATTTGCACAAATCATTTGTCGTTTGGGTTTCATGCCAAAACGTTCCCTTTTTTCTGGATGACCCTCGTATTTGTTTATATATTATTTCATTTAACATCTCTTTTCTTCCACTTTTGGCTAATTGCAAGGATGAGGATGAGTGATGATATGGCCTACATATTAGACATGAGTGCAATCACAGCCCCTGACTTAAATGAGATCACTCTTCAACTTTCCCACTGAAACCCCATCTTCACCCCTCATTCCCATCCCCAACTTTCCCCTCACATTTTCTCCTTCCTCATAACTCACAACTTTTCACAATCCTGGTGAGAGAACCACATCTTTACATGCCAATTGCATCTTCGCTCTGGATCTCGCAGCATTACAGGTTGAACTCTAACTTCCATTTCTGCCACCTATTACCTACAACTGGAAATGCAAATTGAAGAAATTTTTGCAGTGTCTGGTGTTTCCATTTTCCTTCTCCTTTGCTATACAGCCCTTCTAGCCCTCCTTCCTTTAATTCACTCCTCCCCACAACAACAACAAAAACTAAGTAATAAATAGGGCTGAGCTGATACTAATCAGTATCGGAAAATATCAGTTGGAATTTATTTACAAATACTTTTCTGGCATTTCGGTCTTGCATGGACTTTAGAACTCTGCAACAATGCCATGCGATACTTTCGCAGTGTCTAATTATCCTTGGAATTGTGTAAAATTCGAAATGTCTTTTAATTTTCCTCAGTTTTGTGTGAAAAACACTTTAATTTTGTGAGATTCTGTACCCTTAGTGAATGAAGTCAGTGAGCCTTTGAAATTAATCGGAAATAACTATCCAATTGTGCAACGTGGAAACACAAAATTTGACGTAGGTAATACTTAAATCCCATTAACCGCATCTATCATGAATGTAATTTAATATTCTGATGTAATTCTCAAATATTTTAAAATAAAAATCTTGGCATATTGATGCATATAAAGTGAAATACTTACACACTAATATTAATGTATATTTTGAACAACTTTTAAACGTTACAATTTTCAAGCATTGGAATCGGTGGGAAACGGTGAGAGTATCGGTATCGGCTCAGTCCTGGTAGTAATAAAACATATCGCCTTTATTATTTAACAAATTTATTATGCTACAAAAGTTCTTTCTACTTGCACAGGTACATATTTATACAATGTTTTACAATGTTGTAGTCAAACATCACAAATTATGGTCTAAAAAAGAAATACCGTGGGTATAACCTTATCAAAGTACAACCAGATATGTTTTTACCAAATTAAGTACATTTATTAACTCTGCGTGGGTCGTGCATCGTCTCTAGTTCCGGCTGTATGGTTTTAATGTAGTTATTTATCAATGATTGTTTTGTCAATACCCTCCTTCTGTCTAACTGATTTTCTAACCTTTCTCTTTTACACCATTTTGTTTTCAGTGTTAGTAAGATCTTTGAGCTGCTAGGAAGGGTTCGTTCAAACCCCTTGCTATCCGAGTCCTTGCGCGACGTACATAGTTTTTACTGAAAATCCAGTCTGCCATTCCATGCCCAACTAACGAAGAGTGCCTTTTTATAAATTTATAGAATTCCAATTTTTGTAGTTTTATAGAATCTCAATTGTTGAAAGGAAATAACTAATTGTAATAATTGAGGATTTGGCATTTTAGACCATTAATATAGCATATTTTAAAAACCCGGTCTCTGGTACTTTGCAGGACCATTCACGTAATTTTGCTTGCGTGACCCACGAAGGATTATTAATTATCATTTCATTTCTTTTCTTACAGAAGCAGTGCTCGAAGTGAAGCAAGATGCAGGGGATGGTATCCCCCACCCTGAAAAAGTTATACATACCATCACACCAGCTGTTCCTATGTTGAAAAAAATGTGGTTTATTTTACTGACACACATGAGCACCTCCACCCCCACCCCTTCATTGGTCCCAAGGCTCAATCAAGTATCCCTAGCAATTTTCACTTCAAGCAATGCACAGAACAACACATAAGTTGGGAGAGAAATTTGCTCACAGAACTCATTTAATGTTTATTCATGAACACTTACGACGAAGTTGTAAAACTCCAATGGCGTATTCTGAAAATTTGACCTAGTTTACTACAATTCTTACGTATTATACATATTTATTATGTATTAATTGGATTTAATATAAATAAAACACCGATGCAGGCATGCAAATAAAACAAAGAAGTCCAACAACTATATGTGAAAAAAGTTGATTTTCTGGTAGTAAACCAGGTAACATGGGAGAATACGCCATTGTAAAAGTCATAAAATAAACTACCTAAGACAGTTCCAAAACACATTTCATTATAATTATAGCAACTAAACATGTCCTAAACATAATTTTGGTAGAGTTATGGCACTTATAGGCAAAGCTATAAATTCGTTGTAGCTATGACAAGCTATTCTAAAATTATAACCTAGGTAATTAAAAAAAATGATATTCAAGTTTTGTACAGTCACGGACACTGCCGGCTTGTAATGAATACATTGACTTTCTATGGAATTGTTACAAGCCGGCAGTGTCTGTGACTGTACAACTGACTAGATTGAACTTTCTTACACAAAATAAATATTTGTAAAAATAATTAAAAAATACAAAAAATAATACTGTACTTGTTTAAAAATCTTCGAATGGCTCGGATTAATGGATAATAAAACAAGTGGTGCAAAAAGGTACTGTACCTATAAAATGCTACTAAAGCATATAAAATATATATTTCTCAAGTAGTCTCTACTTATCTTGTGTGGAAAATATACGTAGAAAAGTTTTACATTTCTTGTAATACCTCCGAAAGTACAAAATTTGTTTTCAAAATCTGTTTTTTAAACATTGCAACATTGGTGTACTTTGTTATTAAGTTAGGTAGCAAGGAACCCCACTATTTGAATATTTCTGTGACTCCTGTTCTCATCTGACACTATGTAGTGGAAGTATCACATGTACATGTTATGTTACCCAACATCGATATTGTTCACTAATTTGTATTATCAACAGATATCATTCAAATGTCTTTTATTTTCAGCTGCCATCCAGTCCAATTAAACCTAGAACACTACCGTACGTAAAATTTACATGTGGTGTGCCCTTAATTCCCTTCCCTACCTTCCACCTCTGACCTACACACCCCTCCACCTAGCAGTGCCTCAAGCAGTCTGTTGGACATAAGGCAGCACTGTGGTAAGGAGGGTGCAAGCGCTGAACGTCTTGATTTGGTTTGTTATGTTGTGCACTGTACGTCCATTTTAAGTAGCTCTAGTAAAACAAGAAAAATCTTTCACATTGACATTGACATTTACAAATTTGATTTGGAAAGTTAGATTTTGAAAACAGAAGTTCAGAACCATGCACTTTTTTCTTGAAAGACTTTAAAATTACATTTGTTTCTTATTTACAGTGTTATGAATATTAGTGTTTGTTTGTCATTGTTTGAATTTTTCGCCTTCATTCTTAATTTACGTACGGGCTTGTCAATCAAGACAATCTCTTAAAATATTCTATGTATAATAAAACCATGTTTAAACATTTTAAAATGAAGAATAAAACTACAATATAAGGAAAATAAACAAAATAATGTTCACAAAGAATGGTCATTTTGTTTTCATGATGTAGAGGTTGTTTTGAAAATCAATTCCTTCATGTACGTAAAATTTACATAGCACTAGTTACACTGTAATATTGGAACACTGTAGTGTTCTAGAGTTAATGGTTTGTGCAGGTAAAATTTGATATTTCCACATTGCTGAAACAGTAACATGGAAATACAAAACCCTTATGTAAAGTTTCATATTTCTGCATTGTTGAAACAGTAATGTGGAAATACCAAACTTTATCTACACACTACTTTAACCATGTTCACCATGCCACGAATAATGATGGTTTGTTTAGACATCTCTAGGGATGATAGATAAAAAATATATCAAAGGGAGAAATGCTTATGTTGATTTATATTCACAGATGCCTTGATGGGTGATAGCTTCATTTTAAATGTTAAGCACACATAAAAAGAGATGGTACTGACATTTGCTCTAAAATTATTGACAATTTATTGTTAGATTTAGTAGTATCATGGGCAACTGACCCCCTTGTGTTCCCCCTTAATCTTCTCATGATTGATTGATTCATTGAGTTGGTGTTTTAAGCCCACTTTATGCACAGTAAGGCTAATCAGGACTGGACCTACAGTTTAAAGTGGGATCTGAATCACTATATGCATCCACCGGGTATCGAACAGGACCCCTTGATAATCTGCCCATGAATATGCACACATAAAAGGTAATTCCATGAAAATTAAAACCAAAATTCTCTGATCTATTTAAAATACAAGGGTTGGATAAAAAGTAATGGTAACACTGGTATAATTGCTACTTGACTGAATTGGCAGAGGAGCACGTGTTACATTCCTTCAATGTAATCGCCCCCCATCTCTACGACCTTCTGCCACACGTATGGAAGGCGTCGTACACCATCAGCGCATCCATCTCTGTCGATGTCCCGCAGTGACCGCCCTATAGCACGTATGATGGCTTCGCACGTGTCGTAGTGCTTCCCGCCCAGTGGTTCCTTCATTTTGGCAAAAAGGTCGTAATCACACGGTCTCATACCGGTGAATACGGCGGATGTTCCAGTACCTCCCACTACCAGTGATGCAGGAGCGCCGTCACAGTGTTCGCAGTGTGACATTTTGCATTGTCAAGCAGGATGATGGGACACCGTGCCAGAACGTGCCGTCGCTTCCTTCTTAATGCGAGACGAAGGTGGTGTTGCAAGAAGGTGCAGTAGTAGGCTGCGTTGACCGTCTGCCTAAGAGACGTTGTTCTTCTTGCCTAAACATATTTTTGGGGCGCTTGCACTCTCGTCCTCTGCTTCAGAGCACTGCTGTTTTTGACTGAATAACATACAATCGCACCCCACTCACTATACTTCCTCGTCTGACATTCCTTTATCAACCACGAAACGGTTGTGGCGCTGTGACTCGCCCCTTTCACGGGACAGCAGTGTTGCCATTACTTTTTATCCAACCCTTGTAGTAATATTTTGACTGATCATATATTATTTGTATGAAACTACCTGTATAAATTTGTCTAATTGCTGTTATATTGTCAGTAGAAAAGTTATGTCACTAACATAAAAATGTTAGGTCCAAAACATTTTACTTGCACTGTTAATTAAGTATTAAGAACAACTGATTATCTTTACTGTCCAATCAGATGTTTTCTTAGTTCATTACGTAGATATATGCTGCTGTGTTTTCTTGTTTTCTGAGTTACGCCAGTAGGACCATATTTTTTCATCAATATGTAAAGAATAATTACTGTCCACATCTCAAAAACATAACAATACAAAATACATATCAATGCTAACTTTGTAGAGTAAAAATCAAAGCTTTTATATGATTAGTCAAAACTTTAAAATCTCAGTTCTTTAACTGTTGAACAGCCCCAAAGTTTAAAAACCAATAAAGTTTAGGCCAGCAATAAATAACAGGACATAGGTTGCCAATGGAGTGCAGTAAATCATACAAGACAATTTGTGTCCAATATTTACCACTTGGACTGCCCGATAACCAATTTCTGATTGCGTATGAATTACCTGCTGGTTCAACACAACCACATATGCATTTCTGTCAAAAGGTTTACCAGCTTTCTCCCAACTAGGAAAAAACAGTCAACCTTGCACACAAAACTTACACGTTGCACAAGTAATACTTAAACTGCATTTACCGCATCCATCATAAATTACTTATTTTGTCCTGTGTATTTAATTTATTGACTAAAATGTACTTTTTATGTAAGGAATCTGAAATGATTCCAAAAAAAACTAAATTGCAATAATTGAGGGTTTTGCATTTCGACCTTTAACATATTTTAGTAACCTGATCTCTGATATCTTGTTCAATAGTGCTAGTCAAAACTGATAAACCAATGTAACATTCTAACACTTGCGTAAATTTATCTTAGTATAAAATGGAAGTAATCCAATTGTTACAAGAAAAAAATAGTGTCAATCCAGAACTAGTGATTTCTATTACGTGATTTTGCACCACTCTTACTCTACCTTACACAACCTTTACACTACTGTGCTGTTTAATCTACGTAGTAATTGCAACCGACAGAACAAGTACCCCAGAGAAATTTCAGGTAACGTACCAGCAAGTTTAAAACTGCAATGAAGTTATCTTCTTCGAATTAAAGATGCCACATACACCCAAATTGACAGAATATTATTGGAGTACGGGTGTATGTAAACAGCTAAGGCAAACTCCACATCAGCACTTTCATTGTAATGAACCCCTGTTGCCTTCACTGCTTCTGTTACGGCATCTACAGTTGTGTATGGTAAGTTTATAGGGAACCCACACATCTGAAAAGGAAGTATTTGGTTGTAAACATACTACGTACATACAGAATGTAGCATTGCTTATCAGTTAATGCTGATAATTTTACCAGTATTATTTCTAGAAAATGTGTGAAATCATATTTCATAAATGCATTGTGTAGCAATAACGAAATACGAGAACTATTTTTTTTTCAACCTCCGATGGTGTCGCCAGGAGGCCCATGAAGTGCTAGGAAGCAGGGCGTCACACAGTGTGATTGGCGTCCCCCCTGCTACTACCACCACCACTGCCAAGGAAAACACTTCAGTTGAAGCTGAGCGCCGGGCGCGTAGAGATATCTGCTACAATCGGCTCTCCCGGTAAGTGCGAGGTGTGTAGTGTGATACGATTTCTACAGGCAGAGGGGCACAATGCAGAGCAAACTCATCATCGAATGAGCTGTCTGCTGGAGAGGCATGCTATCTTTGGGCATTGTCTTGCTTTATGAGAATACCCGACCTCATGTTGCTGCATCAACCCAAGACCTTCTTCAACGAATCCACTGGGAAGTGTTTGATCACCCTCCCTACATCCCAGATCTCATGCCGAGTGACTTCCCACCTTTTCTTGGCGATGAATAAGTGATTGGGAAGACGGTGCTTCCACACCAATGTGGAGCTTCGGCAGACCTGGCTCAACAGACAGGCGGCACCTTTCTTTGGAGAGGGTATTGGAAAGCTGGTGCATCGGTACGATAAATGTCTGAATTTTCTTGGTGATTACGTTGAAAAGTAGCAGTGTACGTAACTTTTGTCAATAAACCCATTTCGCTCTTCACTATGGTTGTGATTTCATGTCCTATAGGAGGTTGAAAAAAAAATAGACCTCGTACAAGTCAGGCAATGTACACAAGTACAAGTGCATTATTATTGATATTTGAAGTGCAATGTTTCACCATCTTTGTTCAGAGCTTGAAAACTAGGAAGGACAGGGAGAACTAATTTAAGGGAGCTCCCATACTGTTGCATAAATGGCCTTTGTATTAGTTTCAAATATTTTTCTTGACTTTCTTTTTTTCATGCATAATTTGATTATGTTGCTTTTATGTATTTATACTTATAGTAGTCATTAGAGTGCATGGGACCATTTTCGCTCACTAAAACTCATTCGAGTCTCAGCACGCTTGAGTGTACCACACTCATAGTGGAATGATTGACAATGTGCCGTATTTCAGAGCCTAAAAAGCAGCATTGTCAACCTAACACCCATACATGGAAGGAAACCACTCTATGCAATTACAATTTTAAACAATAAGTGCGTATATAATTATGTAAGACTCAAATGCAATATCTACAGCCCAAAACGTACAATGGGCACACATGTGGACAGATCTGCCTAAGCAATTAAAAATATCATATCACACTGAAACAAGGATGTGTATATCATTCTTCACTTACCGAAAAGAATTACCATATTCTGTGAAATAATAAAATGCACTCAATCGAACATCATTATAATGTGACAATAATTGTAGAAACATAAAATGTCAGCCTAGCTAGTTTCAGCCCATAATTTTCATTTTCACATCGGTAAGATATACAATACTGCATTTTAACATGGAGATGATGGCGATGTTCACTTAATTTTTCAATTTCACTGCATCTTTTACTTCACGATTCATATTTGAGGGCCCACTAGCACAGACAAATAGTGGAAATATGTTTACTAACTGGCTTCGAGAGCTCTGCTCGTTCGAGAGTTTTTCACTCAAGGGGAAGACCTATCAATTCTGTGTGCCATCTAGCATTGCCTATGTGAATTATTGAGCGCTCAAGCGAAAAGCCCTAATTGCAGAACTCTAGTAGGCATATTGCACGTTTCATTTCAACATTATATGCATAAGCAGACTGGGAATTAAGCAATGAGGTCATTATCATGGAACTAAAATTTTCTCATTTAATCTGTATGTATTATCCCTGTTGTTCACAGTGGCAATGTGCAGAGGGGACTGCAAGCCAATTGTTAATTGGAAGTATGCAAGTATTACAAATAACCTGCCTACCTACAGACTGCTGGCCTCACTCCAACATGCCTCAGCTGAGGTAGGAGATCTTCCTGCCAGTTATGGGGTGCTCAGCACAATGAACTCCCCATCATTTGTTGTAGGTCTCCGTGACAAGGTTAAGGTACTCATTCCCCAATTTCCTCATGATGGTGAGTGGCCACCAGTCCCATACACTGGCTGCGAAATCTCAGTAGAAAAGTTGTTACACTTCCTACGAGGAGACTCAAACCAGTCTTCGTCCTGTAGCATGAGCCCAAAGCCTGACGCCTCAGACCGCATGTGCACGACAATGGTGCAGGACATACAAATATGTAATTATTAGGGAGCGGAAGTTGATGACCTAAAAAATATAGGTATATGACCTAAAAAATGAGGAAAATGACGTAAAAAATTCAAAAAATGACCATTAAATCTGGGAATTAAAAATTGAAATGAAAGGAAATAAAATAAAATGCAATCTTTCTTTTTAAAAAAAAGAGGCACCAAATGCACAGTCCATTAAAATATGCAACGAGGATTTCCAATGGAAACAACTGAATAATTTTACAACAATTTAATGAAAAAGTCATATACACTGAATCAAGAATATAACCAAAATGAAAGAAGTGACAAAATATGATGAAACAATACACCGAATATTGCGAAAAATGACTGAAAAATGCTGAAAATCGGGGAAAATGACCTAAAACCTGAAAATTGGCAAAAAATGCAAAAAAATTAATTTTAAAATTACCTTTTTTGGGTTCTAGACGAAGTGTAATATTGTGTGTATCTAATGGGCATCGTTTCCGAGATGTCAGAAAAAAATGACGTTTCATCAACTTCCGCTCCCTAGTAATTATACACAATAATCTCATGCTATTATGCTCCCCACCCCCTTTTTTTCCCATTTCAATTCCTGCCATGTCTTCTTTTCAAGCAGCTCCTCAATTATGCTCATGATGCTTAGTCAAAACTGGAATTTTGATGATTTCCTTGGGGATCGAACCTAGGACTGTTCACACCAAAGGCAAAAGCACTGAGCATTCAACAGCACAGGGGCTCATTTTCATTTCCCAGTTGCTTGAATATTTTATTAGCCATATGATCAGGTACTTTGAGTTCTGTGATCATGTGTTATATTTGTGTTCTTTATATCCTTTCACTGTACTTCTAAGAATCAACTGTAGGCTGGCAGATAATACTGGTAATGTTAGTATTTTTGTTAAGGAATTTCTTTTTTCTTATTTTGTTGATGTGAGGACATGAAAACAAACCTTATGGGATCCAAGGATGTGCTGCAGTTCCTGAATATGTTCAATGCTGGGTACGTGTCCATTCCATGAATTCTCCAGATTAGGGAGCAGCTTTCGTAAAATGGCAATGCAGTATCTATTCCACATTGTCCTGAAAATAGATACAATAACGCTGATTAAGAAAAATGTTGTAGGAAAAATACAAAAACAAAGACACCCATAACGTCAAAAGCTAAAATTCAACATGGCAATGCAAGGACTACAATATTGATATTTTTATGCATCACAAGAACTGGTCTCTGCATTGTCTCAACAGTATGAATGAAACCCAGATGTCTCTTTTTAATAATGCCTCATTAAACTAAACTAAACTCAACTCCGTGGGGCAACAGCCCTTGAAGGGCCAGGGCCTGCCAGAGTGGCTATTCATTGGGTGACGCGTGGTCAGCGCATCGGATCCCAAGCTACGATAACACCATCTGAAATTTCATTATAGTTGTGCAGAAATAATAACTTTTGCCTGTGATCCCATGATTGTCCCATCCTGAAATTTTGAAGACATGCTAATAAAAGGTCCTTCTTTAATATATAAATTTTCAAAAATTTTCAAAAATGGTGTTTTTGAGATTTTCAAAAATATTTTTTTTGAAAAAACCTGAAGTTCTGTTTTCTTCTGAATATGGTCATGTTGCATATTGTAGGAAAGCCCTTGAAAAGAGCTTTAAAAAGAGCCCAAGATGAACTTTCTACCTGAAACAGGTACTGAGATATTTGCATTATTGTGAACCAGGATGGCGGAAAAATTTACTTTTTTTTTTATTTTCAAAATTAAATTCTGAGAGAAGGGTACGTCCAAAAATTCTGAGAAATTGCTGTTTTCATAGTCTCTATGAGTATATTCTATAATCCAAAAATCTTTTAAATCTGAGATGACGAGGTAAAACGCCCAGTTGATTTGGCAGGGAATGATCCCTATAAAATTATTGAATTTTCAATCAAGATAAATTTAAGTGTGTTTACAGTTCACATATTACATTTTCCTTCCTATGAGCTTAACCCCATTAGTACATATGTATTGTTTCCTTTCTTACAGCTTTATAAACACCATTAAATGATAACGAGATTAATGTACCTTCACCAAAAGTGATTCTGATATCTACAAAATCCTTATGTACATTACTCTATAAATTATATTTTTAAAGTGATATAAATCAATGATTTCTTTTTAAAAAATCACCTGATTTAAATCGATCCACCTTTTACTATAATGAGCAAATCTCAACTTTGATTTGGGGACATTGTACATATTCCACAAAATAAAAATTTCCATCCATAATCATCATCACCTACATGAAAGGTATGGAATATTGTAAAGTTCATTTCCCCTTAAAAGGAAGTCTATTTCCATTCCACATTTTGCAGCAGAATTAATCAATACTCTTGGATTTTGCATAATGGATTTATCACAACCTTGTCCTACTGTACAAAGCCCTAGAAATAAAAGATCCAAAATACCTTTCCAGGCAGTTTCAATATCTTTCAGACTTTCACTCCCGTAACACCAGATCACAAGAAAAATCTGTTATCCATTCCTATCCACAGATCTAACTTCTAGGCCAATTTGTTTACCATTACCTCTGCAGGACACTGGAACAACCTGCACCACAAAATCCAAGCCTCCTCCTCAATTATAATGTTCAAAAGACAATTAAAATTATGCATGCAAAACAATTGGACTTAGATTAAATTCCCACAAAGCAATGCTCATGAAATCTGCTTTCTATGTAGGTATTTGTGTGTGAATGTGTGCGTGTGTGTGTGTGTCCATATAGAAACTGTAGTGCTTTTCAGTTATATTTTTCACTGTGTTAGTAAAAATAATGATCAATGTAACTAATGGTTAATCCACAGCTTGACTGCTTGTATTGAAATTGCTTTCATTTTATTTTCATTTCTACTTTCATCACTTTTTCTTTTATTACTTTATTTTTCATTTATCATTTTTTTCTCATTTTTAAATTGTATACAATTAACTGTAAAGAAAACAATTGACGCCTGTAATTAATGGTTAAGTGGAAGAGAAGGCATTAATGCTTAAACTTCGCCACGTAAATTATGACAATAAAAATAATACATTGTCATAACAACATATGAAAATAGTTAGGCTAAGTCCAAAGTTCCACATTTGTGCAATATTTATAATAATTTAGTCATATGATTACTCAAAATTTATTCATATAATGCAATTAAATGGCTGAAATTATTATTTAAACTAATTTCATTAAATATGATGTTTAAAAAATCCAATTTGTATATCATGACAAAATTATCAAATTATGCAATTTTCTGAACTCATATTCATAACAGTTATTTTTGACTGACAAAATGAAAAACAAATATTTTAAATCATATGTGCTCTTTCAGACAAGAAAGATATGATACATTCAAATTTATAATTAAATTTATTGAAATTATGTACATTTGCATTGGCATCAAGGTTTATATACAAAGGTCAACTCTTTAAAATTGTTCAATGTATAATATAATGTCATACTTGGTATTTTGTATCAACATTCAAAAAATGGTAATTGTAATCATTAGATAAGTATATTGTGATATACATAGTAAAATAGCTGTAACAGAGCAAATATGTACATTTACTACACAAACATTCAAGCTGTTAAGCACTTATGGACAAAAATATAAAACAAAAACAATTGAAGATAACTCATACTAAAAAATCTGGCTTGACCTACTTCCTCTAATACTAGTTGTCTGTGACTTTAAAAGGATCTCAGGATAGAAAAAAGATAGGTACAGATTTAGCAATATGGAATGGTGATATATTTGTACAATAATTGTTGCTTTTAAAGCATTAAACTGGGCAATGTTATAATAACTTGGATGTTTAAGTTATATAGAAGCCTTTTGTGACTCGAATAAACTTTGAATATGATATAATCTTATAAAGATTCGAAAGTTGTGGAATGACACTGATATGTATAATAGATGCCATGTTGAATTGGAAGCAGTGAATAGGTATCTGTTTTCATCTTCCTTAACGGGCAGGCTTGTAAATGTTACAGTTCCTCAAATGAGTGCTTTGAGGAAGGTCGCATAGAGTGACACTTATATGTTCTACGTTTGGAGGTGATTTGATCAGATGATGAATTTCGAAAACTGAAGCTCAGAATTGTAGATACAAAGACTTGCTTTATCCTGGAAGGAGATAACAAAGATATATATTTTTTTTATGTATAGCATTGATATCTTATAAATGTTCTTGTAAACATATGCATAATTTGATGCTATTGTAATTTTTGTTGTTTAGTTTTTTTTATTTTTATCAATATAATAATTATAAAGTTATCAGTATATGTAAATTTAAATTTCCTTTTCAATATAGCACCATAGCTACCTATTGTGCTGATACTGAGTTTGAATTATACTGACAAAGTCGTTATAAAATGAAGTCTTTAATAAATAAATTTTAAAAAATCTTTGTAGTGAAGAAAAGTGCAAATTTTCATGTTTAGGAGTGTACTTCTTGTATCATGTAAAAATTTTGCACATTTTTGTGAAAAACAAATGTAGAAAAATGCACTTCTTGCCGTTGAAATCACAAAAGAAAAAAATACACCAGTAGATTATCTTTAATGCCATGTTTCATCAAAAACAAAATAAACAAGAACTAGCCAAAAGTCAATTATAAAAACCCACCCAAAATGGCATCCAATCATCACAGAAATTTCTCTGAAATCTGTAAGCATACATAATTTTCAGGATTTTAAATATCAGATGGTTCTCGAAAGGAAGATGTTAAAAAAAAAAAATTCAGGCAGGCATATGGGCCAGCAAAATCTTAACCATCACATCATTGTGGAACGTAGGTTCAATGTTTACAAACATTTAAGCGTTATCACTAGAGGCATGTATTTTTCGTTCTTGATGAAACCCACACAATGTGAAATAACACACTATAATGTCATTTTTCATGTTTTTGAAAGGTGTAAGGTGCATTTTCCTTCCATATTTTGGCACGAAATGATGTGAAATGAATTGCAAAATGCAAAATGAACTATTAAAAACAAAATTTAGAGTTTATTTACTGATGCGCAAATCCGGGAACTTTATAACGTTGGAAGCGGCCCCGGCACCCACCCAGCATCGAATAACATGGGTACCTGGGGGAAACCCTGGGGGATAAAGGCGGTCAGGGGCATGATGCTGATCACATCACCCCCCACTCACGACCGAATCAAGAAAGTGTGGGGTGTTACCCCCACACCCCCTATACGCCTTCATAGCATGGTGCTAAGCACAGGGGAAAACTTTACCTTTTTACCTTTACACTTTCTGAAGTCTGAATGATACTTCGAGTTATGAAATTCCCAGAAAACTGATTAATTCTACTGTAAACAGTTGAGAAGCTAAAATGAACACCTTTAGACAGGAATAAACTTGATACGAGGGTCACTATTTATATTTTGAGCCTTGGCAACACTGATTGAAGTTAGGCACGATATGACGTTTGCACGGAATTGTCTGGCATTATTGACCATAACGTACTTCAAATGTTTTGTCAATAGCTTCATTTGTGTTGTTTATGTTGCCTTGGAGATTGCGCGACAACAATAAAATGGAATTAACTCGTGAACATTTTCGTGCGATGATATTTTACGATTTTCGATGTGGATTATCAAGACAAGAGTGCATCGATCAACTTACTTCCACATTTGGCGATGAAGCCCCATCCTTTGCCACTGTGAAACGCTGGTATAACGAATTTAATCGTGGCCGCCATTCGCTCACCGACGAGATTCGCGAAGGTCGTCCAAAATCAGTTGTTGTTCAAGAAAACATTGATGCCGTGCAAAACCTAATGCTGCAAGATCGTCATGTGACATACTGTTAGATTGAGGCAACCATAGGCATTAGTTCCACCAGCATATATAAAATATTACATGATCATTTAGCTGTGAGAAAGGTATGTTCTCGTTGGATCCCACACAATTTGACAAAAACTCAAAAAGACGCTCGCGTCAATTGGTGCAAACAAATGCTCAATAAATACAATTGTGGTGCTTCAAAAGACGTATATAAGATTGTAACAAGTGACGAATCATGGATATATGCATATGAGCCGGAACGTAAACAGCAGTCGACTGTATGGGTGTTTCAAGATGAACCCAATCCAACAAAAGTTGTTCGCGCTCGAAGCACATCGAAACAAATGGTCGCCTGTTTTTTCGGGAAAACTGGTCATGTGGCAACTGTGCCTTTAGAGGAACGTAGAACGGTCAACTCTGAATGGTACACAACAATTTGTTTGCCAGAGGTCTTCGGTCAAATACGGAAAATAAACAAACGCCGTCGGATCATTCTTAATCAAGACAATGCCAGCTGTCACACATCTCGTCTAACAACCGACTTTATGAACAGTCAAAAAATCGAATTGATGGGTCATCCGCCGTACAGTCCTGATTTGGCACCCAATGATTTCTTCTTGTTCCCGAATGTCAAGAATAAATTGCGTGGACAACGATTCTCGTCGGCGGAAGACGCCGTTGATGCATTCAAAAACCATATTATGGAGGTGTCTCAAGAAGATTGGAAAAACTGCTTTGACAAATGGTTCGAACGAATGCAAAAGTGTATTGACCATAAAGGAGAATACTTCGAAAAACAATAAAGCAGTTTTCAATGCCCAATTCCTGTTTATTCATTGTTAGGCTCAAAATATAAATAGTGACCCTCGTACACTGATAAATGTACTATGAGAAGGAAAATCTTTATTTTGTGTAATAAGTGTAGTTTTTATAACCAACTTAGGGTTTTATTCACCATTTTAACACCAAAATGCCATTTTATATACACTGCTTTTGATCCCAACATATGCCCAGTTTTTGTACCAAAATCTTGATCTTATATTCACCATAAATCAGTGTAATCAAGATTTTTAAGTTGCATGAAATTTTAAGCATCATATCATCAATGAAATCTCTATTCACCTGCTGGTACGCCTCCACTTCATCAAATTGTCCCTTAGATGTTTCTCGAGACGATCCTGAAGCTGTCTTGTTACAGACGATGGTGTTGCCGTGTACTGCAGAGATGATGGTTGAACGCTCCCAGTACCTGGTGGTGGTGCTTGGATGACTTTGTTGAATGCAGGACACCAGTCAGATTTTCTATTCACATCGAACCTCATCCTGCAGGGCAGATCTTCGCGCTGGATGTTGGCCCATATCTGGAAAAACAGAACATTTTACTCTGAAATTTATATTTAATTTTTCGAAATATGCACACTTCTATATAGAAGAAAATGAAAAACAGAAGAACAGATATTTTCTTTCTAATTACACCCACTTAGGGAGCTCTCTTAGTAAGAAGTGTCAAGCAACAGGCAACAGATGACAAGTAGCATGCTACATGCACATATGTGTCTGGAGGGGGCAGGGAGTCAAATCGGTCCACCCCCTTGGATATTGGCATCATTCACTTAAAATTGCAAAAAATCAGCAAGCTTGTTGCTTTTATTGTTAAGAACAGAAATAGAGTTCAATCAGTTAGTACTTGAACAAAATAAAGTTGAAAACAATATGTATAACTATAAATTTGGAATAAAACTGATTTACTTTTATTAGATCGTAATAGTTATTATCTTAGAATAATAATAAATAATGAACTTCTCGGACACCCTGTATACTTCAGAAAATGTCTGAAAATGAACTACCCAGATAAATCATTTGAGGAGATAACTAAAAACATATCAGAATGGTAAAATTGACAGTTTTCATAATTCTAGTGTTAAGGTTTCGCTGTTCCTTGTGCCTACTACAGCAAGAACATTTTTTTAAAAAAAATCTCTCATTTCTAAAACTATTTTATTAAAAATTCTGAAATATTATATATCTCTGGTATTTCCCCTGTGATTTTCAAAATAGATTTTTAATAATATCCATGCTGTGATGGGCAAAACGTTCAGGGGAACCTTAACAAAACTGCTAAAATTGATAATATATACATTCTCATCATTGACGAGACACCAAACTTTCTGCAAGGGGCAGAAACTGTCCTGAACGCTGTAATGCTGCCCGGAAACAGGATCCCATATCCAGTAATCTTCTGCTGGTTCATTCTCTCCCCTCAATCCAACTTCATGAGTAAGCACGTATGCTGTGGGTCCATCAGGAATGCCAGTACCCAGTAAGAGCCACACTTTTTTCTCCAAGTAGAGAAAATAGCAGGTGAGGAGGACAGCGTGATCCTCTGTATCTCCAGACAGAAGCTGAATCACTTGCTATAGAAAGAAAATATACTTTTAAAAAATTGTACACATAGACATGTTAGGGCCAGACTAGACCTTGGGCCCAAACTTAGGCAACAATTTACTCAAAAGTACCTATTATTTCTAAGAACTATGCCTATATTTCATTTTCTGAAGTACTGTATTTACTCATGTATGAAGTGCACTTCTTTCCAAAATTTTTGCCCCCAAAAAGTATGGTGCGTATTATGCATGGAATAATTCGAACAGCCAACATGAAACCATGCATGTTTTCACTAAGTCACTGCGTATAACAGGTATATATCAACAGGTGCAAATACAAATTACCAAGTTCGATTTCTTTACTAATATTTTTTAAAAAAATAATCGCTGTAAAAGCAAAATAGCTAGAGGCACATATTTTGGGTAAATACAAAAGCCGAATTTTTGGTACAAAAACAGTCAATTTCGGATTCAAAAGCAGTAAATTAAATTAAATTTTGGTGTTATAGTGGTGAAAAATCAGATCAAAAGCTGTATATAAAATGACATTTTGGTTTAAAATTGTGACTATAATCCTAAATTTGATTCAAAAATTGCACTTATTACACAAAATAAACATATCCCTTCTAATAGCACATTTATGTAGTTACCAAGGTTCCAAGGTTATTCCTGTATGAAGGGGTCCATTTTATCAATTTTTCGTGAATTGCATAACTCACAGAATAATTCAAACTTCAGGAAGTGTCATGTCGGTAAATTAACTCAAAATGTCATGTTTAAGAGTCTATTTCGCATCATTTCGTGACAAAACAGAGTAGGAGAATGCAACTCACACCTTTCAGAAACATGAAAAATTAATATTACAATGTGTTATTTCACAGTTTGTGTTTTCGTCAAAAACGATATACGCATGTCTCTAGAAATTGCCATTTCCATTGATTTTTCACTTTGTAACATTTTGCGACACCTAGAAAAGCAGTGCCATTCTGGCAGAATCTGAGCGGAATTCTCCTTTTGGTC
Organism: Lepisma saccharinum; assembly: GCF_977018435.1. Taxonomy (NCBI): domain Eukaryota; kingdom Metazoa; phylum Arthropoda; class Insecta; order Zygentoma; family Lepismatidae; genus Lepisma; species Lepisma saccharinum. The sequence goes on from NC_139229.1 coordinate 15,127,927, forward strand.
CACATAAAGCATCTGAGCGGAATTCTCCTTTTGGTCCACATAAAGCAACAGGTGACGCATTGAATAGGTATGATGTCAATCACTCTTGATAAGCATAGCAACAGCTTTATGACCTAAATAAGAAAGTCAATTCATGAACCTGAATTGTACTGCTCATTATAAACGAGATATAATTGTTTGTCTCTTTTCCCAATCAAAACCCAGGGTGTGCATTATACACAAGTAAATACGATATTACATATGTTTAAGATTCCTCCCAGAGTTTGGCCAATGCCATCAAAGACATTTTTTCGAAATTTCCTCTCGTTTGGAAAACCGCTATGATATTGCAAAATTTGAAAAATTACATCTCCTTAGAATTAGTTCTAGACCATCCACATGAATTTTCATGTGGCTAACTTTAGCTGTTATCTAGATATCTGTAATGGAAAATAGGTTTATATAGCCAAAACTATTCTGAATATTGGCAAAACTGTGGAGACAAGTAAATTTTGGAATAAAAGGTTATTACAAGTGAAATTATGAATATTTTAAAAGCAAAACTCTGGTAGATTATAAAGGTAAAGTTACATTGGAATGCCAACACATTAAAATTAATGATTATTCTGAACTGGTTTAAACTTTTAAAATTTTCAAGTATTGGCTATGAACTGGTGGGAGTCGGTAAGAGTAGAAGGTACTGTTATCAGTTTGAGGTGGCATTGGTTGATTGATTGATGTGATGGTTAAGATTTTGCTGGCCCTTGTGCCTGGCTGAAATTTTCTTTTAACATCTCCCTTTCAAGAACCATCTGATATTTAAAATCCTGAAAAATTATGTATGCTTACAGATTTCAGATAAATTTCTGTGATCATTCGATGCCATTTTGTGTGGATTTTTATAATTGACTTTTGGCTAGTTCTTGTTTATTTTGTTTTTGATGAAACATGGCATTAAAGATATCTACGGGTGTATTTTTTTTCTTTTGTGATTTCAACGGCAAGAAGTGCATTTTTCTACATTTTTTTTTCACAAAAATTTACAAAATTTTACATCAAACAAGAAGTACACTTCTAAACTTGAAAATTTGCACTTTTCTTCACTACAAAGATTTTTTTTTTATTTATTTATTTATTAAAGACTTTATTTACATGGCGAAGTTAAGGCATTAATGCCTTCTCTTCCACTTAACCATTAATTACAGGCGTCAATTGTTTTCTTTACAGTTAATTGTATACAATTTAAAAATGAGAAAAAAAAATAAATGAAAAAATGAGATTTACTTTCATTCTCATATCCTCAAGTTAAAAAAAATAATAATAATTTTCCCTGAATTTTCAGACTTTCCCTTGATTTTTCACTCATAATTTGATTTCCTAGACTTTTTCCATCCAGTGAAACCCTGAATTGCATTGTACATTTGTAGATTACAAGTTAATACATTAATGCAGTGATATACAAGTACATCTTGTAATGCTGTAGATCTGTACAGATGTTTCTTTTTCCTTTCTTTCAAAATCCTGAATAAGTAACAGCAACATTCTTTAAAAAAAAAAAAAAGGGAAAAGTTTTAAAAAAGACTATTGCAACTCATGTTGAAGGCTACTTGTGCTTCACTGGTATCTACACATGTCCCAAGTAATAATCTTTAAATCTTAGGCTTAGACAAAAAAGAAAAATGAGTCTTACATCACATGTCAGCCAGATGTCGAACAATCCAGGAAACAAAACACTTCCAGCCACTACAGGTATCATGGAAACAAATCGTGCGACCCATTCTGCCTCTGATGGACCATGCTCAACAGCAGCTAGAAAATATTTGAAAAACAAAATTGTTCTGTCTCTCTTTGTCAAAAACACAAACATTCATATTTATATAATATTCATATCCAAAATATTTTGTAACTGAGTGTTTTATAAACATCTTCATAATATTGTAAAAGATATTTTCTTTTGGAAATAAGCTTGTTAATATGACAAGACATACACATTTTATACATCAGTGAGTGAAAGAGAGAGTGAGTGAGTAGTGGTGAGTAGTGACTGAGTGATTGAGAGTGTGTGTGAGTGAGTGAGCGTGAGTGAGTTAGTGAGAGTGAGTTAGTGAGAGTGAGTTAGTGTGTGTGACTGAATGAGTGAGTGAGGCACATATTGATAACATTTTACCAAGTTATGTATATTATTTCCAGCTAAATAAAACCTCATGTCAGAAACAACCCATTTAGAGTCAAAGCCAACAAGCAGCTTTTTGTTGGGTGATGTGAGATCCACAAATCATGCCCAATCACTTCTGTTACCTGGCTTTCAAGACCAGAGTCGACTACTATCGCTTTCAAGTGACTCCACAATTACCCTCATTACACTGGTTTAAAACCTGAATTTTGGACCCCCCTCCCTCCACCTCACGGGAATCAAACCCATGACTGTTTGCACCTGAAGTGACAGCACTACACATTAGGTTATGAGAGAGCTAAAAATGCTATTTATTTACCTTCAAATATTTTTGGCACTTCTTAGTTCTACATACATACTTAAGTTTACATAACATGTGCGTGTATGCATGTCAAAGTGTCAGTTTAAATGTTTAAATACTTTGAACCTAGATTTTGGGTTTGGATTTTGGCTAATTTTCTTGAGCCTAGACAAACGATAAATGCTGCTGATTATGTCGAAATAGTGCACAAGCTCTGTCTTGCATTGTGTGATAAACATCCTGCAAGAAAGATCATCCTCCAGCATGCCAATGCTCGGCCCCACTCAGCTCGCTTCACAGAAGAAATTGACGAAATGGTGCGGGAAACTCTTTCACACTCCCCTTACAGACAGTGACACAACCTGTTTGTATTTGTGAAGGATCAGATACGAGGCCAAGATTATGATATGGAAACAATCCAGAAAACAGGTTGGAATGGAGTTCTACCACAGGGGCACATTCAAACTTCAGGAACGGTGTGGAAAATGTGTACAAACAAGTGGGGATTATGGGCAAAAGTAAACAAAAGTTCATAGATTATGGTTATGTAAGTTGGTTTTTCAATTTCAATAATACAACATGATAATTTATAAAAATACTGTTGCTCATTACTTTCGGTATGACCATTATAATATTCTAAACAACTTTAAATTGTTACTTGTTCAAGCATTGGCAATAGTATAAATAAAAATGGTAAGAATATGAGCATTGGTTCAAAGTAATACACTCCTCACAAAACGTTTGGAATATTGTCACATTAGGCAATACGTGATAGGCAAGATATTGGAATTCAACAACACATGGTATCTGTCTGCTGCACGTTCTCATGTTTTTGCTGTCATATGCCACCCTGCCTATCACCTATCATCTGATCGGCATCGCCTTGTAATCAAGGATTCCTGGGTTCGATTCCCAGTGGAGGCACATATAGGTTTGGATCCTACTTTAAAAAGTTCAGTCCCGATTAGCCATACTGTGCATAAAATGGACTTAAAAACACCAAATCAATCAATCAATCAAAACCTATCGTATCGCCTAATATACTCGTAATAATATTCCAAACTTTTTTTGAGCAGTGTATTAAGACAGCCCTATTAAACCACAGAGCATTTTGATCATTAGTAACCAACCTGGAAGATCGTCAGGTGGAGCAAGAGGTCGGAAGAAGCGAGTCACGCAAACTGATTTGCCAGTGACATCTATCACTAGAGTCTTCACTTTACGCTGGGGGTTCAGACGTACCATCTGGGCTTCCCAGGTCTCCAGGTGATGCTCCAAGTATGGCAACTCACTGCTTTCAAGCTTTTCCTGAAAGCACAAATTAATAACAATTATTTTTCCACAACATGTATGACAAAAGATAAAGAGTATAAAGTTCATACGAAGGTATGGCAAATATTTTTTTTTTCATGAGAATGCAGGACCGCCACAAAAATTTGAAACATACAAATGAAAGAGGACACTTTATGGAATTAAACAATATATGTGGTTAGTACAAAGTGCAAAGAAAAAAAAATAACCCCTAAGGCTGGAATTTTAATACCCAGAAGTCTAGCGCCTGGGAGGTAATTTTAACCTCAGAAACATGATAGAGATTCACACAGCATTGTTTAAAATGCTGAATCTTCAGAACCACTAATGCAATTGAATTGAAATTTTCAACGTAAGTAAAGCACATATCCATGGGTTTATTAAACCTGCAAACATTGCTCATAAAGTATAAATAAATAAATACAATTTTGTCGCTCACAAGCCTCTTCGATTCGCTGCTCCCCGCCATCCTTTCCTTTGGAAGAGAAGATACAGGAGGAGATACACTATTCTTTTATCATAAGTAAATCACATATTCATGGAAATTTAGTAGGTTCTTGTCTTTGATAAGAGTGGAAGTATATACCTTGAAAGGTTCTGGAGGATTCAGAGCTGGCTGTACAGTAATAAACAAAGTCAGGAATGTAGCATCTCGAGGTGGAAGTAGTTGTTCTCCCAACACAAGTCCACCAAATTGTCTATAGTGAGGTTCCCTCTCGTAGCCGATGAGTACAGGCGGTGAATACAGCTTGAAGGTGCCTTCAACCTGAAATAAACAAATACTTTACAGTAATACTGTACAAAATACAAAAAAAACTTTGTTCTTAATGCATGAAGACATTAATTGCATAAAATAAATCTAATTTATTGTGAGGTCCTGCACCCAGGCATCACGGTTTGGGCTCCGGCAAAGGAACACCCCCAGGTTCGAGTCTTGTGGACGGAAGCGTAACAACATTCCTCCCGAGATTTCAGTCTGTGTATGGGACCGGTGGCAACCCACCATCATGAGGAAGTTGGGGAGCTACGAATGAGTAGCGTAAGCCATTAATGGAAACCTACAACAGCGACTGGGGGTTCGTGGTGCTGACCACACATCACACCATAACTGGTTAGATTATCTTCCACCTCAGCAGATGGGAGTGAAGCCAGTAGGTAGACCCTGGCCCTCACAGGCTGTTGTGCCACGGGTTATTTATAATTTATTGTGAGATTATTTGTAGTAGTACCAGGATGTACTACTAAGGTATTGCCAAAAGTATAAATATATTGCTGTTATATACATATATTAAAAAAAAAAAGCTAAATTTCATTGTGCAACAGCTCTCTGAAGGCCATAGCTTTGCTAAGCATCTTTTTACTAGGTGACGTGTAGTGATGCATGTGTTGGGTGCAAATAGCCTAGTGCAGTTACACCCACAATTTTAACAAAAATAATTAGGTAAACTGTTTGCCTTATATGCAAAATTACTAAAAAATATATAACTTTTCACATCTTTTCAAGTATTGATGTATAAGAAGTGGGATCCCGAAAAGTCAGGATTGGGAAATGATTTCCTGACTTTACAGGATCCTGAACAGTTGGGAAATTGTGTTTAAAAGTGGCTAATTCTCCATATTTTCGGCATTTTAAGTGTCCAAAAAATCTTGAAATTTCTAGTTTCTATTCTAGAAGTGTAAAAATAATAACTTGAGGGGGAAATAGTGCGTAAAATGTGAGATTATTACAGTGTCAGGAAATTGCAAATATTTTCCGTCCTGAAAATTTCCCAACTTAGTCTGGAAATGAGAGAATTTCTCCCATTCCGAGCATAGGGATTTTAAAAATTTCCAGTCCCGACCAAGAATTCTCCATCCCGCACACTGCTCATGAGTAGAGATAAGTTAACCTTTTATAAATTTATGCTAAGGAAAAATTTCCAACTTACTCTAGAATTAAAATAGAGAGTTGAGAAAGGTATCCTCAAACTTCCAAGCCAATGCCTCTCCAAACGTTGATGAATATTTGTGTCCCTCATTCGGTCATCCTCAAGCAAATCCACAACAATTTCATCAAACAGGTGAAGGAAAACTGTATCCTTGATTGCTTGGAGATTACCAGGAGAATAGTCTCCGTTAGGTGGCCTGAAATATTGAAAACACTTAAGCATATTTTACAAAAATGGCTCCTTTATTTATCAATTCATACATACAGGACATTCCAGCATTGTGTGTGTGACATTCACACATAAATCACAAGGTTCTGGACATGCAACTGGTTTAAAATATTCATAATGAACCAATTTCATGGAATTATGATGTACTTTGTTTTGTCTGCTAACAAAGAAAAAACTTGAATATGATGACATAGCCTGAATGCATGAAAAGCATTAACGAAAATGTGTCACATGTGTGATGCTTTAAAACTGTAGCATCGTTTGACTTCATTTGTCTGTCAAGCACATAGGCTACAGATGCTAACAATTGTTGTTGGTGGAATATGCAAATTCTAAGCATTCAAAAACATTTAAATCTTAATGCAATTAAATATAATAATTTCCAGATTGTTATTTACATGGAGTAAAAGGTAAAAAAAAGGTAAAGTGTTCCCCTGTGCATAGCACCACGCCATGAAGACGTATAGGGGGTGTGGGAGTAACGCCCCACACTTTCTTGATCCGGTCGTGAGTGGGGGTGATGTGATCAGCATCACGCCCCTGACCGCCTTTACCCCCCAGGGTTTCCCCCAGGTACCCATGTTATTCGACGCTGGGTGGGCGCCGGGGCCACTTTCACCGTTAGAAAAGTTACCGGATTTGAACCGGCCGGGGATCGAACCCGGGACCTTGAGCATGGTAGTCAGACGCGTTACCGACTGAGCCACCGCGACCACCTATTTACATGGAGTAGGACCAATTTTTTTGGAATGACCCATACTGAGAGCCCTGATCAGTATATGTTTAACACTGTTATCAAGGGGTCACAGTTTCAATTCTCAGTAAAAGTACAATGGAGTGTTTCAGATCATACTTTAAACTGTAGGTCCAGTCCTCATTAGAATATCGTGGCATAAAGTGAACTTGAGAACAAGCTTTCAAAACACATGATGAAAAATACCAGTGCACAGAAGAGAAAGCATCAACACAATCAGAAATGGTTTCAAGTAAAAAGTAAATAAAAATGCATGTTATCTAAGTTTGCTGTTCAAGGCATAAAGTATTAAACCGAATAATCCACTTGGTGAAAGACAATGACTATAAGGTTAATTGTAACATGTTAGAAGATCAACATAAATGTCAGACAGCACACCAAATCAGGGTGGCTACAAATAAGCAGAAATGAAATTCCCTGACATTTCCAGGTTTTCCAGGACAAAATATACATTTTTCCCTGACAATTACAAACTAAACTAAATCGATGCTTTTGCAAATGAAATAATAAACTCATACAGATCCAGGTATGGATTTGTTAAGTACCAATATTATATTCTATGAAATTGACTTAATTTCTCTATTCTCTATGATTTGAATTCAAACAGCAAAATAGTGAATTTGGAAAATTAGCTACAATTCGCAAGCTAGGGAAGGATTACAGAATTTTATCATATGCAGTACATTTAAAATAAAATACTTGATTATTTTTAAAGTTACAACTAAATGAGATAAGAGTGAAGAGTGATTAAGAAATACAATTTGTAATTTTCAGCCTCCTTATGCATTCTCGGTATTATATGTTGATATTTCCACTGAGGTTTGGAACCCTCTGCTTGCAAGAACCATGAGTGCGGTTCAATGCATAAAGCAACTTCTCTCTTCTCTGTAAAGCAAACAACTTAATTCTTGCATATAAGTGAAACAATTGAATTGTACAAAAGAAAGTGTCATATTTCCTTACATTATCAATGGGATTTCTGCTTCAGTACAGTATATCCAAGTGAAGTACTGTGAAACTGACAACATGCAGTTATACCATTATTGCTGATGAAAAGGGTATGAAGGTGCACACACATGTAGACAGGAAGAAGTGGCATGTAGCTGTAATCTGGTACAGTTGCAATGCAGCCGTTTTAGGACAGTTCTAGGTTAAAGATTGCAGCTCTCATACAGTTTCCCACCGACTGCGATGTAGCCTACGTGTAGTAATCAGATTTTTGCACGCTCAGAATTTGGCACAGAGCCACCAGCAACGTGTGAGGTGTGCAGACCAGACGTTGTGATTGATAGTATGGCCAGACGATGATACAGACAATTCACAGAAGGCTAATCGAATGTGCACAACCTCATACAGCTGATCCCTTTGCATCACTTCAGGTGAGAGATCTTGGACCTCTCCCTGTACAGCCCTGGCCTTGCATGTACCGACTTTCAACTCTTTGTTCAACTGAAGAAGTTTCTGACAGGACAAGGCTTTGAGCCTGTGTATGAGACCAGTGGCCAGCCATCATTGTGACTACTAAAATTCTGTGGCACAACCACAATCTGTCAAGCAACTTTTCATTGGGTGGTGTGTGGTCAGCGCATCAAGTCCCACTGCTGCTATTTTCTTGCTTTCGAGATTGGAGCTTGCTACTTCTTCTTTACAAGTAGCACAATTGTCCATGTGATGCTGGGACAATATCGAAATTTTAGACTCCCACAGGGAATCTAACCTAGAACCACACACATTAACACAAGAGCCGCAACCATTTGGCTACGAGGGTCATTTGAAAAGTTCTAAGAATGGCCGACAGATGGCCACAGTAATTTCGAAATAATCTAACAGTTACATTTAGTGGTTTTTATTGTATTTTATCTGCAATGTTTCATCCCGATTTCCCAGCACTTTTTCAAGCTACTCCAAGATATACATACAACAACACACCTCACATGCCTAGTCACTCTACACTTCTAAGGAATGAATAACTTGCATCCTTATTTCCTCCTAGGTAAACTGGTTTTTCCACCTTGGACTGAATTGGAATGAAATGGATGGAACTAATAAAAAAGCATGTGGAAAGCAAGTTGGTTAAGTTTCCAGAGCCACCTTCAATTTTCTGCACAAAAATGGAAGATTTCAACTTGCCAGATCAGTTAGAGAAAGGGAAGGTCATCAGAAGGAGGAGAGGAGGGAAGACAAATAGAGTAGGTTACAGGATGGAGGGGAGAGGGAGAAACAGCCAGCTTGACATCTGCAAATTGGAAAATCTAGTTTACCTAGGAGAAAATAAGGACACAAGTTATTCATTCCTTAGAAGAGTAAAGTGCCTAACCATGTGAGGTTGTGTTGTTGTACGTATATCTTGGTGTAGCTTGAAAAAAGTTCTGGGAAACCAGGATGAAACATCCCAGATAAAATAAAATACAAACCACTAAAAATAACTGTGCTAGATTATTTTGCATCTACAAAAAGTGGTTATGCGAACCTTTAAGAAAACAGCAATTTGGAACAATGCAAGCCAGTGGAATCTCCCGCCCTTCAAGGGAACATGTCCACAGTATTGCTTGAGTGCCTTTCTTCGTTTTGTGTTGAGAGGCAGGAACAGCCGAGCAGGTGTGGCCGTAGTGAAAAATGGATAACATTGAGCACCGTGCAGTGGTAAAAGTACTTCACGAAAAAGGGGAATGAAGGTGACTGAAATTCATGCCGATATGAAAGACACTTTAGAGGACTCTGCTCCTTCATTTGCCGCTGTGGCAAAGTGAACTACCGAATTTAAACGTGGCCGTGAGAGCTTAGCAATGACGGCAGAAATGATTGAAAAGGTCCATGTTGTGGTGATGGAGGACCGTTGTCTGAAGCTATGTGAAATTAATGAAGCTATAGGCATCTCGGGTGAACGAGTGTTTCATATTTTTACAGAAGAATTGGGTATGAGAAAAACGTCTGCAAGATGGGCACCGCATCTCTTAACAGTTGATCAGAAGCAAATGCCGAAGCGAGTGTCCAATGATTGTCTGGCCCATTTTAAGAAGAACACAACAGATTCTGTGTGAAGATTCATAACTACAGATGAAACGTGGATGCACTACTACATGCCAGAGACAAAGGAACAATCAAAACAGTGGAAGCATCATGATTCATCACTACCAAAGAAGACGAAGGTGGTTAAATCAGCAGGAAAAAAAATGGTGTCGATATTTTGGAATGCAAATGGCATCCTGTTGATAGATTATCTCCCAACTGGATCCACCATTCAATGGACAGTATTATGTTAACCTTTTCGACCTACTGGACACAAATATTCGTGCAAAAAGACTACGATTGAAGAAGAAGAAAATCATCATGCATCTGGACAATGCCCGCCCACACACTTGTGTTGTGCAATGTCAAAAATCGACCAATTGAAGTATGATTTGATGCCACATCCTGCTTATTTTCCTGACCTGCCATCCTCAGACTTTCATCTCTTATCAAAGTTTAAAAATTCCTCGGTGGAAAGCAATTTTCATTACATGAAGAAGCAAAAGCAGCAGTGGAGGACTATTTTGCAAGCCTTGAGGAATCTGTGTTTCGTGATGGGGTCATGGCGCTGAAACATCGCTGTATGAAGTACATTGCTCTCAAGGGAGACTTTGTAGTAAAAAAAACAAAAAACAATTTCAACAGGCAACCGTGTTTTCTCCTTTGTCGTTCTTAGAAATTTTCAAACGACCCTCATACATGAGAGCCCACGTTATCTAAAACTAATAAAAAATAGTCAATTACTGTTGAGTGTTAATGTCAATAACCACTTCTAAAGTTCAAAATGGCGATCATCTTACCTCTCAAGATTAAGCCTGAGACATCCAGGAAGGAGTAAATAGTGATTGTTCCCCACCCTTTTTGGTCATTTAAAATAATATGACTACCCTCCTAAATTAAATCTCAAAGTGAAAACTTTAACAAAAATGAAAAGTGAAGTGCATTTTGAATTAAATTTGGTGTGAAGAAAATCCATGCACAATTAGGGATAATTGCCAGTGACAAAAATTGATGCATAATTCCTTCAATGCAAGGAATTTCCTGTTGATAGATACCTCGAACCTGAAGGTTTCATTTATCTATGTCATTAATGCATGTAATCAGGTGGCCACAAGAGGTTTTTGCCTTAGAAAAAGAAAGTTTCTGTTTCGAGATTTACTTTACAAAACCAAGGTGCAAGAATTCTAAATTTATATTCATAATAACAAGAAGAAAATGGAAGGTTATTTGAAGGTCTCGGGTGTTAAACATGGTAAGTGACATTTTGGTCATTTCTGAGTTCATTAAGAAAAATGTTATTAGAATCTATACTGTAGATAAATTGTTTGCGTTTTGTGTTTACCAATTTCACAAGGCTTCACTGAGTCCATTACAAAGTGTCAATTTCACTCGAAAATTGAAGGATGGCACATTTTACTTTGTATCTCAAAAATTACCAAAATGTCACTGACCATGTTTTACACCCGAGCCCTTCATTTATTGAAATATCAGATCAGTTAAAATATCTGCAATTTCATTGATAAATCAATATTGGCTGATACCAGTAGAGTAACAGTTGGTCTGTTCCATCCTTACAGAAGTTAACATTTTGGAATTTTTAAGAAAACAACATAACCCCATACAGCAACCATAATCAGCAACATTATGCTTGCTCTCTTTCTATCTACAAAAGACTATTATACGCCCCACCTGGTCCCCAAGAATCTAAGACAAGTTAAAAACACAAACTCATATAGCACTTTATAAAAAGATTATAGACATGATAAATGAAGTTTGCAAATCACAAAACTATGTGGTGATTGTTCAATATTTATCACGGTCTTCTTCAATAGGGTATTAGAAGATATTTTAGAGAAGCTAATTCTAACAATAACAAATATTTACATATGTGGATAGCTAACCTTAATGGAATCTGCAATTCTTGATTCCAAGTTGGATTCGCCCCTTCAGCAGATGTGGTTCTTGATGTGAAACCTTGAAAAGAAACTTCCACAAAGGGTCTGACAGGTACGTGGATAAATCCATAACTTTGTCCAGCTGCAAAAAGAAATACATTGTTATGCATATTTCCTCCCTTTAATTTTACAATTTGCTTTTCAAATGATAATTTTGATAAACAACATGAAAACTAAAACTTGTAAACTTCTTGGACAACAGCTCTTGGAGGATTAGGGTTTGCCAAGTGGCTTTCATTGTGTGTTGTGAGGTCAGGGAATTGAGTCCAATCGCCGCTGTTTTTTGGCTTTCGGGACTGGAACCTGCTACTTTCATATTTACTATGTGTGAATTACTCACAAGATTAACAATATAAACTCAGTTTTACTTACGTTTTTTGCAAGTATAGTTCGTTCTTCAATTACGACATTTCGAGAGATAACTTCTCTCTTTTTCAGGTTATAAGCAATTCATAGCTTTGTCAAAATATTTCTTCCATAGTCAACAGGATCGAGGATTAGGTGAAATGTGAGCAGGGAAAAAATATAGGAAGATCAATTACACTCTGACAATTTACGTTCTTAAAAGCCATCGTTACCTAAGTTAAAACCTATTATAAAAAAACTTTTTGGTCCTCCTGTATAAATTTTTAAAAAAACTGTAAAAACCTTTAAAATTCTAAAAACCGTTCACTATTACCAGTCAAGTTGTCCTCAACGAGCTTCCTCATTGTCCTCGTTGCGGACAACTTGACTGGTAATAGTGAACGGTTTATCGATCCCTCTTCTCTCCATTAGATCCACAATTTCTTCAGTCCTTCCTGTCAGTTTTCCAATATTCAATGTCCCTATTTGTAGCCTGTGTCATCTCCAATTTCCAGTTCAGCTTGTTTCTTTCTTACCTCGAATTGTTTATTTCTGTCATGGTTCCAACTCCCTTAGCCTTTCTGGATCCCTTCAGGCCCACAAGGCAGTGGGGGCATACACTTTTATGGTGGTGTTTATTTGCAAGGCTGTCTATGGGTATCTGTGGTATTTGCTGAGTATGTCCATGTCACTGGACACCCTCCACAACCTGATAGCTTTACAACCTCGGTCCGGTACTGCTTATTTGGGTTTCCCCTTATTCGCAGCTCCCCCTCATATCTGAGAGAGGTTTCACTATCTGCCACCTGTGACCCGTCCAGTAGCTGAGGCTCGCACTGGATAAAAAGTAATAAGTATAATTGTTAAATCAAATTTTGGATTTTGTTCACAATTTTAACACTGAAATGCCATTTTATGTACTGCTTTTGATCCCGAAATATGGCACGTTTTTGTACCAAAATCTTGATCTTTTATTCACCATAAATATATATGGCTCTACTTATTACTGATCCTTCCTGTGACGATTAACCCAGGAGAAAAGTGATGTGAAATAACCAAAATAGAAACAATTTTATTTTTTGCTTGCAGTCTGACAGATGTGAGTAATGATTGGGCATCTTGTTTTGTTCTGATTACACAGCTTATTCAAGTAATAAAAGCAAGCACAAACAACCAAGATCTTCCTATTTTCCATTAAATATTAACAGTAAAGTAAAATGTCATTTAATTATTAGATATATACAAAAAAAAAATTACCTGGATTTGCAGGTGCAGCTGGCAATGAATCAACATCCTTTCGCACTGGGACATCAAAAGCACGAACCACGCTAACTATTATTTTGACTTCTTGTCCTCCCAAATTCTGCACAGTCACTTTCTTTCTCTCCTTACGCGTTGGTCGCAGAGGGCGCTTTGGTTGCAGCCACTTCATAAATGTTAGGCCCAGGGTTCTAGAGGATAAAAAAAAAATGCCAGGTATGAAAAACTGATTTTTGTTTTCATTTATCTGTATTGCATGTATTATTAGATTTCACAGAAATGTATTTGATCATCTGTCATGAAAAGTTTCAAAATCGACTTTTATAAAATATAATATGAATACAGACAAAAGTATTGTATTCATGTTTCAGGAATTGAAATATGTTTTAGTTTGATACATATACTGATGTAAATTACGAACTATTTTTGTGCAACTTACTTGTTAAGGTTACATTAATTTTGGTTGCCTTTAGTAGTACGCAGACAAACAGCATGAAATAAAAGTTCCTGTGTGAATGGTGGCAGGGGCGACCGAAATTAAAAGATTAAAGTATGTAAGCAGGTGGCTGTAAGAGGTTTTGCCCTAAAAAATGAAGCTGTGTATTTCAACATTCACTTTAGAAAACAAAGGTACAAGAACTCTACCTTTATGTTCCCAAATATGATAAATAATAACAAAACAACGAATTTTGATATTAATTTACACACTATTTACATATATATCAGATCGGTAAAAATATTGGCAATTGTAGATAACCACACATCATTACACTGTATTGGCAAGTATTGAGATATAGTATTGGCTAATCTGCCCCATTCCTACTTTTTACTGCCAAAATATTATATGAGGTTCAAATATTCATTAATACAATTAAACCATGATTTGCTTTCATCACGTAAGTACATGTTGAAGACTACGAGACTATATGAATTTTCCAGATCAAGCAGAAAAAATATGTGTGTGTATAAAGTTTTAATGGTCACAATTATATGCTGTAAACTTGTATCATTTACCCAGAAATAGAGTGAAGGACAGAAATAATAACATGAGATGAAGTTAGAAGCTTGACTTCTATATCAATTCAGCCCTAGCCTAGAACATATCAAAGGATGATGATGATTACAGAGTTGCTACGATTTCTTCATTATGAAATTCCCTGACATTTCCAGGTTTTCCAGATATGTTTATCATCTTGATTTTTGCTTAGAACATTGTGTTTTCAGTTAAATATATAATCCGTTAATTATTATGAATATTCACTTTCACAACTTTTTTTTAGCAAATTTCATTCTACACACACAACACCACATGAAAATGCAGAGTAAAATGTCAAATTACAATCGGCATCAAATGTATTGGGTGCAATCACATGCATCTAGCCTTCAGGCTAAGGTAACAGCTAGGTACATTATTTCACCATTAACAGATCTCCACAATATAAAAACAACAGAAAAAGTTCATAAACCATACACAATTTTTCATTTTCTGATAGATTTATTGTGTTGTAAAAAAATGCTGTTTTTTTTTTTACATTTATAAATACACAGCATCTGGAGAAATGTCTGTCGCATATAGGAATTCTATAGGAAATGCCAACAAGACTAAAGGTAAAGGTAAAGTGCTCCCCTGTGCTTAGCACCATGCCATGAAGGCATATAGGGGGTGTGAGGGTAACGCCCCAAGACTAAGATCTAAAAATATAGACGATAATCTCATCTTCACCAATCTTTCCGATAGTTATGATCATATTGTCAATGCACTTTAGTAATCAATCAGATACCTGGACTGCAAGTTTTACTTTGATATTCTTTCTAATATTATAAAAGTGAAAATTTATTACAGAAATGAAGGAACCATAATTTTGCATGACTGAGAATCATAAGAATGAAAAAAAAAATAAGTTTCTAAACTGAATCTTTTTTGGGAGTGGAATCACAAGAACCGAATCCACAAGTGGAAGTGAACTGCTTGTTCATTTTGCAACTTTTTCTTTTGCAGATTCCAAAATGCACGTAAATTCCAGATGATTGCAAATTTCCCCGACATTTCCCTGACAAGGCAAATTCCCTGACATTTTCCTGCTTCCCAGACACATAGCAACCCTGGATTAATGCAAACAATATGACAGAATTAAACATATGAATATTAACTTCTTAGGTATATATTAGGAAGATATTGGATAAGTGAAATCATCATCATTTTTACCAATATATACAGACATGAGCACGTTGTCTTATTTCAGCTTCAAAATTAGACAAGTCATAAATGTTATGACAATCAAATAAATTCCAAGATAACCTCTATCTAAACTGAACAAATGTCTTTAATTTGGATACATGCTTCATCACATGCTTCCACTCTCATGGAAAATCGACCATTTTTAAAATTCGCTTTTGAGTCACACAATGATACAACTGATGGTTTATCATATCTTGTAAAATATTTATAATATTCACTTTTTACACAATGTCATTTAACACCAAAATTTCAGTTTGTTTCCTAAGTAATTGTCATTTTTCAAATGGCAATATTGCTAGAGCTTCCATATTTACTTTGGCAAGAGTCTGGTTTCTCAGTGCAAATGCATTACTGTGCTCATTGTACTGTATTACAGTTTGTGAAATGATTCATGTGTGTGTGTAAAATGTGATGCTTTCCAAACAAAATGGCAAAAATTTGCATCATTTTGCAGTTCTGCCTGCAAAACCTACCTCCTTAACCTTGCTAAACATATTTACACATTTTATATTGTTTTCAACTTTGCAGTGTTTAACATGGATCGTTCATGTTTCTGCCAATACAACAATTATTTTTAAAGATAGTAAAAATAGTAAAAGATGGTACAGAAGTACTGAAACATACCTCAAAAATGTCACAATGAAAGCAAAATGTACATTGAAGAAGAAATAAATTAAAGAAGTATTTATTAAACAATCCACATACCCAATATCTGGCACCTGATCTTCAACAACCAGATCTTGTAGCTGGCGATTCTGTTGAGCTAGGCGACACTGCTGTAGCACTCTTTGTCGTACTTCCTGCAAGAAGTGTTCACCTAAGGCTCTATGAGATTCTAGTGGATCAGACGGAAGAGTATCCATGTGGTCTGAAGCAATACGCTTCTCATATACCTGCAATAAAAAAATAATATATTCATGCAAATAGCTTCTAACACCATGTGCTGAGCAGAACATGTTTGTCTTCTTAGATGGAAGTAGGAAAGTAGGAAAATAAGATCGAACACAGCACACGTAAAAATAAAACTTTAACATTTAGACCTTTTGCCAGCTTTCCACCACAATTATCAAGGATAAACAGTTAAAAAAACAGGTGCGGACAGTAGAAGCAGCAAGAGTATAATGATATAAATTACAATTTTACTTACGTTTTTTTGTGAGTATGATAAGTTTTCTTCAATTACGACGTTTCGAGAGAGAACTTCTCTCTTCTTCAAGTTTCGGTGTTATAAGCAATTCATAAAGTCATAGCTTCGTCAAAATATTTCTTCCACAGTCAACAACAGGCTCAAAGGTTAGGTGAAATGTGAGTGGGGAAAAAGTATAGGAAGATCCATTACACACTGACAATTTACGTGCTTTAAAGCCATTGTTTACCTAAGTTAAAACCTATTATACAAACTTATTTGTCCTCCTGTATAAATTTTTAAAAAAACTGTAAAAACCTTTAAAATTCTAAAAACCGTTCACTATTTCACAGTCAAGTTTTCTGCAACGAGCTTCCCTTGCGAATGATGAACAAAAGACAGCCGGTTCGACTGATTCCACATTCGCAAGGGAAGCTCGTTGCAGACAACTTGACTGTGAAATAGTGAACGGTTTTTAGAATTTTAAAGGTTTTTACAGTTTTTTAAAAATTTATACAGGAGGACAAATAAGTTTGTATAATAGGTTTTAACTTAGGTAAATGATGGCTTTAAAGCACGTAAATGGTCAGTGTGTAATCGATCTTCCTATACTTTTTCCCCGCTCACATTTCACCTAACCCTTGATCCTGTTGACTGTGGAAGAAATATTTTGACGAAGCTATGACACTTTATGAATTGCTTATAACACTGAAACCTGAAGAAGAGAGAAGTTATCTCTCGAAACACCGTACTTGAAGAAAACGTATCATACTGGCAAAAAAACTTAAGTAAAATTGTAATTTATATTGTTAATCCTTGTGAGTAATTCACACATAGTAAATATGAACGTCAAGAGTATAATGGTGCCAGTACTGTGTTTTATTCTATTTTCCTGCTTTCTGAGGGGCAAGATGAATAAATATACAATATATTGAGTCAAGAAGATAGAAAGTATAAAGAATAAATATCTCAAAGCAATATCTGCTGGACCTTTGTACAATGCTAGCCAACCTGTTTTAAAAAAATTCTCTCCTTTCAAGCAACCATTATGATATTTCATATTCAGAAAAGTTACATGTGCTTAGAATTCTTTCTAGGGCATTCACGTGGATCTTTGTGTGATTTGCTTTAGCTGTTGTCTAGGAATTCGCAATAGTTTCATGGCTATGCAAAAACCTATTTTCCATCACTGGTACCTATCTAGACAAAAGTGAAGTAGGCCACATGAACATTCACGTGAATGCTGTAGGAAGAATTCTAAGCAGATATACTTTTTCAGAAAATGGAATACCATAGGAGCTTCTTGGGAAAAAAAAATGAATTTTCAAAAAAGTGGCTCAATTAGCATCACCCAAAGATCCAGCCGAGCCTGAACACACACACTCAAATAACAGTTGGGCTGAAAAGTTCGTAGGCTAACATAGTAAAAAATATTTTTTTGACAAAATTCGATTTTATTATTCAATATAGTTGCCTTTGAGGGCGATACAACGATTATAGCGGTCATACAATTTTTCGATGCCATTTTTATAGTAAGATTTCTCTTCAGCCTCAAAATAGGCCTCAGTTTCGGCAATTACCTCTTCATCAGTGCTAAATTTCTTTCCAGCGAGCATTCTTTTAAGGTCTGCAAACAGGAAAAAGTCACTGGGGGCCAGATCTGGAGAATGTGGTGGATGGGGAAGCAATTCGTAGTCTAATTCATATAATTTTGCCATCGTTTTCATTGATTTGTGACACGGTGCATTGTCTTGATGAAACAGCACTTTTTTCTTCTTCAAATGGGGCCGTTTTTCCGTGATTTCATCCTTTAAACGCTCCAACAACGCTATGTAATAATCTCAGCTATCTCGATCAACTTCACTTTACGATCATTTAAAATTATTTTGTGGACTTTTTTTATGTTTTCGTCGGTAACAGCCTCTTTGGGGCGTCCACTGCGTGCATCGTCTTCGATGCTCATTTCGCCTCGTTTAAATTTAGCAAACCACTTCTCAACGGTTGATTTTCCTGGTGCAGAGTCCGAATAATGTTTATCAAGCCAAGCCTTGGCTTCAACAGTATTTTTTTTTCGCCAAAAAGCAATGCTTTATTAACACACGAATTTCTTTTTTATCCATTTTTTCACAATAACAAAAGCTGCTTCACTCACAATGCTATACCTCACGAACTAATTATCCGGCAGCTGTGAAATTTATACACGTATCTTTTGAAGGTTAGTACTAAGTAAAAATCACATGGATTTAATTCTAGTAACGCCATGTATGAGTCAGCCTACGAACTTTCAGCCCAACTGTTATATGGAATGTGCCACTTTCTATCAGTAATATACATAAGAATTTTGTAAAGAGGGGTGGGACCATAAGGGAAATTATTACTTTTTGATCTTGTAAACAGTAATGTTGTTTCATATTAACACATCACAAGCTTTCCTTTTCCGAAAATATCCAATGGAATGACGGGAGCATTCTACAAACCCTTTGACATGCCACAGCTTTCAGTTGTAAAGACAATCTCTAATTTATAGTAGCTAATTCGGTCCACATGCTGCTGCAGATTAATAGATCATTCACAATTAATTATACCTAGTCTTACCATAAATACTGTCCCAAAGTTGTAAGTAAATAGACACAAAATGGTGAGAGATATTGTAATATCAGAATAACATGAGGTGCATGGATGCATTATGAACCAAAATCACAAATAATTATTCGAAATGGCCACCTTTAGCACTGACACACTTCTGAAGTCTTCGTGGCCACGCATCAATGGAATTACGCAACACATCAAGTGGAAACTCCGCAGCTGCCTTCTGAAGAGACCGCTTTAAACTGTCAATATTGGGATGTCTCTTCTTGCAAGCCATCTCTTGAAGCTTGGACCACAATTTGTAGTCCAAAGGGTTTAAGTCTGGACTGGCAGAGGGCCAATCTGACGTGGAAATGAAGTCAGGAACATTTGCCTCCAACCACTGCTGGGTGGTGAGTGCTTTGTGTGCTGGGGCTGAGTCCTGCTGGAAGCTCCAGTTCTCTCCATGAAAGATGGTGTCGGTAAGATTCTTGCATCGTTCTTCAAGCACTGTCTGCTGGTACACTTTGGCTGATGTTTTTACCCCTTTTTCACAGAAATGGAGGGTGCCCTCATAGCAAATGTTCCAGACTTCATTTCCACTTAAGATTGGCCTTCTGCAAGTCCGGACCTATACCCTTTGGACTACAAATTGTGGTCCAAGCTTCAGGAGATGGCTTGGAAGAACAGACATCCCAATATTGAAAGTTTAAAGCGGTCGGTCTCTTCTGAAGGCAGTTGCTCATTTTCCAGTCGATGTGTTGCGTAATTCAATTGATGCGTGGCCACGAAGACTTCAGAAGTGTGTCAGTGCTAAAGGTGGCCATTTTGAATAATTATTTGTGATTTTGGTTCATAATGCATCCATGCACCTCATGTTATTCTGATATTACAATATCTCTCACCATTTTGTGTCTATTTACTTACAACTTTGGGACAGTATTTATGGTAAGACTAGGTATATAAAAAAAATGATTTGATTTTTGTTATTTACTGTTGCTTTCCTGGCACTCTTGGGTAATTGCAATGATGTGAATGAATGATAAGCTAAAATTGATGAAGAGATACTCACAAGGAACACTCATGCCCTGGCTGGGATTCGAACCAAGGACCCCTGGCATCGTAAAATGCCGTGCACTCTGCCACAGAGATCGACTCCAAACATTTTTGTGAGCTTATTACATAAAATTCATGATTTAGAATTTTCCTGTAGCTCATATTGTCACCACAGAAATTGAAATTTGTCTCAAAACATATCTAGCTCTTGGGGGGAGGGAGAATGCCAGGAGAATTAACACATATTTCTCCTGGTTATCTTGTAATGTTCATTATAATGCTAATCAGAGCCATTTACAGCACTTAAAAAAAGTCATGTTTAACTATGAAAAAAATAACCTTGAATACATCCTTTGGTATTTCGCGTTCTCTGAGAGGAACAAGACGAAGCCCACGAAATTCTGGCTCTCCTTGATCTCGCAACTGAAGCAACCGAAAGCGAGGATTTGACATCAGCTCTTCCTCCTTGCAGAAATCAAATTCAGACTGCAGCGGATCAAGTCGAAAGTAGTTCTTCTCTGTACTCATGCCCACACCTGCATTCTGTGAATAATATTTCATTGATAGTTGATTCTAAAGAAAAGGCTTATACATATATTTACAGTTGAACCCTGGTTTTACATTCTTCGATTTTACATTTTCCAGCATTATACATTCAATCTTGATGGTCCCAACATAGTAAAATGTTACAAAATTTTCCTGTATTTAAAGTTTTTCTGAACTGGTCCCCTGAAAAACATAAAATCGAGGTTCCACTGTACATAAATAAATAGTAAATTATAAATAATGAACATGTTTTACTTTTAATAATGCAAACAAGAGAACAACTATCATAAATTATGTAAATAAATCCATCTAAAACAACTAAACACACAGAACTTGTATTATAATTATGGTCTTACAAGCAAAAATAATATTTCTTATAGTATTTCAGAAAATTCTCTCCCCCTTTAGGTCTTCATCTTATATCCAGAAACCATATTTTGAAATTATGTTTTGCAGATGGGAGCATGTGATATCCTAAAAATGTAACCAAAAAAGTTATATTTGTTATTGTAAAATAGAGTGCTGCAATGAGTGTTTTTCACTAAGGAGCAAATGGGCAATGCTAGATAGCATAAAGAATTGATAGGTCTTCCGTTCTAGCGAAAAACGCTCAAACGAGTGGAATACACACGAACTCTCGAACAATATTATTACATGTTTTTCCTTCATGTGTCTATGGTAGCAGGCCCTCAAATATGGATCGTGAATTAAAAGGCGAAGTGAAATTGAAAAATAAGTGAACATAGTCATCATCTACATGTTCAAATGTAGTTTGTATATCTTACTAAGATATGTGAAAATGAAATAGATGATCATGGGCTGAAACTACCTAGGCTGACATTTTATGCTTCTACGATTACTGTCACATTAAAATGATGTTCGATTGAATGATATAACTGCATTTTATTATTTCACAGAAAATCATTATCCTTTTCCATAAGTGAACAATGATGTACAAGTCCTTGTTGCACTGTGATATATTTGTTAATTGCTTAGGCAGGTGTGTCAGCATTATCCATTTTAAGTTTCGGTCTGTAGATATTGCATACTTTCATATGTATTGTAATTGCATAGAGTGGTTTCCTTCCATGTTTGGGTTTTAGGTTGACAGTGTTGCTTATTAGGCTCTGAAATATGGGACGTTTCCAATCATTCCACTCCGAGTGTGGTATGTTCGAGCGTAGCACGCTCGGGTGTTGGAGATTCAAATGAGTTTGAGCGAGCTAAAGTGGTCCGATGCAGCTCTCTATTAACTAACTAACTCTCTAGCCTTCTTAAACCCGAAGGTTCATGGCTGCAGCAACACAGGCCTTCCATCTTTCCCTATCTTGAGCAAGATCTATATACTCTTTTCCATCCCTACCGATTTCCCTTAGGTCCATCTCAACGTTGTCCCTCCATCTTCGTCTTGGTTTTCCTACAGGTCTCTTACCATCAGGTTTCCCAACAAGAATCCTGTAAACTCCTCTTTCCTCTCCCATTCGTGCCACATGGCCTGCCCACCTAAGTATTCTTGATTTAATTATTCTAATATCTGCACATGAATACAAATTATGTAGTTCTAAATTATGTAACCTTCTCCACTCACCTGTCTCCTCATCCCTTTTAGGTCCAAAGATTTTCCTAAGGATCTTATTTTCAAATACTCTCAATTTATGTTCCTCTTTCAATGTAAGGGACCAAGTTTCACATCCATATAATAATACATATGGTGGCCGCGGTGGCTCAGTCGGTAACGCGTCTGACTACCATACTAAAGGTCCCAGGTTCTATCCCCGGCTGGTTCAAATCCGGGAACTTTTCTAACGATGGAAGCGGCCCCGGCGCCCACCCAGCGTCGAATAACATGGGTACCTGGGGGAAACCTTAGGGGGTAAAGGCGGTCAGGGGCGTCATGCTGATCACATCACCCCCACTCACGACCGGATCAAGAAAGTATGGGGCATTACCCCCACACCCCCTATACGCCTTCATGGCGTAGTGCTATGCACAGGGGAGCAGTTTATAATACTACAGGCAAAATTACGGTTTTGTATATTTTAACTTTTAGTTTTTTAGATATTAAACGAGAAGACAAAAGTTTATGAAGAGAGAAGTAACATGCATTTCCTGAATTAAATCTACTTTTTATTTCCTCTTTAATATAATTTTCATTTGTTAATATTACTCCTAAGTATTTGAATTTGGAAACTGGTTCAAACGAGTTGTTATCAATAATTAGATTTTGATTATTACCTAACACTTGGTTTCGGCCTGTAAGCATATATTTAGTTTTCTCTTTGTTAACTTCCAAACCTATCTCTTTAGCAGTTTTGAAAAATATTTTAGCATTATTCTTAATTGTATTCACATCATCCCCCAGTAAGTCTACATCATCTGCATATGCTAACAACTGAGTCACACCATTTAATTTAGCAGCTCTCTATTGTAAAACTATTTTTTTTATACAAAGAAATTGCCATAGGGTAGGATGTTTAGTTACTGAAGATTTTCTGAAAATACCTTGGGTACTGTAAAAAACCTAGAACTGTGCTACCAGGATGATCACTCTAGAGCCATGATAAAATTCAAGTATAATTCCCGGTTTTCAAGGCGAACTTTCCAAAAATTCAAGGGTAGATGTTTTCTGTATTTCAACCTTACGAATTACCCACCTCTAACCATCCACACACATACACACACAATAATATTAAGAATATAAAGGGACTGTGCGATTCCAATGTATTAAAAAATTCTAATTCAATTCAATTAAATGGTATATAATATTTAAAGAATTTAATTTAAGGTGTGGAGTTTACATTTGTCATTTCACATACTCAGGCTTGAAATACATCACAAACACAAGTCACAAATGTTACATAATGTACTAATCTACAAAAAAATAATTAACTGTATAAGAATTTCAACCTCAAATTTATCTAATCAACTTCAAGATATCTTATGTTGCAATAATCATCCATCTGTCAGATAGATTGTTCTGCAAAAAACACTAAACAAAGCAAACGGACAGAGAATTCTGGTATATTTTCTACGTAGTTACTTTTCCTTTCTCGATAAGTTAAATTGTGATAAATGTGCCTCAGGACATTTATAAATGTATAAATTAAATGGAATTTGGATTACAAAATGTTGCAATTTTTCACGTCTACGGAGAAAAATTCAAGCAGAATTCGCACATAATTCCCGGAGGCAATAACTCACATAGAATTCCTGGAATTCAAGGAATTCCTGGCTACTTTAAGGGCATGCGAGACAGTCTCTGCCCAACTTTTCCCTCAGAGTCAGTGTTGCCAACTTAGCTCTCTTGCAGCCAGATCTGGCTCTTTCGTGCACTCGTTTGGCTGTGAACTGGGGCACCTACTCCCATGTCCGACTATGATACCATCACTGGTTCCGACCTACATAGATCAAGTTTTGCCATGATTATACATTTTGCAAGTGACGTGATATTGTTATATTGGCTGCATCACCCTACCCCCCTCTTATATCCCCAGCTACTTTTTTCATAGCACTGTGTTGACGTGAAATTAGCATAATATTGTTATCAGGGATTCTTTTATTTTGGATTTCATACAGCCATGAGATGGGTGATGCCGCTGGATCTATACGGCGCACGCTTTTAGAAGGAACGTGAGTTCGGCCAATACCCAGCCAGTGCTACTGCGCTGTTGCCAAACTTACTGCAAGCGGAAGGGAAAGAAAGAGAATGCTGTGTCCAATATTTAATTATTTGTGTAATGCATACACAGTATGAATGAGTACAGTGAAATAACATAGTAAATATTTCTACACAGGATTATAATATCATATCACTGTAGCATATGCGAGAAACCCATACCTGAAAGAAGCTTGAAGGTATTTATTTATTCATCACCGCTCTCGTCGTCTTCCTCGGTCTCCGTGTCACTGATTTCACTCATTTCCGAGTCACTCTCCTGGAGGTTAATGATTAGATTTTGCACCCTTGGTGCCTGTACTACTGGTGCTAGGTTTTGAGAGTGACATTATTTAAAATAAAAAGACACACGGAACACACACTATTGCATTAAAGGGCTGTATTTAATCTTTTCACAAACTGTTCTTCGTGGCGCACGAGTGAACGATAAGCGAATAATATTACACCGGCCTTGCTACGAAAACGCTGAACTCAAACTGACTCATAGACTTTTTAAATGTTCGAGAACGCCCAGAACAATGAAGGGTCATTGTTTATATCAAGGCGAATTTAACACCCACAGTTTCCCCTAGACACAACAACTCAGCTGCGTCAACACGGTGGCAACGCAAAAAACAGGCGAAAGGAAATGGAAAGGTGATGTTTCCCTTGTTTCTTCAAGGAGCGATAACTCCGGCTGTCGGCGACGGAAATTCATGGGAGTTGGACAGTCAGGTTCAAAATGTATTTCCCCATCTTATGATGAACCTTAATGTGGGAAATTTTATGAAAACTTCTTGCGCGCAAGAAAAATACAGAACACGGCTTTTAACTTCAGCGCTGCAGTCTCCTAACTGTACAACGTTGCACTCCTGCCATTGGCTGATCGCCACGCACACCCTCTGCGTGGCCCCGCCCGATATCGCTTCTAAAAGCGTGTGTCATATAGATGGTGAAAACTAAGCATAAATTGTCATCAATTTAGAGTTAACAGTAATAGTAGGGCTAACCCCTTTGACAACTAACATTACTCTAGGAAGCACTTTGTAAATCTAGCTCGAAGAAAGTCAGTTTTAACTCAATTTAAGGTGAAA
The DNA here is from genome assembly GCF_977018435.1 of Lepisma saccharinum. Classification (NCBI taxonomy): domain Eukaryota; kingdom Metazoa; phylum Arthropoda; class Insecta; order Zygentoma; family Lepismatidae; genus Lepisma; species Lepisma saccharinum. The sequence continues at coordinate 15,153,454 of NC_139229.1, forward strand.
TTTAGCTCTTTTATGCACACCAGGTTTGGCAACACTGCCAGGATAAAAAAAGGTAAAGTGCTCCCCTGTGCTTAGCACCACGCCATGAAGGCGTATAGGGGGTGTGGGGGTAACGCCCCACACTTTCTTGATCCGGTCGTGAGTGAGGGTGATGTGATCAGCATCATGCCCCTGCCTGCCTTTAATCCCCAGGGTTTCCCCCAGGTACCCATGCCATTCGATGCTGGGTGGGCACCGGGGCTGCTTCCGTTAGAAAAAGTTCCCGGATTTGAACCGGCCGGGTATCGAACCCGGGACCTTTAGCATGGTAGTAAGATGCATTACCGACTGAGCCACCGTGGCAGAGAGAAATGAATTGGGCATATGGGTGTATTATTTGATTTCTTACCTTGGGAATATCAAACTTCTGATGGAATAGAAAATGATATCAACGGGAAGAGGGAAGTTTGAAGAAGTGATTGGCAAGCAGAAAAGTCAAAACTCCCATTTGATTAGCCGTAACTTGATGTTGAAGTTGATTCCCCATAAGGAATACATGGGATTCCGAAAATTATTATTATTCATATATTTCAAATATTGTGTCCAGCTTAATAATCAACATAAAAAAATGCTTCCACTTGCAACATGGAGAGAAATTCATACTCTTGATACACCCAGGTATTTTTTTAGCAGCAGTGCCCATTCGGGCGATATTGAAATAAATGCACAATTGGTGCAATTGGTGCATAACTGTATCTCCTCCCCTTAAGAATACATGTAAAATTTTATAAATTTGTTGCATTTTGTCAAAACAAGACATAACTTTGCACTTACTCGAATCAAGTGAAATAAAGATGCATTGCTAGGATCGTTAGGGTCCAGCTGTGATTTTTCAGCCCAATCTTTTAATTTTTCAATATCCATAGAGCCCTCTGCATTCAAAATTGATATTAAATCAAAGTAATTCTTGTCCCTGGAAAAAATGAAAATCGTAAAATTATAACACACAAAACATGTAAACAAAACACTTTCTACAGCTTCATTTCCTATATTTTACTGCAGAACAAATTTAACCGCTACAACTTTGTGAATCTACGAAAATAAATGTAATACAGTCATGGGCATCCGGGGGCAAGGGGGGCCACACCCCCCCCCCCCCCGCTAGAAAATAAAAGACAACCAAAAATTATATATTTCACACATATAATTTCATTTTAGCCACAATAATATGTGTTAATTATTGCATGAACACCACAAATTTAAATGTAAGCAATGTTTTTTTTAGGGAACAACACTATTTTTGGGGAAAATGTGCCTTTTTGACCCCCCTCTGGAAAAAATATCTTCCTTGCCCCTCCCTGGGAAAAATCCTGCAGACGTCCATGAATACAGTAGTACAAAAATGATAATTTATGCATACTTAACCTATTCAGAACTACCTCCAATTTCTTACTATTATAATGAATTTAGATATATGCACCTTCTTCATTGGTGTAGCCAAGTTTGGGCTCACTGGGTGCAGACCTCTTCAGTATTTTTTCAAATTATCTAAAACTGCTTATCATTGCACTAAGGATGTTTGCAATATATTCAGGGTGTCCGGATTGGAATGCCCTAATTTGAAATTTTTATAATGAGCCTATGGGACTATTTTGTTTCATATGCCAGGTGGTAGATGGTAGCATAACTGTGAAAATTCTTCCATTCAACCTTATCTTCGCAATTAGCCAAAAGTGGCAGAAAGGCAAAGTAAAATAAACAAAATCAATAAATCAATCATTGTGATAGTAAAAGTTCTTCACCTCAAGTAAATTTCATGACTTCTTGACCTCCCTGTTGTATTCTTTACATTTTCTTGTGCAACTTTCATGACTTTCTTGACTGTGCAATCTTGATGTACAAGGTGGTTTGCGAGTGTTCAACTAAACTTAGGCTAAGTTTCATGATTTTGTTTTTTATTTTCCAGTTCCAATGATTCTTACAGATTTGCGGTTGTTTATTTTTGTTAGTGCCCATTTGGAAGTAACCTGTATCCTTTCGGCCTTTTATATTTTTTTCCCTTAGGCTTGCTTATTTCACATCTATTCCGCCTTCCACACAAGAAGCTTATAGATACACTTTCAAGGCAATTACAAAAATTAAGTAATATGTTCAGTTTTAAGCACTGTACATTAAATAGTGTGTAGCAGTTAAAGATAACGCCTTTGATACAGAAGTGAGAAAATTTGTGTGATTCGAATAGAAAGTAAAACTATAGGACTACTTCCGAAAAACATAAAAGTTAAACAATTTGGACCAATCATTTGTAGGCCATAAAACTTCAACTAACTCACACCACGAGCTCTCTAATTCCCAGTCCAAATGGGAGAGGAGAGGGTGCTGTTCAAGTAGCCAAACCCTTTCTGTTTCCATGGAGCCCTCGAGGGAAGTTCCACCGCCCTCCCCTCTGTGGTGTGATAGTACCCGAGAGGCTGTCTGCAGGCTGGTGAGCTCTCCAATGCTACCCTTCGTGAAGGTCTTGCTTTCACTGAGCAATGCCACTCAATGGAAAGATTTCTTGTTTTCACTTTCGTAATTGAAACATGCATTTCTGTTTCTTTTATGCACGAGCATGCTAATCGAAAGTAGACGTACAGTTTATAGTGAGATCTGAAGCAGTAGTTTCCACTCACGATGGAAGGACTTTTGCCATGGAAGTGAAACGTCTTTTTTATTTAACAAAGCATTTGTTCCACATGTCTTCCTCTGCTCCCCTCCATTCCAGTGTCGGTACTAAAACATTTACATTTAACGTTTGCAAGTTAGTTAAAATTAGTGTTGAGAATAAGCATTATTATCTACTTGCTAATTTTTGGTGGGTCTGAATTCGAAAGTTCGTAGATTCAATCTCTGCAATTGATATGTTGACCTCTTTCTTCAAGTTACGATCATCCTCACAGCTTTGTGCCATTCTCGAATGTTAGTGTTCGTTTGAAAGTATCTCGACATTTTTGCCTTGACATTTGTTTCTCTCTAGGTTCACTTATGCCATATTGAAATTCTATTTGCCTTCCACACCAAATGCGGTTCAAAAGAATTACAGCGCACATGAGAAGATGAATAACGTAGCTGCCCACAAATAATCCCAAGAATGATTGAATCAGGTTTTGTGTATTCCCACGGCATGCATTTAATCACTAGCTATATACCCTGTATGCACTGTTCCTTAGTTGTAAGCACACAATTCTTCTTTTTAGGTCTGTCAAGTAACTTGGCTGATATGTTAGGTTAAGTGATATTACAGTGGTATTATTGGCTTATAATATTTTATTTGAAGACTCAAAATGAAGATTGGATGTAATATTAAAAATTTGGATTTTGTTTTGCATTGATGCAATTGACAATAATATCGAATGTATCTGCAATCGATATATCAAGTCAATTTTAGTTGGTTCTCCGGCGCAAGGCTGTAAGATACAAATGGCCTTGCGTCTCTCTTCCGACTGAAAAAAAAGAGGCCCTCACAGATGGTAGAGATGTTGACGGCGTTGTGAGGCTTTCCACGAACATCTACCTGTACGTAGTAATCCTTAATATCTGCAGGTGAATCTCTCTTTTCTTCCTCAAATCCTACATTGAAAGAACATTTGGACGCAAGGACAAACATCGACTTTCTTCGATGTGGAGCAGAAGTGGAGAGCAACAGTGTTACCTGCTAATTATTACTATCTCAACATGCTACTTTTCAACTTTTGGTTAAGTGCAAAATGTCTGCAAATCTACAATCTACACAAACAAGAACAAATCAAACTGCAGAATCGAATTAAAGGGTGAACCTTTGAATATAATCTTGTCTGAAAATCTATGACAGGTTTTAAGAAAATTCGCATTCAAACTCAAAATAGTTTCTAGAACATGGGGGAAAACAGAGGTGTAGCGTTATTTCAGCCCTATCTTATGACAGAGACGAAGCAGTACCGTTCTCCAAACTTTCAAAGGCAAGAATTTGTTAACCGTATAGTAATAACCCATGGCTCGACAGCCCTTGAAGGGCCTAGGCCAATCTCCCAATTGCCAGTCTCCCTCCCACAATCCTACCTAGAGGTGTGGAGATCTTCAACTTGTAATGGGGTGATGTGGGGTCAGCACATCGAGCCCCCAGCCATTATAGGAGATATCTGTGACCGGGTTACGCTACTCGCTCCTAGCTCCCCAATTTCTTCATGATGGTGGGTTGCCACCGGTCCTATACACAGGGTGCGAACCCAGGGACTGAACCCAGGTGGACTCGAACCCATGCTGCCCTGCAGTCGGAGTCCAAAACACAGCACCTTAGACCGCATGGCCACAGAGGAGGACATTTGTTAACCGTATGGAAAGATATTGAGCGACCATTTGAAAACAGGATTTATTTGAAGTTGACTGAATATTGTGAGACTGGTTCTATATCAGCATGCATTACACATCTATTGTCTAGTGTTTCTATTACCTATTCTAACACTATTTCTCAAGAGAGCAACTCTTCCCTGGTTTTCACATAGTGTAACTTGTGAGAGGGCAAGGAGGTACCCACAATTTTTCAGGTTTATAAAAACTGCAGGTTTTGCTTTCTTTATATATATTGAGACCTGAAGAAAGTAATAAAGAGTTATGGTTTTGCAAATGAATGGGATGGACAACTTTTTGATTCTGCCGAATTCTTTCTGATAGCAATATCTCAGCATCAGTATCACCCCAGTCCTAGTTAATGTATATCCTCTACATGTCATAACCAGGGTGTCTACCAAAATAGCAAATCGAAAATTCTTGACTCTTTCATGACTTTTTATTGACCTTTCTTTCCTTCCTCTTCACCCTTTTTTCCATTTTCTTAACATTTATTTTATGGCCTTCTACTTAGGTATAGTTGGAAATTAAGAAAATAGCAATGAAGTTCCATTTAATGAAAAAAAAAACCTGCCACAAGGTTTATCTTTAATTATTAATGCATGTAAAAATTAATATTTCAGACTTCATCCTGGGATGGGAAAGGGCTACATTAATTTACTTAATAGTTTTACAAAACTCCACGCAAAATTTATTCTTAAGAAACAGTGAACACTTAACCACAACTCAATACAATTTTAGATTTCCCGATATTCAATTTTATCAAATCCCATTACAGGTATATAACAATATAAATTCACTGTACTGTAAAATATAGCAAAAATTCTTGACCACAAGCATAATTTCTTGACTTTGTTGATTCCTTGACTTTTTCTTCACATTCTTGACTGTATAATTCATTTGGATACATCAAACACACATGGAGTTACAGACAGTTGCCATTAGGGCGTTTCAATTTGGGCACCCTGTACTTTGTGGCCAACACAGTCCTGACCTTGAAACTTGCACATTCATTATTTACAGTAAAATTTCAGTTTGGAAGGGAAAAAAAAAAGCAAAGAGAGTGATGAACTAATAATGTTGGTCAAGAACTTGTTCAATATAACAAACAATATTTGACAAAATGTCTACAGACTGATATAACTCTTAGAAGAACTGTACATAGACACTTACAAATCACACCACTACATTGTAGGGGGCATAACTTTGAATGGTTAACAAATTACAATTGTGCGCGCTTGTGTTTGTATCCAATTGTGTTAATGGTTAGTTCAAGCATAGTAGGTTATAAATGCATCAGTCACAATTAATATGCATAGTGACAGGTATATGCTAAGTTCTGTTATTTCAGTACTTCCTTCCACCAATTTTATTTCCCTGAAGGTTGTCCCTCTCTCCCGAGAAAAACCTGTCTACCACCTGACCATGTTGTAAAGTAAATTTCTAAATATGCAAGCCCTTTTGCCGAAACCCAGTCTGGTTACCTAAAAGTACATTAATTACAGAGGCAAATCAATAATTGTTTTTTTCATGGAATTCTTGTATCAGTCTATACCACTTATAGGCCTACCCGGTGGCATAGTAATAATGCCATTGCTTTTTAATCAAAGAGTCTTTGGTTCGATGGCTGGTGGAAACATATAGTTGTTTGGATACCACTATTAACTGTATGTCCAGTCCCGCTCAGCCTTCTGTACATAAATTGAACTTAAAACTCAAACTCGACATCAATTATTGGTGCAAGTAAATTTCTTCCATTCATACTAGATCCTAGCTCAAGCACCATACTGCATGGAGCATGTGTGGGGATCTACCTCCATATTCACTATGTATTTTCATGAATGAGGAAAACAATATATTGGCTTACCTTTCCGAAACAGCCCAATATTTCTCAGGGGGAGCTAATATGCTTCCATCGTCGCCTGTGCCCCACCCAACTTTGCACAATAAAGTGCCAGACGTGTACAGACATCGAAGTTCCTTGTTGTCCACAAAGGGTGAGAAGTATATGCCACTTCCAACTCCAGCATGTGGGTATGTAATGACTTGATTGCTGCTAAATTCATGATGTTCTGACCGTACTGTTGACAGTGTTGACATACTGAAAAAAAATGCAAATATATGATTAGTAGACTGACGCAAATAAAAACAAATCCTTATATTAATATAGCAGAAAGCACCGTGGTTTGAAATTTTTCTACATGGTACTAATAAGTCATATACAACCTCTGACAATAAAGTTCGGTGAATGATCCTGAATATCGAAAGTAGACGAATTCTTAATGAAACCTATCTTACTGTCCTTCGAAGTAGTCCCCTCCCATGGCTATGCACCATTGAGAACGGCTGTACATGTCCTGGAAACTTTTAGAAAAGTATTCTTTAGGGATGGTGTTCAAGACCCTCATCACGTTCCGTTGGATGTCCGGAATATCCTTAAATCTCTGACCTTTCAAAGTGATTTTGAGGCATGGGAAGAGAAAGAAATTTGGAGGATTCTGATCCAAATTTCTTGCAATGCATTGCTACAGAGAATGAGAGCTGGTGTGTGAGGTACGACCCTGAAACAAAACACCAAAGCATGGAATGGCATTCTCCTGCGAGGGTCTTGAACACCATTCCGAAAGAGGACTTTTCTAAAAGTTTCCAGGACATGTACAGCCGTTCTCAACGGTGCATAGCTATGGGAGGGGACTACTTCAAAGGACAGTAAGGTAGGTTTCATTAAGAATTCGTCTACTTTCGATATTCAGGATCATTCACTGAACTTTATTGTCAGAGGTTGTATATTGAGGTTTTATGACAACACTGATTACTGAAAAGTGCACACCATGTCTCCTCCCAAAACACCTATGTTTCTAACCTTACTTGCATCAAACTTATGCCCCTTTTTCTAATGTTAAATTTTGACTAACTTGACAAGGATCTAAAAAGTTGAAGTTGATTAGAAAATTTAAAAAAATAATAATAATCCCTGGAAGGGCCTTGGCCTATCTCCCAACTGCCCGTCTCCCCCCCACAATCCTACCTAGAGGTGTGGAGATCTTCAACCGGTAATGGAGTGATGTGGGGTCAGCACATCGAGCCCTCAGCCGTTGTAGGAGATTTCCCAGACCGGATTAAGCTACTCACTCATAGCTTCCTAATTTCCTCACGATGGTGGGTTGCCACCGGTCCTATACACAGGATGGGAACGCAGGTGGACTCGAATCCTGGCCATTACACAGTTAGAGCCCAAAGCACAGTGCCACACAGAATAATCACTACATTAGGATGCGTTGGTCCACCTTTTTTTGGACAATCATAGTGTTCACCACTCAAGCTTTATATGAGGACCAATGGTTCTAAAGCATGCCTGGACTATGCTCCCCAGACCATGATACGGCCACCACCATCCTGTTGAATCCCAAAAATACAAACTAACTAACTCTCTAGCCTTCCTGAACCCAAAGGTTCATGGCTGCAGCAACACAGACCATCCATCTTTCCCTATCCTGAGCAAGATCTATATACTCTTCATATCAATTTCCTTTAGGTTCATCTCAACATTATCCCTCCATCTTCGTCTTGGTCTTCCTACTAGTCTCTTACCATTAGGTTTCCCAACAACAATCCTGTAAACTCTTCTTTCCTCTCCCATTTGTGCCACATCACCTGCCCACCTAAGTCTTCTTGATTTAATTATTCTAATAATATCTGGACATGAATACAGATTATGTACTTCTAAATTATGTAACCTTCTCCACTCACCTGTCTCCTCATCCCTTTTAGGTCCAAAGATTTTCCTAAGGATCTTATTTTCAAATACTCTCAATTTGTGTTCCTCTTTCAATGTAAGGGACCAAGTTTCACACCCATATAAAACTACAGGCAAAATTACTGTTTTGTATATTTTAACTTTTAGTTTCTTAGATATTAAACGAGAAGACAAAAGTTTATGAAGAGAGAAGTAACATGCATTTCCTGAATTAAGCCTACTTTTTATTTCCTCTTTAATATAATTTTCATTTGTTAATATTACTCCTAAGTATTTGAATTTGGAAACTGGTTCAAACGAGTTGTTATCAATAATTACTAACACTTGGTTTCGGCCTGTAAGCATATATTTAGTTTTCTCTTTGCTAACTTCCAAACTTATCTCTTTAGCTGCTTTGAAAAATATTTTAGCATTATTCTTAATTGTATTTACATCATCCCTTGGTAAGTCTACATCATCTGCATATGCTAACAACTGAGTCACACCATTTAATTTTAGTCCTTCGTTAGTTTCTTTTACCTTCCTAACAGCATATTCTAAGGTAAATTAAAGAGCAGTGGAGATAACGCATCTCCTTGTTTTAACCCATCATGAATTGTAAATTTGTCAGACATATTAATATCCACACGAATTTTACTTTCTGTTTCATTGGTGCATACTTTTATCATATTAACAAGCTTCTTAGGTATTCCAAACTCTACTAATATATTATATAATTTATCTCTTTTGACCAAATCATATGCCTTTTGAAAATCAATGAATAGATGATGGACATTTTGATTATATTCTCACTTTTTCTAAAGTGTCTGCCTGATGTGAAAAATTTGATCTGTTGTTGATCTGTTACGTTTAAATCCACATTGATAATCACCTATAATTTCATTAGCATATGGAGTTAGTCTTGCTAAAAGAATGTTAGATAATATTCTATATGTTGTTGAGAGTAGAGAAATTCCACGGTAATTATTGCAGTTCATTTTATCACCTTTTTTTTAAGAACAGGAACAATTATGGATTCTTTCCACTGTTGAGGAATTTCTTCTTTATTCCATATTAAATATATTAATTTATGAATTTTACGTATTAACGAATTCCTACCATATTTAATTAACTCAGCTGGAATTAAATCAATGCCAGGTGCTTTGTTATTCTTTAGCCTTTTAATAGCATCTTTAACTTCGGTCAAGTTAGGTTCTGGAACTAAAGGTTCTGCTGTGTGTACTTCATTTACTTCTGATTTATCTCCTACATGAATATTTAAAAGGTCATTAAAGTAATTTTTCCATCTATTTAAAATATCGCTTGGGTCAGCCAAAAAATTGCCATTCTTATTTTTTTATCAAGTTTACATTAGGTTTCCACCCCTTTCTAAATTCATTTACCCTTTATATAAATGTCTGATATTTTTATTTTTGCTGTTTGTTTCAATTTCGTTCATTTTACTTTTCAAGTAATCTCTTTTTTTACTTTAAATGTGCGGTTAACTTCTCGCTTTATTCTATAATAATTGCTTAACTTTGTATCATCAGAGTTATTTCACCAGCCAGATTTCTTATTTCTATTAGGTTATGACATTCATTATCAAACCATGGCTTACTTTTTCTTGGTTTATGTCATCCTATACTTTCTTTAGCTGCTGATTCTATTGCATTACGTATGTGCTCCCAATTCTTATTTACGTCTGTTTCATTTATATTTTCATCATCATTTAAATCCTGCAAAATATCGAATCTATTTAACAGTTTAATTTGGTAATCTCTCTTAATTCTATCATCAGCAAATTTTCCTGTATTAAATTTTAGAGCTTTTAGATTTTGTTGCTTATGATTTATCACTGCGAGTCTTTCTCTTAATTTAGCAATTACTAAATAATGGTCACTGGCACAGTCAGCACATCTATGTGAACGAACGTCAAATATATTATATTCTTTTATCAATGAGAATATGATCTATCTGATTATGAGTTTTACCATCTGGAGACCAGGTATATTTATGGATATTTTTATGTTTACAAGTGGTATTTTTCACAATTAAATTCTTTGAGGTTGCAAAAGTAATTAATCTTATACCATTATCATTACTTAATTCACGAAGACTTTCTTTACCAATAGCACGTTTAAATGCCTCTTCTTTACCAATCTATGCATTACAGTCACCTAACAGAATTTTCATATCATACTGGGAAAATTTATCAAAGACCTGTTCTAACTCTGCATAAAAATTGTCTTTAGTAGTATCGCCCTTATCTTCCGTTGGTGCATGAATGTTTATTAAAATAATTTTGCACCACCTACCTTGTAAAACTGCATATGATATCCTATCATTTATACATTGGGGTCTCATGACGGGCATAGCCCGCAGTGCACTTAAAGTCAATGTGGACGAACGACGGACATAGCCCTTCCTGCAGTATGCAATCGCTTTGCCGATTAACTACAGGCTATGTTCGTACTTCGTCTCATGTGCCTGTTCATTCAAGCTGCTCTGTTGAAATTCCGACCACTAGGTGACTCATGTGCTATTTTTATCTCGCAACTGGGACTGTTTGTGTTCGGGTTGATGTACGTTGCATTGTTTAGAATGGTGTCGTTAGATCCAGACTGCATAGCGGAAATTCCACCTTAGAGTTCGAAGTTAGCGACGAATTTGATGATGCAGATGAATTTGAAGATTTGGAAGGTAGGTTATATTCATAATAATTAATTGTTGACAATATAAACAGTGTTGCAAACTCTAGTATTTTATGAATGAAGTGAGAAGAGGTAATTTTTTTGGGTCTATTCATCTTGCCTCTTGCTTGATTCTCCTACATGCACTGATGTATTTTTAGTTTTTCCATTTATTATTTTGTATAGTGTATGTCAAATGAAAATTTATTTTATTTATTTAGTTTACTTATTTATTTGTTTAATTTTTACAGATGACACAGAACCAACTGATACATCGTCTGGTCCTGTCCTGCAGCCACTTTTTCATACAAAAGTTAATTACCTGTAATTTGTAATTATTTTTGTAATTATTTTTTGTTATGTGCACATAAGAAGTATTCTTATGCAAGTTTCAAAAGATGTATTGATAGTTTATGTAGTTAATTATTCAAATTTCCAGATTACGAACTTAAAATATCTCTATATTAACATTTGTTACAATGTTATTTTTTCTTCTTCACAAAACATTGCTGAAAAAAATATTCAAAAATGTCTGAAAATTAAAATAAAATTTAACAAATTTTTGTTAATTGAAAAGAGGAAGTTTTGTAGATTTAAGAAATGTGTGGTAGATAAAAACAAATTAAAAATATTTTTGCTATGATTTTTTGAAAAACAACCAAAAACCACAGTCCAGAGGTAAAAATGCTGTATTATGAGGCCAGACCCGAATGTGTTAATAAATTCTACTATTTTAAGGGCTGAGATAATTCTATTATTTATGAAGAAGCCTGTTCCAAAATTATGATTTTCAGTACCACCATAGAAAAAGTATAATTTTTACAATTACTTTCTCCTGGCCACCTAACTTCCTGGACAGCTACTACATCTAATTTATACTTAACTATCTCATTAACTGTACACTGAAATGCCCCCAGACTGGTAAAGGCTCAGAACATTCCAAGTGCCTAATTTAATATCCTTATTCCTAATGTAGATCTTATTCTTAGTCCAGGGATCTCCCAAAGTAGTCCCCGCCCAGTGATCCGAATGGGACTATTTTACCTCTGGAATATTTTACCTTGGGAACATCCATGGCCTCATATTGCTGTTTCTTGACATGTCTTTTTACAGTGCAGAGTTGTCAGCTCTACGCCTAAACCCTAATATGAATGGAGGATCGCACCTGTCGTTGGTCAGCAGATCCCTCGGATCTAGCTGGGAGGATCACATTGTAGTCCACCAACCATATCCCACTTCTTCCAATTGTGGGATGCTCAAAGAGCCATGACAGGACAGCTCTTAAATTATAACCTATATTATTTGTTAGTAAGTTGTTAATCGGTGGAGGTACATAATGCAATGAAGGGATTATGCCAGATGCGAACCTGGCCATCTTCACAGTTCAACAGGGAACAGGACTCGTCATTCCAGGTGACCTCCTTGCATGTGTCTATGTTTAACTGATGTCTTTCCTTTGCCCACGTGAGGTGCAGTTTGAATCAACAAGGGCACCATTGTTGGTCTATGGCTGTTTAACTCCAATCAATGTAAGGAATGACACATGATCACTGTGGAAAGTTACTGTACTTGCCCATGGGGCCCCCAATGCTCGCCTCTCAGATCAACCAAAGGTGGCCAGCCAGCATGATCTCTTGCTGGATGTTTTATCACTGTTCATCCAGTCTTGGTACGCCCTTGATATCATGGTAGGGTAATAGGTAACAAGTGCAGCTGTTTACAAGATACTAACAGCATACCTCCAGGCTCCAACTATCTGCCTGTTGTCAAATTCACTTATGTTGCCATGTTTACTCATAATATGCAACTGTTGCCTTCTGGTGTGCAGAGGAGAGTTCAAACAGGCTTTCTGCTAGCTGATCGTGACATTGTTCAGAAAGTGGCAACATCATGTGTTCCTAATGCAGTGATCATTCAGTGTAAAGTACCATATAAAGGAGCCAATTCGAACAGGACCCAAATAATAATATACTTACCTCTTAATTACTACATGTGACCAAATTACTTTTATGAGTAACACTTTTTACATAAACAAGAACAATTACAACAATACAATAAAGTGGCAGACTTATTATTGGCAAATCTATGGACTGATTATTTCCATTCATAAAATTCTGCAAAACCTTAATTTGATTCATCAAACTCTCAAAAAATATCAAGTATTGTGCATAACTTATTAATTAATTAAATAAATAAACTATTCTTATACATATACTGACCTCCCAGGGATAGGTATATAAACGTCAGCAAGCAGTCGATTAGAAATTGAACCTCCCTCATATATTTCAATTTTCAAGCTTTCAGGCCATTGCATAATCTTTATGGGGAATATCTTCCCCAAGGAAACAACAAACTTTGAGCCTAAACCTTGTGAGGCTGAGCGACATACTTCCTTGTTGTTGTAGAAGATCTTCACAAATATCTCATACCTCCTAACAGCTGATCTTCTTTGCATCTCTCTACAAATCAAAATCATTGAATAAAACAGGTTTTAAAAATAAGAAAAAAGGTACACGATCAGTCTTAATTGTTATTAATGTTAAACTATGGATTTTACTTCCTTATGTACAGTCACGGACACTTCTGGGTTGTAACGATACTAAGGATGGGATAGATTAATTGGTACTCTATTAATCGGTATCGGCCGATATAGGCATATTAGTGTATCGGTAATTTTAAAGATCCAATATATCTATGAATATCTTATAATTTAGTGCAAAATTCTGCCATTTTCTTAAATTTTTTATGTATAATCTCCATGCCGTACTTTTAAAAAGTAAATGTCTAAATATGAAGCTTCTTTTGCACTGTAGTCACCTGTAAATAAAAAAATTATTAAGGAGGTCAATGAACCATTCATGTTCTTCAGGTACTATTTGGAATTGTATATCAGATTGGTAGAATATTGGTTCACTGGTCAACAGCCAAAATGCGACATGAGTGATATATACAATTTTTAGTCAATATTGGTCCCCTAAATACGAAACTGTTGTTAAAAATCACAATTGACTAATTATAATTGAGTTACAGGGCATTGTTGATTTGGAGAAGTTCCCTATATATATGGTATTGCATAGCTGTAAGAAGTAAATGTTGAGTTTTTCTTTCCTTATCTTATCTTTGTTTATTTGTTGTAAGGAAAGGGGGAACTGTTCAAGACCAGCCACAAAACCTCTTTATTCATTGTGTTTGATACTACGGACAGCGCAAGAAAGGAAGAGCTCCTCTCCAGCAGCTTTGCTACACTTAAAACAGGCTCAACATGCCCATATGAGCTTTTTGCTCAAGTGTGGAACTCTTGCCTAATCCAAGATTTTTGTAAAAAAGCCCTCATGGATTCCATGAGAAAGGAAGAGCTCCCTCAGATTGATTTGTCTATACTTACAAAAGGCACTTCTGTGAGATTGTTGTCCATAAATTTGTTAAAAATATGCCCCTCTTGGCCATACTTAAAACTTAGCCACACCCACCTACACCCACCCACACCCACCCACACCCACCCACACATATTTACTTCCGGTCCACTTCCGGTCCACTTCCGGTCCACTTCCGGTCCACTTCCGGTCCACTTCCGGTTTGCCTACTTCCGGTTCACTTGTGGCCAAGTTGTGGCCTATTTCTGGTTTATTTATATTGCATCATGTTTTTGCAACAAATTATTATCCAGTATAGAGTTTTGATTTGAACCCCAAGAAATTTTATATAAATACCAAAGCCAAAAATATTAACACACATACACATATACACACACAAAATATACAAAGCACACTGCTGAACCCAACTGATATTTTTTATTAAGCATAGAATTTTGAATTGGACCCCAGGAAATATTTTACAATTTTGAGAATCTCAATTTAAATTCAGGAACAAGAGATTTGGATTTGATGTATCTGGAAATATTTTTGCATCTTGAATCAACCTGCAAACAACATTACATGTTAGGCTGGGCTGTTTCAACAGCAGTAAATATTTACCAAATGTTTCAACGTTAAAAACAATCAGAATAATATCTTCCAGGACCTGAACATGCAAACATATTTTGAAAGAAGAAATATTGCAAGATATATAAAATCAGACCACCTGTTGGATTGTTTTAGGGAAAAATTTGAAAATCTATCAGAGTATGATTTTTTTAAAGTGCAAAATGAAACAGAGGCAAGATGGGTACTTGACAGTGATGTTGGGTTTGGGTATGTGAGCATAGAATTGGGTTCTGAATATGATGATTTTGAATCCAATACATACTGGCATAGAATTGATGCATACGTGTTGCATTGTTGTTGGGGAAAATATGTTGTTTTTTTTTACAAAAAGTACTTCAAGTTTAGAAAAATTTAGGTTTTACAAATTTTTCCATGATCATAAAATTTATACAAACAGCAGGTGGCCTGTTGATGACATAACATGGGACACAACAATTTCCATACTTGATGAGGCAGGAAAATTGGATGTAAATTCTGGTTTATATTTTAATGAGTTGATTATGTACCTGCTTAAAAACAATATCAATTCTGGCTCATTCAATACAAGATGGACTTAAATAATTAGAGTTTTTACACAAAATATTGAGAGAATATGTTGTTTCTAAGATCAGCATTGATTCTGTAGTACAGTATTGCTGTGGAACATGTCAAGTCCTTGGATTCTGTCACACCTATTCTAATACAATTAATATCACAAGTACCATTACAAGGCACGCACCGCATAAAATCATAATTCCAAGCGATGGCATGGATTCCACGATTCCATATCATACATACTGCAATTGGAGCTTCAGCAGTTCGGGACTGTGCAATATATTGTCTACAAATGTAGGAAAAATAATATTGTACGGGTTGCAAACAAAACTCCCAAAGCTTATGTATTTCAGGTTTCTTAAATTTGAAACAGAATCCAAACTGTCTGGAAGTTCATAAAAGTGAAGCCATTCTACAAGCGGGTCTATCTCAGCTTCTGCATGATATATTTGAGCAAGAGGTGATGTGTTTATAATATTTGTTGGTATAGAGGTTTGTTCTGAATTTTATTAATTATGAACAGCTCTGCTGCATGTTGTGATGATGAATATCTAGTCCCTAAACCTAACAGAGCTGTGCAGTGATGTTGTTATTGGGAACAGGATTCAAATCCTACACAGATTTATGGAAGAATTAATTTTTGCCATGAAATTATATCTAGATCCCTGTGCAATAATGCTGTTATTGGGAACAGGATTCAAATCTTACACAGATACAGATTCTTGCTGAGCTTAATAGGTGATTGTCATGGAAGATTTCTGCTGTTATTAGGTACAAAATTCAATTACACAGACACAGATATAAATAATAATGCATACAGAACTGTGGTTTCTATAAATCTATACTCAATATCCCTATACCTGACAGCTGTGCGGTGATGCTGTTATTGGGAACAGGATTCAAATCCCACACAGAAACAGATTTTTGCTGGGCTTTGAACTATTATGGATAGGTGATTGCCATGAAATAATATCCCTATACCTGACAGAGTTGAACATATGTTGAAACGTTTATATAGAAACAATAGGCATTGATTGCCACTTTTCAGACAAGTTTTAAATTCCATACAAATACAGAATTGAAACTGTCATGGCATAGGGATGAAATAACATCTAGACACTCAATAGATGTGAAGAATTAATTATACCCTAACTGTTAGTCCCTATCTCAGAGCTGTGCTCTGTACAAATCCCACACAGACACAGGAACTGTTATGAAGGAAAAAAATATTAATATCCCTATCTACACAGACACAGAGCCTTGCTGAGCATGAAACTGTTATGGGAATTGTTAGATGTGAAGAATAAATTTCACAGAGCTGTTATGGATATGGAGGTGAAGAATTGAATGAAATAATATTTATACCCATCTACTCTGTCTCTAACAAAGCTATGTTGCTGTACAAATCCCACACAGACACAGAGCTGAGCATGGAACTGTTATGGAATTGTTAGATGAGATTTGTTTGTGAAGAATGAAATTTAAATCTATACTTAATATTCCTATATTTAACAGAGCTGTGCTTGCCTCACACAGACACAGAGCTGAACATGGAACTGTTATGGAATTGTTAGATGAGATTTGTTTGTGAAGAATGAAATAATTTTTAAATTTATACTTAATATCCATATCTCTAACAGTTTTGCTCTACATAAACACAGAGCTGAGCATGGAACTGTTATGGAATTGTAAAGAATTGAATATTCTGTCTCTGACAAGAGCTGTGTTGTTTTGATGTTATTAGGTACAAATCCCCACACAGACACAGAGCTGAGCATGGAATTGTTAGATGAGATTTGTTTGTGAAGAATAAAATAATTTCTAGATGTTTCAATACTCAATATCCCTATCTCTAACAGAGCTGTGCTTGCCTCACACAGACACAGAGCTGTTATGACGAATTAAATAAAATAATATTTATACCTATTTGCTCTGTCTCTAATAGAGCAGCTGTGCTGTACTGATGATATTAGGTACAAATCCTCGCACAGACACAGAGCTGAGCATGGAATTGTTAGATGAGATTTGTTTGTGAAGAATAATTTCTAGATGTTTCAATAATAATATAATTAAATCATCTCTATCTCTAACAGAGCTGCTGTGCTGTACTGATGTTATTAGGTACAAATCCTCCTCGCACAGACACAGAGCTGAGCATGGAATTGTTAGATGAGATTTGTTTGTGAAGAATGAGCCTTGTTGATATTTCCTCAAGACAGGAAATTTGTGAGAATGTTTGTATCACCGACAGGAACAATTATTACAAGATTACAGATCACAGAACATGTGGCAAATATTATTATAGTGATGGCCCATATGTTGCAGAGTATGTATACAGGGAAGTGTTTGTAACAGCAGAGCTTGAAAAATACAGAAACACATCCAAATTATATTTTATTAGGGCTTTTGCTGAGATTCAGATCCCACCCAGTAAGGTTTCAAAACAATATGCATATCTCAAGCCGGGAGGCACAGATCCTATGTGATTGCCAGACTTGTACCTACCTATACCGGGAACAGGCCTCAAACACAGATACAGGGCCATGCTGAGATTTTTTGTTATGCTCAATTATATAATTGGAAAGAATAAAATTTATTAATAGAGCTGTGCTTGCCTCACACAGACACAGAGCTGAGTATGGAACTGTTATGGAATTGTTAAATAAGATTTGTTTGTGAATTTTTAAATTTATACTTAATATCCCTATCTGCTAGCTGAGCATGGAACTGTTATGGAATTGTGAAGAATTGAACTAGTTAGAATTGAACAATGTTTTTATCACCGACAGGAATAATTATTACAAGATCACAGAACATGTGGCAAATATTATTATAGTGATAGCCCAGTATGTATACAGGGAAGTGTTTGTAACAGCAGAGCTTGAAAGTTATCATATCTTATAGGGGGGTTTGTTCTGAATATCCTATCAATTATGATCCCTGACACAGCCCCGCTGTGATTAGGGCTTTTGCTGAGATTCAGATCCCGCCTCAAAACAATATGCATAGTCCCTTTCTTCTCAAGCCGGGAGGCACAGATCCTATTTCAAATCTACCTATACCGGGAACAGGCCTCAAATCTCACACAGACACAGGGCCATGCTGAGATTTTTTTTGGCAAAAAACACAATTTCATGCCACACATTGGGAGATGTGAAGAATTGGACAAGCTTTAAATCCCACACAAATACAGAGTTGAAACTGTCATGGCATAGGGATGAAATAACATCTAGACGCTCGATAGATAGGAGGAATTGTTATAGTTGTTAGATGTGAAGAATTAATTATACCCTAACTGTTAGTCCCTATCTCAGAGCTGTGCTCTGTACAAATCCCACACAGGAACTGTTATGAAACTACACAGACACAGAGCCTTGCTGAGCATGAAACTGTTATGGGAATTGTTAGATGTGAAGATCTATTATAAACACAGAGCTGTTATGGATATGGGGGTGAAGAATTGAATAATACCCATCTACTCTGTCTCTAATGTTGCTGTACAAATCCCACACAGATACAAGCTGAGCATGGAACTGCTATGGAATTGTTAGAAGAGATTTGTTTGTGAAGAATAAAATAATTTTTAAATTTATACTTAATATCCCTATCTGCTCTACATAGACACAGAGCTGAGCATGGAACTGTTATGGAATTACACAGAGATGTTATGGACATGGATGTGAAGAATTGAACTAACAGAGCTGTGTTGTTTTTGATGTTATTAGGCACAAATCCCCACACAGACAGAGCTGAGCATGGAACTGTTAGATTTGTGAAGAATGAAATAATTTTTAATCCCTATCTCTAACAGAGCTGTGCTTGCCTTACAGAGACACAGTGCTGAGCATGGAACTGTTATGGAACTGTTAGATGAGATTTGTTTTGTGAGCTGATCATGGAAATGTTATGGAATTACACAGAGATGTTATGGATATGGATGTGAAGAATTGAATGAAATAATATTTATACCTAATAACAAAAATATTGAGTATCTTCATGGTAATCACCTATCCAAAATTTGAATCCTGTTCTCAATAATTATATCACTGGTATCTTCACTCTAAGCTCAGCATTGTGCGAGGTTTTGAAGCTTGTTCCCAATAATTATATCACCGCACAGTTTTGTTCATGGCATAGTTCTAAGTTTAGCAAGGATCTGTATATTTCAATCCTATTCCAATAACAACATCACTGCACAGCTCTGTCAGGTATAAGGATATTGAGTATAGATTTATGGAAAACACAGCTCTGTTAAAATTGTTCCCAATAACAGCATCACTGCACAGCTCTGTCAGGTATAGGGATATTATTTCATGGCAATCACCTATCCATAATAGTTCAAAGCCCAGCAAAAATCTGTTTCTGTGTGATATTTGAATCTTGTTCCCAATAACAGCATCACCGCACAGCTGTCAGGTATAGGGATATTGAGTATAGATTTATAGAAACCACAGTTCTGTATGCATTATTATTTATATCTGTGTCTGTGTAATTGAATTTTGTACCTAATAACAGCAGAAATCTTCCATGACAATCACCTATTAAGCTCAGCAAGAATCTGTATCTGTGTAGGATTTGAATCCTGTTCCCAATAACAGCATTATTGCACAGGGATCTAGATATAATTTCATGGCAAAAATTAATTCTTCCATAAATCTGTGTAGGATTTGAATCCTGTTCCCAATAACAACATCACTGCACAGCTCTGTTAGGTTTAGGGACTAGATATTCATTATCACAACATGCAGCAGAGCTGTTCATAATTGAAAAAATATAATTGTACTCAGAACAAACCTCTATACCAACAAATATTATAAACACATCACCTCTTGCTCAAATATATCATGCAGAAGCTGAGATAGACCCGCTTGTAGAATGGCTTCACTTTTATGAACTTCCAGACAGTTTGGATTCTGTTTCAAATTTAAGAAACCTGAAATACATAAGCTTTGGGAGTTTTGTTTGCAACCCGTACAATATTATTTTTCCTACATTTGTAGACAATATATTGCACAGTCCCGAACTGCTGAAGCTCCAATTGCAGTATGTATGATATGGAATCCATGCCATCGCTTGGAATTATGATTTTATGCGGTGCGTGCCTTGTAATGGTACTTGTGATATTAATTGTATTAGAATAGGTGTGACAGAATCCATGGACTTAACTTATAATCTGGTGGAGGTTCCATCTACAAAAAAATATTTTGTGTAAAAACTCGAATTATTTAAGTCCATCTTGTATTGAATGAGCCAGAATTGATATTGTTTTTAAGCAGGTACATAATCAACTCATTAAAATATAAACCAGAATTTACATCCAATTTTCCTGCCTCATCAAGTATGGAAATTGTTGTGTCCCATGTTATGTCATCAACAGGCCACCTGCTGTTTGTATAAATTCTATGATCATGGAAAAATTTGTAAAACCTAAATTTTTCTAAACTTGAAGTACTTTTTGTAAAAAAAGCAACATATTTTCCCCAATAACAATGCAACACGTATGCATCAATTCTATGCCAGTATGTATTGGATTCAAAATCATCATATTCAGAACCCAATTCTATGCTCACATACCCAAACCCAACATCACTGTCAAGTACCCATCTTGCCTCTGTTTCATTTTGCA
This sequence comes from Lepisma saccharinum, assembly GCF_977018435.1. Lineage (NCBI taxonomy): Eukaryota > Metazoa > Arthropoda > Insecta > Zygentoma > Lepismatidae > Lepisma > Lepisma saccharinum. The sequence continues at coordinate 15,174,367 of NC_139229.1, forward strand.
CTTTAAAAAAATCATACTCTGATAGATTTTCAAATTTTTCCCTAAAACAATCCAACAGGTGGTCTGATTTTATATATCTTGCAATATTTCTTCTTTCAAAATATGTTTGCATGTTCAGGTCCTGGAAGATATTATTCTGATTGTTTTTAACGTTGAAACATTTGGTAAATATTTACTGCTGTTGAAACAGCCCAGCCTAACATGTAATGTTGTTTGCAGGTTGATTCAAGATGCAAAAATATTTCCAGATACATCAAATCCAAATCTCTTGTTCCTGAATTTAAATTGAGATTCTCAAAATTGTAAAATATTTCCTGGGGTCCAATTCAAAATTCTATGCTTAATAAAAAATATCAGTTGGGTTCAGCAGTGTGCTTTGTATATTTTGTGTGTGTATATGTGTATGTGTGTTAATATTTTTGGCTTTGGTATTTATATAAAACTTCTTGGGGTTCAAATCAAAACTCTATACTGGATAATAATTTGTTGCAAAAACATGATGCAATATAAATAAACCAGAAATAGGCCACAACTTGGCCACAAGTAGACCGGAAGTGGACCGGAAGTGGACCGGAAGTAGACCGGAAGTGGACCGGAAGTAGACCGGAAGTGGACCGGAAGTAGACCGGAAGTGGACCGGAAGTAGACCGGAAGTGGACCGGAAGTAGACCGGAAGTAAACCGGAAGTAAATATGTGTGGGTAGGTGTGGGTGGGTGTGGGTGGGTGTAGGTGGGTATGGCTAAGTTTTAAGTATGGCCAAGAGGGGCATATTTTTAACAAATTTATGGACAACAATCTCACAAAAGTGCCTTTTGTAAGTATAGACAAATCAATCTGAGGGAGCTCTTCCTTTCTCATGGAATCCATGAGGGCTTTTTTACAAAAATCTTGGATTAGGCAAGAGTTCCACACTTGAGCAAAAAGCTCATATGGGCATGTTGAGCCTGTTTTAAGTGTAGCAAAGCTGCTGGAGAGGAGCTCTTCCTTTCTTGCGCTGTCCGTAGTATCAAACACACTACTGGTGTTCATTTGGGCAGACGTGATTGTGGCTTTATAAAACTAGGTTGAGTGGGTGCATTTATCAAAGATCATGTTTGCGTATTACGTGGTCCATTTATGGTAAGGTTGGCATTTAATTAAATTGCTGAGTGATTTGGTAAAAAATGTCACGTAAATGCATTAACAATGCTAACAATTTCTGTTATGTTGCTGGTCAAATTGTGTTTTCTGGACAGCGGAGAAGTATTACCCCTGCTGCAAGGTTGTATTTCGGTAAATACTGCAAATTCGGAGATGAAGATAAGACTTGGGCTCCACATTTCTGTTGTAAGACCTGCTACATGAATCTGCTGGACTGGTTGAATCACAGAAGACCATCGATGCCATTTGCTATTCCCATGATATGGTTGGAGCCCACTAATCATACAGACGATTGTTTTGTTTTTTGTATGGTCCCACCAATACAATGTATGTCCAATACTAAAAAGAAGACAATTGTATTTCCAAATATTTGTTCTGCTACTCATCCTGTGGCACATAGTAATGAACTACCTGTTCCAACACCCCCAAATCCTATTCCGTAGACTCACAAGACGAACAGTACGATCCACAACCTTCCACATCTACAGATCCGGACTTTGCAGGTGATGTTAAACTTACAGAACAGCACAAGGTTAGCCAGAGTGAAATGAATGATTTAGTGAGAGATCTTGAACTTTCAAAAGCCAAAGCAAAGCTATTAGCCTCCTGACTTCAACAATGGAATTTTCGGGCTAGTAATGTGAAGGTGTCATTTTATCGTGACCGTCAGAAAAAGTTGGAAGAATACTTTTCTACTGAAGGAGATCTGATATACTGCAGTGATATTAATGGTTTATTGGGTGCTATGGGCATTACGCACATCCGTGAGGAGTGTTCATAGATGCATCGGTATTAAGTCTAAAAGCTGTACTGCTTCATAACAGCAATCAATTGTAGTCAATCCCTATTGGTTATTTTGTGCAAAAGAAAATCATATGATTGCCTAAAATTCCTCCTTCAATCAATTAAATACAACTACTACAAATGGAAAATATGTGCAGATTTGAAAGTAATTTCTATTTTAACCGGACTCCAACAAGGCTATACCAAATATTGCTGTTTCTCTGCAAATGGAATAGCAGAGCAGAGCAGAGGATTGACCATTACGTCAAAGTATGGTACTAGGTATCAGCCAAAATTTTGTATCGACCCATCCCTAAATGATACCATTAGCTTTCAGTGAAACTGTTACAAAACTAGAAGTGTCAGTGACTGTATAATACTCCCACTGATGTGCAACAACCTTTTGAGTGCCAAGGCCTTCCACACATCTTTTTTCATTGGGTGATGAGTAGTAAGAGCATTGAGTCACATTGGTAGTTTTCTAGCTTTTGAACCAGCCCCCATGGCGGCATGGTTAGCACATTGCACTACGATGCCAGGGGTTCCGAGTTCGAATCCTGGCCTGGGAATGGATGTTGTGAGGGTCCATTCATCAAATTTCATCATATCATCACTCATCCCCATCTTCGCTAATTAGCCAAAAATGGCACAAAAGCGAAGTAAAACATAGCAAATCAATCTAGCTTTTAAGACCGCAATCAGCTACATTTATTTCAAGTAGTTCCCCAATAGTCCTTGTTATGCTGGGCCGCCAGATCCAAAATGTAAATATTATAGAAGTTGGGTTTCTAAGAATACTGGAAATGGGGGAAAACCCCATAAGCCAAAATTTTGGAGCTGTCACTAGGAATCAGGCTCAGATTTAGGGGGAGAGGCTTTAAGGGGCTATACCTGGGTCTTCATCTGCACATGGGACGTCACTCTGGGAACAAATACTTTGAAAAGAACCACAAAGTGAAAAGTAAGAAATATAAAATGTTGTAAATATATAAAAAAATTTAACTAACCATCTCACATATCTTGACATAAAAGTAATAACTGAAATGGTATACGTGAGCGAAGGGGGGATCACACCAACATTAGCTGTCTCAACATACATAAATCTGAACCTACTCTAGACTAGAAAAATATTACAAGCACCATAAACTGAAAAAAAATTAACACAGTTATCTATCCACCTTGACTGCGTACATTGCTTTTTGAATTACCAGTTGAAAATAACACAAACAAATGTGCTTAACAAGCTCATTTATTTCCTGGCAATATTTCAGCAACTTTATGATACTTTCTCTAGCCTCATACTGAACATTGCCAGAAAAAGAATGCAAGAATAAGTTATGTGTTTTTATTATACAGTTACTAAACATAATACAGTGGGAACCTCGATTTTATTTACATTCTCCCGCATTCAATTTTCATGGTCGCAACAGAACAAAATACTAACATTTTCCCGCATTTTAAGTTGTTCCAGCTTGGCCCCTGAAAAACATAAAATTGAGGGTTCCACACTGTATTTCACTTACTTCGGGCAGCTTGGATCTTGTGTTACAGGCACGGAATTCAACAGCTCAAAAGAAACATTCGGTTCTCCAGGTGGACGGCGACTTCCATTAAAGCGAGCTACTATTTCATCTCTCACTGCATGGCGATCAAATTTCTCTGGGGGAACAGGCTCTGGCAGCTCTTCCTCAGATAAGAGCATTTCATCTGCTTCTTGATCGGGTGTATATGAAGACCCTCCTTGTTCTTCGGCTCTTTGTGATCTTTCCTTTTGCCTTCGTTTAGCCTTTTGCTAATATAAAATACATTACTTTCTTCTTGTTTGTAGCTGATCAGTGGTGATTCATTCATTCTTAGTTTTGGACTTTTAACCACTGTGTTAATCTACAAAATCATACTTCAATCCCTGCACACGTGTGTTTGGGGACGGTGTCTATATGGAGAGTGAGAATAAATGGTTGCCTTGGAGGATTATTCTCGGTGGCCAATGCTCCACCTCGTCTGCCGGTCACAAGGACCTCTTGTACATGAAGGTGGCAGGGAGGATTATTAGTTGCCCAGGCTCTACTTCATTTGGTGGTCACATCAAGACCTGTTTTTCTGTGTAAGCTGCCAGGGAGGATTGTACTGCGGTGGCCCAGGCTCCACCTTGTCATTTTAGAGATACATCTCCAACCCTGCTTTGGCCAGTCATCATACAAACGAGGATCAGTAGCACACACACTGGGAGAACTGTATGCCCACAACCATTCAGGGTCTGACAGTTGCACGTAAGCGGCAGTGAAGGAGTATTGCAATTTTGGGGTTGATTTCCAGCAGTATCAATCCTTTGACAAGGTGGAGCCTGGGCCACCGCAATATAATCCTCCCTGGCAGCTTACATAGAAAAACCGGTCTTGACGTGACCACCAAACAAAGTGGAGCCTGGGCAACTAATAATCATCCCTGGCACCTTCATGTACAAGAAGTTCTTGTCACCGGCAGACGAGGTGGAGACTTGGCCACTGAGAATAATCCTCCACGTCAACAATTTATTCTCACTCTCCATATAGACACCATCCCCAAGCACATCATGTGTGCAGGGATTGAAGTATGATTTAGTAGATTACACAGTACCCTGAAGATGGAGACAGAATCAACTTCCATAACGTTGTTATTTTTAAAATTAACACAGTGGTTTAAAGTCCAAAACTAAGAATGACATTACTTTCTATTTTACATTTTTTTCAAGATTACACTAATTACACTACATCTCCTCTAAACATTCAGTCTCCACATATACTGTTATCTAAAACTAGCAGACGTGAAATTTATGAATAAAATCATGCAATGGAAATTCAGAACTGAATCTTGAATTGGCAAATTCAATTGTAGAGTATCCATACTACCTATGTGCAACGTAAAATTCTTCCATAATTCTACTATGTGGTTATTCCTTATACGGAGCTCTGCATGGTATAGGCTTCCAGAACTTTAGAACTGACTACTCCTACTATTGATTTTTTTTTCCTGACTCCATTTCTGATTGTTGTTAACAATGAATATTTTTTTTCCTGTAGCCCCTTTATTGTATTGTTATGCACATTACAGTTTTTTTACAGTGACCTGACTCAGTGGCCGACAACGTTCGATTTCACCACCTAACCTCCTGGGTTCGAAGTTCTGGTCTAATCATGGATATTTTTGGTGAGTATTCCTTCATTAATTTCAATGAATCATCACTCATCCCCATCTTTGCAAATAGCCAAGTGGTAGAAATGTGATATAAGATAACAAAAATGCATGTACAGTTTCAGTGTAAAATTGTCTCAGTACTTTAATCAGAACTTCAATGAACTTACTTCTACTATAACTGAAAGTTCAATAATAAATACAAAGATAAAAAATCAAGGTGCAGCTTGTGGCTGTTGTTCAAACTTAGCAGATGAAAGGAAGTAACACGTTGAAATCCTTTGATCTTAAATGTATTTTCTGAAGCAACTCAAGATGATGGTACAAAGTTTATGAATTTGTAGAAAACTTATGCAAAATAAAACAAACACTAATATTACAAGAGATACGCTATCAAGAACAAAGTCAGTCCTAAATCCACTCAGACTGGTTAATCTGGACTAAATCTACAGTTTAAAGTGTGATCTGAACCACTGTGCAATGTGCCTTCACTGATGATCAAACACGGGAGTCCTTGATTATAAAGCAGCAACATTACCACTATACCATCAGGAGGCCCTCGTCCTCCTCCGTTGCCGTGCAATCTAAGGTGTTGTGCTTTGGACTTCGACTGCAGGAAGGCATGGGTTCAAGTCCGCCTGGGTTCTTGGTCTGTGTATAGGACCGGTGGCAACCACCATCGTGAGGAAATTGGGAAACTACGAGTGAGTAGCGTAACCTGGTCTCGGAAATCTCCTACAATGGCTGGGGGTTTGACATGCTGACCTCACATCACCCCATTACCGGTTGAAGATCTCCACACCTCTAGGTAGGATTGTGGGAGGGAGATTGGCAGTCGGGAGATCGGCCTAGGCCCTTCAAGGACTGTCGAGACACAGGTTATCGGGAGGCTCTCACAAGCAAGAATGAGCTGGCATTGTGTTAGATGTATATTGAATGTTTATTTACATTGTTATATTACATAACTTTTCTTTCACTTTTGGCTAATCATGACTAGAATAAGTGATTTGGATGAAACTGATGAACGGACACTCACAAAGAACACCCATACCTAGGTCAGGACTTGAACCTGGGAATTGCGGTGGCAAGACCAAATATCAACTACTTAATGAGCCTTGCCACCAAGCCAACTCAATTAATGTGTATGATTACTCTAATGGCAGGGAAGTTGATTATGTACAAGGGAGAGTCAAATAAAAACCTTAAAGAGTCCAACAAAAATTACAGTGCAGACTATAAACAGCTCAAATTTATGTGAGGTATCAACTGTTATGAAATGACGTCAAGGCTGCAACACTGATCAAGTGAGCTTTACAACACAATTTTTGTCATTTTAAAGATGACTCCTCCTGCACACACATGCACCAGCAAGGAACAGTGCCAAATGAAACTTCAGTGCCTTTATGCATGCTTACCATGCTGGCAAGTTTACAAATAGAGAAGGAAGTTCGACAATAGTCTCAGTCTGCCGTGGGTGGAAAGACCATCACAGTGGCTCATAAGTGACTGCACATAGATTCCAAATATTTTTCTTCTTGAGGTATACAGGCAGTAACTCAGACTTGAAAATATATGTGGATCAGTGGATATGGGTCTATTCTAAATTGCAGCGACTCACTCACTCACTCTCACTCTCACTCTCTCTCCCTCCCTCCAAAAAAACAAAACAAATTAAGGTTATGATTTGACTCGTAATAAAATCGCGATCGAGAGCCAATGTTAAGTTAGAAAGCTTACACACTACATAAAAAAAATATGGCATAATTAAACAAAAATCAAGAAACCTACGTGCACTTATCATTCTAATTTGCAACATTATCCTATGGACATTCTTAGTCAATGATTTTTACTTACTCGTGCCTTGTGCACTTTCCTCCATTCCGCTAGCTGCTCGGTGTATACTTGGAACTTCTTATTGTACTCCATTTCAAATTCTTCTTTCAGTTCCACAAGGTCCTGTTCAATCTCGGCATCCCACAGCTTTCTCTCGTTTTCTACATCTGTTTCCTCTTTTCGGATTTGCAACTTTAAAGGGGTGTTTACGTAACCTTGTGCTTCACGCAATTTCTTCAAGTCTTTCCACGTCCGGAGAATAGTTTTCAGAAGAATTCTATTGTTCTTCCCATCCATTTCTCTTACTTTCCTAGTTTCACATATTTCTTTCTGATAATTTTCTAGCCTCTTCCTCTGGATGGCAGTTAGGTCTGTATCTTCGTCCGAGAGGTCTAGTATTTTCTTCAGATTGTCGCGAGCTTTCCTGAGTGCCTGAAGTTTTCCAGCCAACCTTTCTTCTCTCTTCTGTTGAGATCTTAAAATGTGTTTTTGGTGAAGTTCGATTAACTGTTGAGCCACCACGTGTTCTTTGCTGAAGAGAGGATGGTGGGTGAACGAGATGGAGGAAATATCGACTTCTAAGAGGAACTGTCCTTCGATATCAATATTTCCGTAGAAATGTTTGTTTTCAAGATCACTGTTCACAGCCTGTAAATAGAAGAAAAAAATATTCAAAATGGATGTTTCAACATAACAGTTTAACCCTCTTTATTTGTGTCTTTGAATGTACAAATGTTTATTTTATTATTTATCTCTTTATGTATATTCACTCATACAATGACGTTCTTACATATTTACGATATTTATTTATTTTTTTGGTTGTAAAATAATAAGATTCTTCCAAACTTTATTTGTTTCTTTGAGTTTACAAACGTTTATTTCTTTTCATTTCTTTGCACTCATACAATAATTAATTCTTGTTCTTACATAATATATTTGTACCTTTTAGTTTAAACATATTTATTATATTTGTTTATTTTCTATTGCAAAATAATAACATTCGTATGTGCTATGTTTGTGTCTTTGAGATTACAAATGTTTATAAATGTGTATGTTTTTATTTCCTTTCACACATACAATAAGAAGTTGTTGTTTATCCAACAAATGGCATGATAAATCAATAGATATATTAAATAAAAATCAAACTTCATTGCTATAATAGTGATCAGCAATAAAATTAATAATATGTAGATACAAAAGTTACCAAAAAAAGTTATAATAATAATAAAAATTAAAATTTTAGTTGCACGAGAAGACTCAGTAACCCCAAGAATGCAAGCAAATGGAAAAGTGCCTCTGGTATGTAGACAAAGGTAGACAGAAGAACTGCACCTTCCTCCATTGTTAGCAGAAACCCAATGGAAGAATACAAGGGTGCAAGTGCCCCTATTTGCCCCTGGCAAGTTATGTCTATGCTGCAGATAAAGTGTTATTCTTGTGCTCCATTCTTCGAGCATGTTGCACTACATTACTGCGACCAAAGTGTGCTATTGTAAGTTCTTCGTTGCAATATTTGAAACCTGTTTTACATTTAATACACTATCTTTCAACCACATGTGACCATGATTCGCGAAATGTTGTTACATGAAATATACACTGTAATTTCGTCATCTTTGTAGCAAAAGACTCTACTTTATGCATACTTCTCATCTTGAAACATGCTGAATAGAACACACAAGAGCACTCATGCACCACTCTTGCAGGGAAGAAAGTAGTGTTCACAAACAGGTGGGTTAGTGGAACTGGAATTAATACTTGTCCCATAATGCACCACCACAAGAGAAAGAAGAGTCAATGAACAAGACATTCAGAAACATGAATTTAACGAGGAAAGAAGTAATTTTCAAATACAGGACAATAGGCAAGCTGGGAAAGATTGTCATGGGAGACATATTGTCATTGCGAGACATATTACTTAAATAAGGGATTGTTCCTTAAAACCCAGATGTCTGACAACTCTGTCCCTTCGAGTATATTAATTTGATACCACAGTTTTCAATGCCTGAAGCATGAATAACAGTTTAGTAAGCGATCCAGGTAATTTCAGTCAATGTGATCCAGAGACATACTAAAAAAAAAAAAAAAAAGTCTTCATACATTTACTGTACTGGCAAATAGCTAGTCACGTATGCAGCTTCAGCACATGAGATGATCCTCCATTTGAAGGGAGACAGGGTACAGAGGTAAAATGATGGCAAAGTTCATTTGTGGATTGTCGAGGTAGCAGGAAATTATGTTGTCATCTGCTAGGTCAGTGTTCTTTAGAACCGAGTGGAAATGCATTTATGCATTTCAGTTTTCTTCAATTTCTCTTAAGATGTTGCTTCTTGCAGCATGGATAAGCCATTGTGTTTTTTGGCTTGCATTTAAAAAAAAAAGTGCAGACAATTTCAAGGAAATACACATGTTAATGACTTTGGCACACTCGCACAGTGCACTCCCACTGCAAATTATTCACTTCACTCATCAGCTGCAGCTACTATAGAAATACCATAAACATGACTATATATAGTTGTGTATAGATGTGTAAAACTGCGCATTATTTTTGATCATTAATTCAATTAAATTTGGTAGGAGAAAAGCTCAATGTGTCCACTCTGCAAATCATGTAATAATTTGTAATAATCATATATTCTCCCACCGACACCATTTCAAGAAAATAAAAAGCTCTCCGAAATCTGGTAGCAGATATAATTTTTATAATTCTCCAATATATTGGGTGATGCATAAGTTAGTAGCACTTATTTCACCGTGGCAAAAGTATTTTTATTTGATACTAATTTGAGATGATCAAAATACGTACATAAATTAATCAGTGACTTTCTACCAACTCTGGGGCAGTTTTTCAATTCAACGCCTCAGCTGATTCGGGGTTAAAAGTGTTGTCAAGCCAAGTGTGAAGAGCATTTTCGTCTCCAAAGGAGCTTCCATGAAGATTGATGGAATGAGAGCTGAAAAGTAGCAATCCAAGGGTACAAGATCGGGGGAGTAAGGAGGATGTGGAATAACTATCCAATCAAGCTCCTGGATAGCAGATTTTGTCATGTTAGCAAAGTGTGGGTGTGCATTATCGTGACGCAGCACTTGATGCTGTCTTCCTGGCCTACTCGTTGATTTGGTTGTTTTCATTTAAAGCGTGTGGTATCCTGAACCTTACGCATGGAATGCAAATGTTGCACAATGGTTGAATGGTCACAGTTCAACACATTTGCTAATTCTCGAGTCGACTGTGATCTACCCATGATGTTAATATCATCTGCATATCAAACTATTTGTGTAGATTTGTATTGTAGACTGGCTCTGGTATCAATTCGTAGCTGCCTGATAATGTATTCCAAAACCAGGTTGAAAATAAGTGGGGCCAGCCCATCTCTTTGCTTCAGCCCTTACTTTACTTCAAAGAAGTCTCCCAATTCTCCTTTGATGCATACAGAGGCAAACGTACTCTTCATTGTCAGTTCTACCAATCTGACTAACTTTTCTTGTATTCTGAATTCTCTCATGATATGGCCTATCATATCTCTAATTTATGGAGTCATAAGCTTGCTGAAAGTCAACGAAGATTTGAAAGACATCTATGTTTCCTTCCCAACACTTCTCCAATATTTGTTTTACTGTAAATATCTGGTCAATGGTGGACCGGCCTTTCCTTGAACTAGCCTGGTATTCTCCTATGTTTGTTTCTGCATATTGATCCAATCTGCTTCTTATTATTGATGTGAAAAATTAGACATTCCAATTTGTCCCCCTTTTTGTATATTGGACAAATTATGCTTCTCTGCCAGTGGCATAGGGGAGGGGGGGCGAGCTGCAGGGGCCCCACTATGTTTTATCTCTATGTTCTTACTGTCACTTATTTAAAAAACGAATTTACGAAACAGAAATTTGGTTCCCAGTAACATATCATATGACGACGTCTGCGATAAAAAGCAGTGGTGTGTTGTCTCAGCCAGAGGGGCCCGGGCAACTTGACATTATGGGTCTCCTCCGAAATTCAGATTTAAGTTACTTGCTCATAGATGGCAATCGATAGGAACTTCTCTCATCTCATACCATTATAGCTACATAGCTTTCGTAAACGTAGTATAGTGTAGTGTAGTACAGTTGTGAATCGAGTAGAAAGATTCAGTTGTTTAACCGGTCAATGCCTTATTGTTACACAATACCTAAACAAACTTCATAATTTATGACCTTTCTTTATTACCATTAATATTATGTGATATTTAAAATGTAACTTCCCACCAAATATGTTCGTGGGGTCCCGCGAAGCCTCAGTATGACATTGAAATAAGACCCGAGATAAATTTCCCACATTGTCCACACCTATTACATTTTACTTCAAAGGGGCCCAAAAACTCAGGATGTTGAGCCCAGGGACAATTTTCCCTTTGCCCTTAGGTCCAGTAGCCCCAATTTCGCCACGCACGGTATACAACGTATGCAGTGGTCAAAGTGCTCCAATCCCTCCAATCGGCATTTCATTGAGTGACAAATTTTGAGTGAATAAAGTCCAGTTGCTGCTTAATTTTCTATCTCTCAAGATTTGAGTCCGCCTCTATTTCTTAGCAGCAGATTGCAATTTACCCTTTGATATTAGGTCACCATTGACAATGTAGAGGTCCAGTTCAACCTCCGTAATTGAAATTATAAGTTTCCTTGAGTATATAACTCACTATTAGTATTATAAGCGTAATGTGAGCATCTTGGCCTGGCATAGCCAGAGAGTGGTTTTGTGGGCTGAAGGTGCATCCACCTCTAAGTCCAAAAAAGGAGTGTTTACTATCCTTTAAACAATTTCTCCAAACAGTATTTTTTAAATATATGTATATTATATGTAACCTACATAAGAAAAACATTTCGAACAAAAAATACAAAGGATCACGAACAAAATAGTTGGCTATGTGAAGCCTCCACCCTCCTTAAAAAAGAATCCTGGCTGTGCCACCACGTTGAAGTAAGAGACAACATTTCTCATTTCTTCATCCAGTTATTTATCAGAGATTCAGACAACCCTGATTTAGTATCGACAAACTACTAAACTGATATATATCCTATAGCCTAAGTCGATGACAAAAACTGGGAAGGAAGGGTTAAAGTTAATTCATTTTACAACTGCAGGGGGGGGGGGTTTTTAACTATTGTGTGTCTGTTTCACTCTGGCATTATCTCGATGTTTCTTCTTTCCACTGAGGGGGGCCCCAATATTTTACTTGCGGGGGGGGGGGGATCCAGAGTAGTGTGCTAAGCCACTGTTCTCTGCCAATCCTTAGGCATTTCCTCTCAATTCCATACTATAGATCCATCAACTTATTTGAAACCCTGGCCAGAAACAAGTGGCGCTAGTGTCGAATGTTTAGGAGGGGAGCTCGGGAACTCTGGGCAAGGGAAGGGATGACAGAAACACGTGTTTTCCCCCCTGTGTTGCCAAATCTAGAAGTGGGCGTGTGCCGTGAAAGGTTTGCAAGTAAACAAATATGCAGGCTGAATATTAACTTTCGTTTCTAGATGTGGTAATTCAAATAACATAGCATAAGAGAGAGAAGGGAGGGGGACACTAAAGTTAAAAGCGCCACCTGTCTCGCAGAAGGATATCAACAATTTAAACACATAAGATTAATATTCTAAATATGTAAACTATATATTTTTTTTAAAAAAAAAAAGCAACTTACTTTTGGGTTTTTGCCTCCAGTTGGCCTGGAGACAGATTATAAGGTGTCTATGCCGGAGAGGTCCGAATTCGAACTTTCGCTGTCACTGTCGCTATTTACATCGCTACTTTCGGAACCCGATTCCAGGTTTATAATCAACGTTTGAACTTCTTCTTCGAGAATTCCATCATTCCTCTGATATTCTTTTTCCAAACGGATGGCATGTTGGCACATACATTCCCATTCCTGCACTGTGACACTGTCAATTGCACTTTCGGTAGGAGCACTTATTTCTCTCAAATTTGAACTTACGTTTCGCTTTATGTACTCGATCGGGTTCAAGTCGCAGTGATATGGTGGCAGTCGAAGGACGTGGTGGCCGTGGGTTTTCAAAATTGTATCAGCTCGATATATCGGATCAGGAAGATTTTTTTCTTTCAGCAACAATTATGGCTTTGTTTGTTCGATTTCGAAACTGATGTTATTTTTTAATAGCCATTCTTGAATCTCTAGTTTCTTACTTTTTGTGTTCAGGGCTTTATTGATTTGAATTGAGTGGTAGGAGGCATTATCCATAACAATGACAGATCTAGGTGGGAGATTCGGAATGTTTCTGTTCCAACCACTTCTCCAAGTTCTCGGAATTCATTTCGTTATGGTAATCGCCAGAAGTTGTTTTGGCCTGAAATATATTAAGTGCGTTTGGAACAAACCCCATGGAACCCCCAGCATGACTTATGATAAGTCTCTTCCTCGGACTGTTGTTTGTGAAGACACCTGACACATCTTCACTCTGCCAACATTTTTTTACTTTGTAATTAGGATGAATCCAAGTTTCATCAATGTAAACAACAGGACTCCCTTCGTTGCGGAATCTCCAAACCACAATGTTGCTTCGTTCAACCAGAGTTAAGCGAGAGTTTCTACATTTTTTAAATTTAAAGCCTATTTGTTTCATAATTTTCCGTAATGTTACTCCCCCCCACCCCCGATAATTAATTTCTTCCTTAGCAATAGCTAAAAGTTTCAATATTGTATGAACTTCTCTTTTCACTACGTACATTTCATGGATTTTCCTTCGCAGTATACACTTTTCCATGTCGTCAATGACAATCTTATTCTGTGAAGCATGTCTCCGTTTACGAGGAGTTGACAATTTCTGGTCAGGGGTTTGTAAATCTTTTTTCTCTCTTTTCAGTTTTTTAAGCAATGACTCCGATATACTGCTCTCTTTAGGGGTTGATCGCGAGGATAATTCCACCCGTCTCTTTTCTCATCTTCATATTTCTCGATGATTCGTAGTAGCAAATTTCGTTCACTGCTTTTCACAACTTTCGACATTTTACGCTTACTCAAAAACACGTCTACGCACATCAACAACACTCCTCGAATTCTTGAAGAGAGTAAAATTAGCAACACTGTATCAGCGGAAGTGGGAAAGTCCTTGCCCGACCAGCGCCAGAGAAAACACCGGGGGTGAAAGAAGGGGGTGGGGGAGGCCGGTTAGTTCGCATATTTTCCGAGGTTTCAGAAAGCTTGGTGGATCTATACTGTTATCAATTGAAACAATTGAAATGTGGACACTTAAGTCAAAAATGGCCTCCTTGTAATGACAAAATCATTTTCTTGCCCTGCTTTCCCCGTTGGCATTCTCCCCATACAAGGGACAAAGTTTTGAGCTGCCTCCGCTACCTTTGCCCCTCTGTTAAACTCAGACAGAACAATATGTCAGAAATGTTTTGTTTTTTTCCCCTGGACACTTATTGTTCTGTAGCCCATAAATAACAGTCTTTCTTCAAATCTGTAAAATTCAATGTGTATTCACAAGCAGAACAATGCCACTCCAATTGATGAACATTAAACGATAAACAAACTCCTAGCAGTGTTGCCATACCAAACATAAATGCTATGAACTCCTGCATTAATTCTTCAAATGTTGGCAAAAGGGGTAATGATGTGTATATTTCACATAAAGGACAAGGATTACAGTTTTCTTCACAAAGCACAAAGTGCCAAACGAGAACATGGTGTGGACTTACTTGCGTAAGTTTTACTTTTAAAACTAATCTAGGAACATGGAAGTACATGCATGGAAAGATAGGTCAAAGAATAATAGTATGGACCAAGAAAATGATAAGATTTTGAAAATGTTAAGTTAAAAGAGGACAGTTTTTATTGTCCATAAGAAATACGAGGACATTATTTTCAATAGCCTATATCTAGTTTAATAACCAACATATAGAACTGTTTTCTACTGCCACAAGAGAAGTAATACTCTAGAATACAACAGAAGCTTTTTTTTTTTTAGTATTTGGGTGCATTTCAACAGAATGAAAATGAATGTGCATCTCATATAAAACTGTATAACACATATCCTCAAGTTGTTACATAATATGATCAAGCAGTGGCGGCCGGCAGCTACTATGATGGGTAGTACCAATGTGATCAAAAAAAAAAAAAAACTCCGCAAGCTCATTCCCTGCCCCTCCTTGTGATTACACCACTGATCAAGATGTTTAACTTTTAATTTATTCTCGTTTGGTAACGTGGAAAACAGTGTGTGTACAGTTAGTAACAACACATTAATCCAATTCATCTTCACTCACTATCCTATCTTTTATACACTACAGGATATTCCCCTAAAAACACAAAAATTACAAGAAGGGAAAAACAAATCCTCTCACCTTGCAAATCAGTCATATTTAGCAATTTATATCTAAAGGTGGCAGCTATGTACCTCATCGTGGCAAGCGAAAAGGGCTCAACTGGTGTCTTATTGCTAGCCCACTTCCCCTCCCATCACCTTGTTCCCCGCCGAGACTTCTTCAACCCACTGCACATGTGTCAACTTGGTTAGGCCAGCTCTTAGGTGCCTCCGCGAGGGTACGAAACAGCTGGCGATGCAGCGTGAAGGTTGGGGCGGTCGTCAGCTTGACCGATTGAGAGATTCGAATGTCCTTGTACGTAAATTATAAATGTTCAGCACACACCTTTGCCACCCGTTCGAGAGACAACTCTCTGCTGGCCATTCCCTCCCACAAGACAACGTTTTATGGAAATACCTTAACGGTCACTGCTACCAGAGCGTGGAACGACCTCCCCAACGACATAAGAAACTCTTCTTCTCTTCTCCAATTCAAATCAAAATTAACAAATCATCTTCTGGAGTCAACTTACCAGAACTGAAACCAGGGAAATAAAATTAAACCTTCATGTAAACTGGTAGGACCAACACCCACCGACTTTTTCTGTAATTTGACTATGTTTGTTGCGTGTGTGTTTGTTTATGTTTCACGTGTATATTTTTTTTTCCTTAGTGTGTATGTATTTTTGTCTTTATTTTTTATGTTTTTTGCATCTTTCTCTTTTATTTTTTCTTGTGTTTTTCTTTTTTTTGGTATCTCAATGTTCTTAGTTTTTTATAGATTTCATTTCTTGGTATCTTAAATATTTAGTTTTTTATATATTTAACATACAGTAAGCTATAAAAATCAATTTATAAAATGTAATGTAGAGATGGTTAAGTGGAAGAAAAGGCTTGTGCCTTAACTTCGCCATCCAAAACAAGGAATAAATAAATAAATAAATAAAATACTTTGGCAAGACATGCGTTTCTTTTGAGGGTAGTGCCATGGCACAGCAGCTCTGCCCTTGGAGCCGCCGCTGTGATCAAGAACATAATCCAAGAGAAATTGCTTAATATACACGCACTGATAGAAACTTCAGATAAATTTGGAAAATGTATCCTTGTAACCTGCAAACAAAGCTGAAATAGATAGATTGCATACCGGTTTGAATTCAGTCTCCAAAAGTGGATTGACATCTTCAAATAAAGGCGGACGGAATGATTTTTCTCTCAATGGGTTTGGAAGCATGATCAATTCACCATCATCTCCAAACCATTTCCTGTAAAAAAAAATGACAACACACAAATAGTACATGTATAATTTAACATCCTACTGTTAATGAACAAGGTACCGTATAAACAAAATAAGCTGCCACAGAAGGAACATAATTTTATGGTGTGGTGCAGTAAACACAATTAAAATAATCAATGGGGAAAGTTCCGCATTTCCATATTAAGCTTGACACCCACTGAGATGCCAGAAGCACGGCAAGAAAACAGAACAGTTTCACTTGCAGCATCTCACTGGGCCATAACCCTCAAGATAACTTGCAGACTTCTAGCCAGAACTTCTGTTCCATTCGTTTCGTAGAAGTGGGTGTTACACAATTTGATTTCAATAGAAGCAAACAACAGAAGTTCTATTGCCAGATATTTCCATGTTTTGCCACATCTCAGTGGGCGTCAAGCTTGTTCACTTAACAAATTAATTTTCAAAGGTCCACTGTCTTTGTTAATGTAGTTCTAATTTATACCATTTGGCAGCACTGCAATTTGTTGAATTTCTTTCTTTTCGGATGTAACAACACTGTTAACAAATTACGCATTGTCTTACGTGCACACTTAAAATTAATAATTAGACTTGCGAAAAAATGTTAATTTCAGCTTTCATTTATTTTCGTTTACTGAGGTAGAGATGATCAAGACTGCAATACACATAACCTTCCAAAGAAGAGTGTGTCTATGTACTTGTAATAACAGTGATTTATTAAAAGAAAACTACGCAATGCAAGCAACACATACATGCAAGAAGGCAGGCAGAGAACAATGATTATATCATATCCTACGATACAATAACTATGAGGGAGGAAACTAACTTATCTCCTGAAGCCAGAAGACGCTGCTCTAGTCTATTCTTGTTTCTCTGAGACACTGGGATCTTTGAACCAACGTAAAGGCCTTCTTCCTCTGGGTACCTCGGGTCACACTCTGGATCAAGTTTCTCTTCCAAGGGAACTGAAGAATGACAGAAAACAAATCAACTATGATATTAAATGTATTATCATTGGTAATGTTGATATTATGATATTCTTGATACATAAACTTTAAGCTAATACAATTGCATGTTCACTTATTAGTTTCTGCAATATATATTTGTGATTTACACAACAGTCTCTTGCAAAACTTGACCCATTTTTTCATGTTATTGCCCACTAGGATCATTCACAATATACTTTCACACTTAAATGAACGAATTGAAGGAGGTACGAGATTAGCTCGGAATCCACACGGCAACATTTTAGCTGCAGGTGTGTAGAGCAGACTTCATTGTTTCAGAATTCACAGCTTTAACAGTCATCAGGAAAATAAGTCTGCTTTTGTCACCGACACTCTTATCTTTGTTTCATATGTTTTGAAATAAAATACTCGTTTGAAAAAAAAAAAAGAGAGAGAGAGAGAGAGAGAGAGACAGAGACAGAGAGACAGAGAGAGAGACAGAGAGAGAGACAGAGAGACAGAGAGAGAGAGAGAGAGAGAGAGAGAGAGAGAGAGAGAGAGAGAGAGATAAATAGATAGATAGATAGATCTATAAGACTAAATTTGAAATTTGTAGCCGAATCTCTGCTTGAAAGTTTTAAGTGCACAACCAGACATCAAGAAAGTGTGTCAGGTTATGCAGGCACATCCTTCTCACTAGGAACTCTGAGGATTTACAATAAAAACTCCAAAATTGTACTTGACACATTGTAACAAACTTATTTTTGTTCTTTACTTTTTTCAATAACTGTGGAAAAATATGTAAAAATTAAAGTTGTATATACTTCTTAGCAGTCACGTGTTTCACATTTTTATCATAAAGATTGTAAACGTAGGACCACCCAATAAAATAATAAACATAGGATTCTAATGTTTATTTTTTTTACCACCTTTTTCACATACAGCATGAATGTCATTTTTCTGTATTGCAGATACATGCCTCCATCATATCAAAAACTCCCCACCAATCAGGCAGACAACATTTTCTAGTAAACCCACTATTAGGAGAAAACCTATGGTGGGGGTACATTAGACTTTTAGTCACGACTAAAGGGTACGATGAGAAAAAAAGGTTGAGAACTACTGGGGTAGATGCTAGGTTAATTTCACACTTCCATTGTGCTGATTTATTCTTATGTTCAGTTATGTAAGGGATGATCATCATTTATTCTTAGTTAATTGTCAATTTAATGTTTACATAACATGTCTTTGAGTGATCCTTAATATTACATGTCAAATGAAGTGGCCTTGGGTCTGTCATATCCATCACTTTTTTTTTAATCTCTCTCATTGTGAAGAGCCATGCTTATACACTAAATTTTGTGATTTTTCCTAGATCATGAAAATAATGTTAATGCAGATATAAGACGTTGTCTCCCAGAGTTTGTTTCAAATTGAATTTCAATACCTGCTTTTATCATCTTTTGTTCAGGGTAAGAGGCAAGACTGTGCCAACTCTCATCTCTGCACCATTCCTAATACAGGGTTAGCCTAAAAGAAATAATTTAAACGCTTTATAAATTGAAATTTGTTTTTGTTATATCAGAAAGCATTTAGTATTCAAGTTTACGACCTCCACTTTTCGTTTGTCTTCGGGACGTCAGCATTGCGTGAGCACCCTTGACATAAGTCGAGCAGTATGGCTGCTAGCCAGGTGGAGAAGGCTTTCTGCATGATTGAATTTGCAAAAACAAATTCCGTTACTATCAACCAGCGTTCTTTTTAGAACACGGTATGGTAATCAATCACCCACAAGGCAGTCCATCTACGATTGGAGCAAGACATTTAAGGAAACTGGTTGTCTGTGCAAGGGAAAAAGTCGTGCTTGGGGAGAAATGGACTATCGCATTGATATCTGCCATGTTACAAAAGGGTCACACATAGAACACTTTTAACTTACCAATAAGTTTTTCAGCCCTCCCTACGAAATCCGGGAAATTTTCTAACGGTGGAAGCGGCCCCGGCGCCCACCCAGCGTCGAATAACATGGGTACCTGGGGGAAACCCTGGGGGGTAAAGGCGGTCAGAGGCGTGATGCTGATCACATCACCCCCACTCACGACCGGATCAAGAAAGTGTGGGGCGTTACCCCTATACCCCCTATACGCCTTCATGGCGTGGTGCTATGCACAGGGGAACACTTTACCTTTTTTTACCTACGAAAGTGTCTATTTCTTTTAGCCTAACCATGTATTATGATTCTCCTCAATATCCCAGAAGAAATTTTAAACTAAATTCAATGGCACGATTACTCCTTGAAAAGGCAAGGCCTAGAAAGCAATTTGTTATCAGGTGCTATGTGGCCAAGAAATCAATTCACATCATCACTGCTGTACCTTGTCTGGAACCAACTACCCTTTTCTTCAAACAGTTCTGTAGGTCGCTGAACTGATTGATTGAATTGTTTAAAGTCCACTTTATGCACAGGTACGCTAATCAGTACTGGAACTGCCATTTAAAGTGGGATCTGAGCCATTGTGCAATGTGCCTCGACATGGTATCAACATTGGGAGTTCTTTATTACAAGGTGAGAAAGTTACCACTACGCCATTGGGGATGCCTTAATTGTTGAGTTGTCTTAAGCATTTTTGGTCTACATTGGCGATAAAATCTGGAGACCATTCACACAAGAGGTCCTTCTCCGTGGCCATGTGGTCTAAAGCGCTGTGCTTTGGACTCCAACTGTGGGACAGCATGGGTTCGAGTTGCCTGGGTTCAGTCTCTGCTGTGCAACCCATCATCGTGAGGAAATTGGGGAGCTACAAGTGAGTAGCGTAATCTGGTCTCGGGAAATCTATAACGGCTGGGGGTTTGATGTGCTGACCACACATCACCCCATTACTGGTTGAAGATCTCCACACCTCGAGGTAGGATTGTGGGAGGGGGAATGGCAGTCGGGAGATAGGCCAAGACCTTTTAGGGCTGTCGAACCACGGATTATTATTCACACAACAGGATAGAACATTAACAACTAGGGAGAATCTAGAGTCATCTAGTTTTTCAAATTGCACAATAATTATCAGCATGGTTACAAGTAATAAGATGAAAAGTTCATGGAAATCTTAAAAATCAGTGTAATATTCACTCAAGCCTTATTTTAGTGAAGGAAACAATACAAAATACTAAAGTACCTGCTACCATTGATGGGTAGAAGTACAATTCCTGCTCCCGCTGCATCCTATCCTGGAAGCTTTGATAAGTAGGACCCTCAACAGCCGTAAGCTCCCACTCATCCTTTACACCGAGGTATTCAGCAGTGAGCAGTGGAACCTTTTCTTCCCCTTCCACTGCCTCCTCTTCCTCAACATGTTCCTCTTCTGCAATCTCCTCAACTTCATCACCACTCCCCCCTTCACGTGCCTGTGATTCGGGAGCATCACCTGCAGTTGAAAAGTAAATCATTACCTCAAAATTTATATTTTTGTTGTGGGTTACTTGTTATGTTTTAGAGAATATTTAAAGAACTTGTAGGTCATAAAAACCTAGAGCTAGTCATTACATATGAAACTGAATGCAATTCAATTTCTTTGAAATCATTTTAAACTACTACAACTACAGTTATTTGCATACATTATACAATAATAATAAAGCATCTTTATTACAGTGGGTGTGTTATGACCTCAAGGGCCGCTCTTACAACAGACCCTTGTCTGGGTGATTTTTACAATGCAAAGATGTAATATAATAATACATATTGATTACATGTAAGTTTAATGTATATGGATTTAATATAAAAATATAAACTGAATAAAAAAATAAGGAAAAAAAGGATTACATGTATAAACTAGTGGACACAGTAAACGGCACACTAAGACTTTATAATGAATTGGTAAAATTCTTGGTAGTTTTACCAATAAACCCATGATTTACTGAAAAGAGTACCACAATCTGTTCCACACAGTTATATATATATTATATATATAAAATGTATAAATTATACTGTAAATGTTATAAAAACACAGTAAAATCAAGATGGAAAAATGGGTTTATCCCTTCATAAATTAAGAAATACTTTTTAAAAAATTTAATACTTGGTCACACCTTGATAAATACTTCACTTCTGTCTTCGATGGCTGCTGAAAGAGAAGAAATTGAGAGAAAAGCTGTGCTTACGTTTTGGTTCTTGTTCAATAGAAGAAAGAGTTCCTCTCGGGGTTGGAACAATTACTGGTTCCTCTTCCCAGACTTGTGTAAAGAAATCATATGCCTCTTCCGCACTGGGAGGAGGTGGTTGTCCTTTAGTCTATAATAATAATAATAACAATAATAATAATAATAATAAAGCTTATTTACACACAGGTATGTTAAATCAAAATTTACCGTACAAGAGAGAAAAATGCCCAACTTTGAACATTCCTTCAGTCACGAGTCACTATGAAGTTTGATCTCCCAGTCAAGTAACCTGACAGACAGGCACGTAGCCAGGGGGAGGGCTAAGAGGGCTGAAGCCCCCCCCGAAATCCTACAAATATCTAATTTAAAATAGTGTATAGTGGTAATTAATGTCACTTCCTTGGCAGGATTAAACATTAGATCGAAATAAAGTTTAGTGTATAACAGAGGAACCAGGTTATATTGTTACATTCTACCATTTAATCCACAGAATAAATGGATCCACAGCCCTCAAAATGTAGTTTTCTTTGTGAGAAGAAACTTTATGAGTAAAATTTGGCCCTAACTTTTAAAGCCTTTTTTTAAACGAATGTGTAAAGGTTAATAACAAAATACAATAATTATGAATTTCAGTGTACACTAACTGCACAAAATGTAAGAACAATAATGGACAACAGTGTTGGATATTCACTCATACAGTGGATCGAGTTGCAAAGTCTCTCTATTTATATAATAATATGTATAATAATAACAATTTGGAATTAAAATTGATAACCGTGGTAATAATTATTATTTCTACTAATCAAGTTTCATCAGTGGCCTGCCTCCTCCTGCAAATAGTTTTGTCGACGGCTGTGCTCATAAGGAATGAGCCCCATCCGAAATAAAATCCTGGCTAGGGGTCTGCTTACAGAAGTCTTTTGGACTTCTTCGCATGGAGTTTCATCAAATCCAAGGATTATACCCTCAAGGTCGCAGAGTGACTTAATCGTATCGGGGCATCGGTAGATTTCATTGCAGTCCACACGTTACAGCCTACGTTTCGAGTAGAACCATTAATGATAGAATGTGCGTTTTGAGGTGGGTAAGGGGCGAGGCAATGGACTCCACTAGACGTCACGATATTCATTCAATGGCATCTGAGGGTAGGAAGGTGTGTAAAATCAGATACTAAATGGTGATTTCCAATTAAGGTCTTCCTTCGTATTCATTGAAATGGATAGTGAATTATGGGATATTATCAAGTGGATCATATCATTAACATAACCCGTGGCTCTACAGCCATGGAAGGGCCTTGGCCTATCTAGCTAGAGCTGTGGAGATCTTCAACCAGTAATGGGGTGACGTGTAGTCAGCACGTCGAACCCCCAGCCGTTATAGAGTTACCAGGCCGGGTTCGAGCTGTAACGGACACAATAATGGGAATAACAAGAAAATTGCAAAACTATGAAATGAGCTTCGTCGATAAGCTATATCGAGCCCTATTAATATCTTCCGTTTGGTATGGGTGCGAAATCTGCGGGGCAAAGGGGGGAAACATAATTAACCAAATACAGTGCAGCTACTTCAAAAAAGCACTGCATGTCGCAACAGGCGCCGCAAACAGCGGGGTACTACGGGAACTCGGGCTAGCGAGGGAGAGCACTAGACTAACGTGGAGAAGGGTTAAATATTGGGCAACTCTTATAATAGCAGGGGGAGACACTATCAAAGGGAAAGCTCTCATACATCAAGTACGGGGAGGCGAAATGGGCTCGTGGGCAAAAGAAGTTAAAGGTAAACTACTCGAAATCGGATTGGGATGGTTATGGGAAGAAGAGCACGGAGACCAAGGAACACTTGAACTCGTTAAACACAGACTAGAAAATATAGATCGGCAAGAAATACTGATGGAAACCGCAACTAAAATATCACTAGACTTCCAGACAAGGGACATTCGGGAATGGGGACAAGCAAATTATATGAATAAAATAAGCAAGGAAGCAAGAGAGGGATTAGTATGGCTGAGACTGGGGGTGGAGACACAGTGCGGTCAAAAGAGAGAGAGGTACATATGAATGTATAACATGTAAGGGGAATGACGGGACGGATCTTCTCTTTGCATGTTCGGGAACGAGCGCCCTGCAGGACAAACGGCTGGAGGGTGTGGGAAAAGAAGAAGCACTCAAATTAGTTGTGTAACAGAGTGCAACAAGTGTGGAAAAGTTGGAGAACGTGGGAGTGTTTTTGGTGAAAGTGAAGGAAAAGAGAAGTGAGGCGAGGAAGAAGGAAGAAAGACTGGAAGAAGAACGAGTGGAGTGAATGAGCTGTTAGGGGAGGGGAAAGAATGTGTATAGGGGACAAACTAAGAGACAGCATATAAGATAAACTAAATGCAATATATATATATATATAGGTATTGTAGGAAAAAATCCAGATGTACGTAGTGCGTACAGCTTATGGCTCGGACATGAAAGAATAAATCTAAATCTCTCGTAGCTCCCCAATTTCCTCACGATGGTGGACTGCCACCGGTCCTACAGGCCGAGAACCCAGAGACTGAACACAGGTGGACTCGAACCCATGCTGTCCCGCAGTCGGAGTCCAAAGCACAGCGCCTTAGACCGCACATTACCAGTTTCATTTAGGTTGTTTTTTGTTTTGTTTTTTAGCGCTGAAACGTTTCAATGTCCATGACAATCATCGTGGGAAAAAATCATAACATTCCGATCAGAAAACTTGAAAATCCTAAGATTATTAAAAAAATGTTGAAATCAACATAAAAAAGAGAGTTTACTTTCCATCTTTATGTGACAGTTCCATCAATTTTCAGTACATGAAACATACCTTAAATTTAACACGAACTAATATTCTATGTTGTATTAGAGTGCGAATATGGCTAAATGTCTGAAAATTCTTGCTTCATGTTACATTAATGACACGAATTATACAAGATGCATCAAAATGAGGGAAGGGGGAGGGAGTCCCATCGGTCTTGATCTTGCTGAAGGAAATGGGGCGACGTAAATAATTCGCTACGTTTTTCCTTTCATAATTTCATTTAAAATCCTAGTGCATGCGGACTTTGGAAATATATACATGCAAAATTAGTTATAGCAAGTATTGAATTGCTTTGAGTCTACTTTATGCATAGATATACTAATCGGGACTGGACCTACAGTTTAAAGTTAGATCCGAACCACTACGTGCCTCCACAAAGTATCGAGCCCGGGACGACACTGCCACTACGCCATCGGCGAGGCCCTAATCAGCAAGTAGTCAGATGGGCTTGCTAATTAGTTAATTTGGTTGTTTTCGTCGCTTTTCTTCCATTTTTGGCTAAGCGCGACAATGAGAAGGAATGGTGATAGGATGGGATTGATGAAAGGACAATCAACCACACATGGACAGGGCCCAACACGAGCTCCACAGAGGATTATGCTTGCTGTGGGTCCAGACGCCAGAGCCTTGCTAGTCTGCAAAATACAGTCCAGGGTGTAACAGCGGAAGAGAGGTTGAAATTTGGGTGTCTTTCCCTTGTCTCCCATTAGTCAGATGTGGGAACTGGGAAGATAATATATTATGTTAAAGTTAGTAAAAATAATTGAGAGGTGAGTGTAGGCCTACTGATACGTTAACAAGATTGAAAATGTCCACTAACTGGGAAACAAAAGACAGCCGTTTCGAAAAATAAATATGGGAAACTTGCCACATCAAAAGTTAACGCTCCCAAGGGCTTTGCAGCATTGTAGCAGGTTTTATTCTCTTCCTGAACATTTTTACGACGTTTCTGTGAGCCACATAGCGAATACAAGTTGATTTCTTTGATATCAAGAACTTACGGCCATACTATTTCGTGCAATTCTGGGTGGCGGCAGATGGCACCATCGTCGCGAGCACGTGGCGGAGCACGTGTCACATAAAGCCCGGTCGCGTGAGGCGCTCAGCTGCAAGGGTTAAATGGAACAGCACGTGCTACGCACAGACCAGCGACTTCCGTCCGTTTTTCGCTTCTTTTTCTCCTGCACACGGAAAATAACGAAAAAACCACGTGGATTAAGTCTACAAATACTGATTGTGGAAGGGTCAGGCCATGTGCACCAGTGATCGAATGCAACGACAGATGTTCTTCATCCATATATAATTCTTTAGGTTGGTTTTACCCTTTCCGTGAAAGGAAATTTGTGCCTAAATTGTGAAACGAGGTGGTCTCGTAACACACTATTGAGAAGGAATAATGCATTGTCATTATATTGAGAGGAGTAAGTGTAGCAGTGATGTCAAAGTTCACCTTGCTGTAGAATAAAACACTTTTATTCCCCAAACAAAAGAAGTTTTGAAACAATATACTCGAGTTCACTTGAGATTTACCCCCACCTTCAGATAAAAATTTGTGGCTTCGCCTCCGCTCACAAAGAACACTCATGCCCAGGCTAGAACCTGGAACCACAAATTTTTATCTGAAGAGGGGGGTCAAATGCCAGGACAAACATGCCAATAATAATAATGGTAATATTGGTGGTAGTGATAGTAATAATAGTAGCATTAAAAGACGTTATTATCGTCGTAAATCATGCAAAAGGGGGTAGAATTCGGTGCTAAAGCATTTGTGTTTGAACAAATGATTTGAAATATTTTTCCAACACGTTCAATTTCATATTAGCTAATAATGGAAAACAAGCACACGAAGTGTATTTTTGAAAGACAGAATATGCATGACGAGCATTATTCTTTTTCCTGGTCGAGCATGCATTTTTCGCTAACAGTTCTACGTATTATTATTTTTGTACATGACACGTATAACTTGTTAACGGTAAATTGTGTACGTATTCGAAGTTTCTTTAATATATATATGTTATTTAAATACATTACATGATCAATTCATCCGCCAAATTGTCTCTCAAATGTGCGGACTCCTTTTCTCAAAAGAATTGTTCATGCAATTAAGCAGCAACAATCTGACGTATATATCTGGCCTTACTTCTCTCTCGGGTAATTTAGAATACATTACAGAAATGAATCATATTGGGATCGAAGCGAGCAGGAAAATATTTAGATCAAAATATTTGCAAACTGAAAACAATATTGATTTAATAGGGCGCAAATAATTTCACGGGGCGCCAATCCCGCTGCCCCCTAGCTATGCCTCTGAACTTGGACTATAAGAATAAGAGCCACATTGATTGCGAGCGAAGCGAGCAAAAAAAAATTATAAAATGTACCTTTATTTGTATGAAATTTGAAATCGATGGGGCAATTGCCCCTCTGTGTCCCCCTGCAAGAGCCCTCAGCCATCTGAAAGAAAAATGCAAGAAACACTTGAAAACTAATTCCATCTTGAGTATCCATTTGTCCTGCTATTCTTAGATTCTGCTAGTCATGTTTCTTTACTTCAATGTTTGCCCCCCCCCCCCCCAGATTGGACTTCCAACTTCCATCCAAGATTGGGGGGGATAATGCAAATGCCCCCTGCTGTTGCAGCACTGTTTGTGAGTGTCTCTTCATCAATTTCACGTCATCACTATTGTGACCATTAGCTAGATGTGGCAGAAAAGCAACACTAAGTAACAAAAATCAAATATCCACTCCCTCTCTCTATCACATTAATCTCTTTACCAAAAGGTAGACTGTCCTCCTCCGTAGTCGAGCGGGTTAAGGCGTTCACTCGTCTTGAGATCGTTCGCTGCGGGACGGCGTAGGTTCGAATCCGGCTCTGGTCGGAATTTATTCAGCCTACGTATAGGGCCGGTGGCAACCCACCATCGTGAGGAAATTGGGGAGCTCCGAGTGAGTGAGCGTAATCCGGTCGAGACGACCTACTATAACGGCTGGGGATACGTCGGACTGACCCTCCGATTATTCCACTACTGGTTGAAGATCTCCACGTATAGAGGTGACGAAGGAAAGCGTGGGAGGGAGACCGGCAGTCGGTAGGTAAGCCAAGGCCCTTCATGGGCTGTAGCGCAAAGGATTATTATTATTATTATAAGGT
Organism: Lepisma saccharinum; assembly: GCF_977018435.1. NCBI lineage: Eukaryota > Metazoa > Arthropoda > Insecta > Zygentoma > Lepismatidae > Lepisma > Lepisma saccharinum. Next base: position 15,201,909 of record NC_139229.1, read on the forward strand.
AGACTTGGGAAATAAAAAAATATGCAGTTCAAACTTCGCAACACATCCAAGAAAAGCATCCAAATACATTAGACACCTTCAATACAAGACTACTCAAAATGTCACAACTGTTCTAGATACTGACAATTTGCGAAATCATTTCCCAAAGTCTGAATCTGGAAGGGATTTCCCCCCCCCCCCCAATCCTGATACGACATTATAGGGTATCCAACACACCTTCATAAATCACAAAATCAATAAATGTATTTGTTATGTTGCTAGAGTAATACAGGATATAATTGTAAAGATTAGTGAGAATTCCAGGTAGGAATGTGTTCTGTATTTTTTACAGGGGGAAGCAAAGCAGGTTCTCAGGGGGGCAGTTGCCCCCCTGCCCCCTATAGCTACGGGCCTGGTCCGTACTCACCTGATTTATCACCTAATGACTTGTTTTTGTTTTGAGCCAACCCCTGGCACTGCCGTAAGCCCCTTTGACATTAGGCAACACTATTTTGTGTAATTAGTTTGTAGTGATGAGTGAAAATGTAGACAGTAGATATTATTTTGCTCACAACTTTGGTGAAGGATAAATTCACAGAACATGAACAACAGCTAATACATTTGTTGGGAGAAGTCTAAGTAGCAGTAAGTATTTAGAAGATTCTCTTCTCTAGAAAGTTATTTCACAGGGAAGTTTCTTTACCTGTACCTTCGTTGTCCCTGTTGCAATCTGTGACTTTAAAGACATCATGCAAATTTCCTCCGCATCTACGTCAAAGTTCAACAGCTCCCAAGTTTTCGGAACGAAGGGGAGTTTCATTTCTTTGGCCGGGGGTGTACTGTAGGCACTATGATTGAATATTGCGCATTTCTTTCTTGTGTGATATACATATCTGTTTCATCAAAAGTAGTATAGTGTGTGCAGTAAGGGATTATTTCAGTAGTAGTCAACACTTCAAAAATCGATGTTTTAAAAGATATAGAAAAAATGTAGTATTTGTATGATATTTCTAATTTTTTTATAATTTATTAACACCTTCACCCCCCACACATATAATTTCTTTGTAACCTTGAATTTTATATAATTTTTATTTTAATCTGTACTTTTTGGAATTAGGTAGTAGACCATCAAGCAACAGTTGAAACTCAACCAGCAATCACGTCAATTCAATTCAATTTACCTTAATTCAATACTCAAACTTTTGAAAATTGGTAATAAAAGGTAAAGTTCTCCCCTGTGCATAGCACCGCGCCATGAAGGCGTGTAGGGGGTGTGGAGGCAACGTCGCACACTTTCTTGATCCGGTCGTGAGTGGGGGTGAATACTCTGAAAAACAATAAGCCATTTCCAAAATTCCACATCTTTTTCATATTGATTGCAGAAACTTTTCTAGCAGCCCTCGTACATACATGGACGACTCTTACCACATCGCTGCAATTTTAAAATTCGGCTAGCAACATTGCAAAAATTTATAATGGCATGTTTATGATTCTGATTAATGATACACGTGATACAAAAACAAACACATACTGTACTCGTTCTTTGAAAGAAAGAAAAAAAAAGGTAATGGAAATTTCCATAAGCGAACTCGAAATATTGAAATATTAAAAAATATATACATATATAGCTGAATTTGAAAATTTCCAGGTGACTGGGTGCCCTGTATTTTTCTACACCTACCATCCTCAAAAATTGTTTGCAAACGCCAAATTTGTGGTAATTTTTGGCACTAAATGTTACATTCGTGCCCCCTAAAAATGACATTACACTCCAGGATGGAAAGTTTTGGATAAACCCTTGGAGCCGAGTGGATTTTGTAAAGTGAGATGGGACGGGGGCTTAGGAACTTACATCGAAATCGGACAACTGGCGCCAAGGGATGTTGTTTACGAAATCCTGAATCGCCGTGGGAATAATGCTAAAGCTGTAGGTCCAATTACGCAGTAAAAAATAAAAACAGCCCTGCGGAAGAAGGAAGCCATAGTAGTTCCTTGTTGGGGAGGGGGAGGGGGGTTGATTTTCAATAGAGTCCCGTACTGCGGCGTGTTTTGGTCCAGGTGTCGCGGCATTGGGGGTCTCCGACCTTCTCAAAAGATCTCTCAAGACTTTCGGAAGGGACAGATTATGAACAGCATTCCGTTACTAAGAAACATCTGGCACTGCTTTCCCAGTGGGAGGGTCTGCTTTGAGGAAAGCGGTGAACGTTTGACTCTGGGAGGGGCCCGCCCGTCCCCCATGTCCCCCAGCAAGAATGCCGATGCGGCCGTTATGTTTTGTGGAAGGCTACACTCCATAGAGCCAATCGGTTTTAATCAATTACGCATAATAAAAGGCATGAACGGATCGAAACCCTATCGAATATTAGCGGCTATGGTGCTAATGTATTGCGATCTATGCTTGGCGTAGCGCTACCGGGGGCGTGGGTGGGCTAGAATCTTCGACGAGTGGCACAGGCGTAACTTGGCGGGGGAAAGGGGGGCACTTACCACCTTGAAAATTTAAAAGTTATAGTGGAGGCGCCCTTTCAGCCGGCGCGGGGAACGCCTTTATGGCAGTGGCCCTCTGTTGCCGCGTTTACCTACGAAGAGACTCGCGGTAAAACAACCAATTAGGCCTACTGCTTGGGCAAGAAGCGGCAACATTAAAATTCCTCTTCCCAAAGCAGCCAGCAGGGGAACAGGATTTTGTCAAAATAACCGTTGTGCGCTGTGAATGGGACACCGGTTGGTACGACGGCTCCATTATAACTTTTTGGGACCTTGGCAGCAAGTAATAAGAGTAATTTTTATGGTTTCGCAAATGTAATCGCTGTTTTTGTAGTAAGAGGATCAGTACAAAAAATATATTGTAAGCTGAAATGAAACTTAACTGCAAACAATAAATAATAATAATTTATGAAAATAGTCTTGGACGCTATATTATGTGATGGAAACCTTTCAGATTCATTTTTTCCCCTTTTTGGAATAAAATTCGATCAGAATTTCCCTTAAAAAGGACTATTTTCATTTGAGTGACAACGCTGATCTTATTGCGACATTGCTGTTTCGTCAAGTCGCGGATCCACGGAGAGGGCGATAGGGGCGATGGCCCCTCCCAACTGCTAGTTTCTTTCGATATATTATTATGCCTAAGATTTTTGAAGACACTAACGTTCCGTCTAATGGCCAAGTTTAACATGATCAAGAAAATTACTTAAATTTTTATTTAAGCCCACTCTTTATGCTCGTGATAGGGTAATCGGAACTGGACCTACAGTTTAAGTTTGGATTCGAACCACTGTGCAATATGCCTCGACAAAAAGAGATCGAACCGAAGACGTCTTGAGATAATATGTCTTTGTTTATCCACCCATCTAATCGTTCAGTTTACCGCGGCAATGGGAAGAATTATGATAACGGCATCCCCGGCCGGTTCAAATCCGGGAACTTTTCTAACGATGGAAGCGGCCCCGGCGCCCACCCAGCGTCGAATAACATGGGTACCTGGGGGAAACCCTGGGGGGGGGGGGGGTAAAGGCGGTCAGGGGCGTGATGCTGATCACATCACCCCCACTCATGACCGGATCAAGAAAGTGTGGGGCGTTACCCCCGCACCCCCTATACGCCTTCATGGCGTGGTGCTATGCACAGGGGAGCACTTTACCTTTTTTTTTGCATACAATTAATAATATCCATCTATTCCAGCCCTGAATTCTATTTTTGCAATGTCCTAAAACATGAAAGTCAGCTTGGTTTGTTTACAGCAGTGCTCAAATTGAGGGGGGTGCGGGAGGATGGCATCCCCCCCAACTCGCAAAATTTTCATAAGGCATCCCCGCAGTTGTCTCATTACCATGCTAAACCATAAGAGCCCCAAGGCTCGAGCAATCATGCTCCAGCTAACATTTTCCACTTCAAGTGCTGGTTTTGTTTACATAAAACAGTGCAAGCGTAGCTTAGAATTGATTCTCGGTGAGGTGAAGTACACGAGTATGTCTGAATCACACGAATTTCTTGCTGGATTTTACAGTTGGACTTGGGACTAGTTGTGTGGTACTGGCTCATCTGCTAGGTTTCGCCTCGCACCAAACGTGTTGCTGTATTTGTCGGTATGCTTTTGTTCCCACAGGGCATAGCGCAGAGCAGAAAAGCTGATGGACGAGCGATTTGAAAATAATTCTTGGAGAACATCTACTGCTGTTATTAAAAATTGAAAAGAAAATAAAAGTATGGGCTAGAAATTGGCTCGACAGAAAGTATGATAATTGAGGTGTACTCAAGAAGCTTATTAATGAATTCGGGTATGTATATTCATACAAGAGACTCGAAGGATTCATTCGTGAAAATAATGATTTTCTTCAACTAAATATGTCAAACATTTACTACGCTGGTAATAATAAGGATATCCATTACCGGCTAATTACATCTGTCGTGTACAAATCTCATCGCTTTGGATAAATTCCTAGATATTTATGAACACAAATGCACATCATTTTTCCTTTCATCGAGCAGCGAACAAAAACAACCAATTCGGAAACCACACAAAAAAAAATCCCTTGCCAAACTTTCGCTCTGATTGGCTGTTTCACAGAATTAAGCAGAGAAAACCAGTTGCAATTATATTAGAACACGGTCTAATCGTCAAAAAACCAGTCTAGCAGCCATCATTTCCAGCCAGGTAGCCAGTCTCGCGCCAACAAGGGCATCCCTACTGGAAATCCACTTCCGTTTGATTCGGCTTTAAATTCGACCCTCCCAACTGTAACTTCTGAATCCGCCACTGGTCTCGACCCATGCTGGTCCCGTGAACCATACCTGTCGCACATAAAGAAACACATTTCAAAGAATATCCCGTTCTCTTCTTTCCTACATTCACACCTTTATATCCAAGAATTTCACAGGATCGCATTGTGCCAGCACAAAGCAATGAAAAGGCTGAAGGCGATTTCTCCAGATAATACACCACGTGTTGACTGCGAGCATGTCCGGTACAGTATTAATCTTCGTGGAAAAGTAAGGAGAACAGTCATTTGTCGCATACCCCCTGCGGAGAAGTGCGAAAACTGGGGACAAAGGCTAACTTAACGTTAAGCTGACCCCCAACCGGGGACATCCAACTGACCAGTGTCCAGCGGGAGTTGGCAATGCTCGGGAGAAGTATCACATTACCCCAGCGCTTCTTTCACAGCTGTGGGTATGAATGTTCGCAGGAGCTTCTTCAAACGACCACCGTCACGAGGACAGCCTTTCCTTCTGTTCCCACCATCAATCTTTCTCAGTATTTTGTGTCATTCCTTGGTTTGACAGGAGGTGGTGTAGTGAATGCTTTCAGTCAGGATAAAACGCTTGTTAATGGCAATCAAAATTAGGGAACGGTTTTTCTTTTCACCTGGTATAGATGGTCCTTATGGACAAACCGGCACGGAAGTATTTAGAGGGGAGTCCAGGGATTCCGGCCCGCCCCTCCCCTCGAAATACCTAAAGGCAAGTTGAAAATTAAAAAAAACAAAAAAGGTCGGAAATAAAGGCGGCCGGAGCGTGATGCTGATCACACACAACCTCCGAAATGGCGGAGGGTACCCTTGACCGGAAATGTCTTGCATGGTTTATGAAGATTTTGTTGTTTATGAACGTTTTCAGTTGATTTTAGCTCTCGGAAATGTGTTATTGTGAAGTAAAGTACGTCTGTTACATTAGCGTGTTACTTTACTGTGAAGCAGAACAGCCCGAAGGCTTCGCGCAAGTGAATATAGCACCCAAAACGACTTTCCACAACAGCAGCTATAATTTTACGTAGTTAGGTTAGGAGCGTTAGGATTAGTACTGATAGTTATTTTCGACGTGTTCTTTCGCTATTTTAGTGTGCATACAAACAGCTTTTACCAACAAAAAGCTGAGAAAGTACTCCGAAATTGCAGGTTTTAACTTACGTAGGCCATTCTTTGGGATCAAATATATCTGTTATTTGTGCTTTCCTAAAGCTGGAACCACTTTTGCATTACGTAAAACATTGAAATCTGTCGATTAAAAAAAATAGACGTAGTTCTCGAGGGGGTACAGTGGGTAAACGGCCCCATGGAGGAGATCGAGAATATGTGGGGGCCCTACCACCACATACCCTAAATGTGCCTTCATGGCACGGTGATATATGTGCACGGGGAACTTTACCTTTATCTTACTTATTGACTGTTTTATAATATGAAGTTGATTCATATCCACAAAATTTACATAAAGGTAAGAATTAGATTGTAATTATACAGCTTTGCGTTGACAGGGTATGAAAAAATTTAATTGTGTGTACCTCTACCAAAATAACAAATCCAAAATCATTTTCTTCTTGACCTTATTCGTTTTTATTAACCTTTATTTATTCGACCCCTACTTAGAATTGGAAATTAGCAATTAGAAAATAAATATTTATTTAATGAAAAGCCCCTACCAACAGACCAGTTAAGATGAATAATGAACCTGTATTTAACAAGAGAATTAGACTTGCTTTATCTATTAATGCATCCCGGACTGCATTTAGCAGTTTAGCGAGGCCCTGGCGTCCAGACCAGATTCACAGCCAGTATAACCCTGTGTGTTTGTGATTCTCCTTTCATCAATTTCAGCTTGTGAAATTATTCTCTTACAGCGCAGTGGTTAACGTTGTCTCCTGGTTCGACACACATCGGCAAGTGGCTCCGATACCAGTTGATGCAGTAGCTTAGCCTATGTGATCACAACGTGGCCTTAAAACTATATAAACTGTATAACTCATATATATACAGGATGTCGCAAAACTCTTTCAACAACGCTTGGGTACTGGTAGATATCATAAAAACAAGTATCTTTTCCCTATAAAGTTTACCTCGAAAGCGTTTAGTTTCTGCGCTATAAGCGCTTAAAATCTATCCTGTACGTATGCAACCCAACACAGCAAACCCTTGCTCTGACATAACTACCAGGGGCGCGTGGCAGGGTTGCCACTAGCGTTCCTCGTTAAGAGAGACGACTTGAAAACAACAACCTGGGAGTCTTCTTGCCTGAGCAAAATCCAAAACATTAACGATACTTGCGATGTTGTAAGAAGCATTGACAGTATTTATAAACTGACCAAGACAAATAATGGGCAGACTGAAATTCAAGATTACGTACTCATTCTAAAATATCTCCATAATTGATCGATTGATTTGGTTTATTTTAATTTGCTTTTCTGTCACCTTTGGCTAATCGCGAAGATGAGGATGATAGCTATGATGAAATAACAAATGACACCATTGTTTAGGCCAGGATTTAAACCCGAGACACCTGGCGCCTTAGCGATCTTTGCTAACAACATCACCACAGAGTGTTTCGTGTATCATGCAATATCAACAATTGCAAGGGACACGTAAGATACGGGAAATCCACGAACGAACAAATGTAATTAATGCGCAAATGTGCAATACGAGTGCCCTTTACAGTTCAGCGCTTGACATAAGTATGCATTTCTTGGCTTTGGTTCTTAATAAGCACTCGTTTTAATGTATGAATTTTGTTCATGTCTAAACGACGTTTTTCATTAAATTGAAAGTCGGCGTCTGTGGTGGAGTGGTTAGAACATCGCGCTACGATGCCAGGAGTCTTGGATTCGAATCCCGGCTTGGGTATGAATGTTTGTGAGTGTCCATTCATCAATTTCATCATATCATCACTCATCCCCATCGCAAATTAGCCAAAAGTGGCACAAAAAGTGAAGTAAAATAAAGCAAATCAATCAATCAATGAATCATTAAATTAAAAGAGCCTTGCAATTATTTCCTTATGATTGATTGATTGGGTGTTTTAAGTCCATTTTATGCACAGTAAGGCTAATTGGGACTGGAGCTACAGTTTAAAGTGGGATCCGAACCACTATGTGCCTCCACAGGGTATCGAACCGGGGACTCCTTGATTACAAGTCGACGACGCTACCACTGCGCCATCGGGGATGCCTAATGAGACGAACACTATTAGCAATAACGGTAGCACAGATGGGAATAATTTTCAAATAAATTGTAATAACATTACAGTCTGGGTCATTCCACGTCAATTCATCCAGGCCATGTCACCCACCATCCCCGATTTTGATGAAATTCGGTATGCTTATAGAACTTTTGATGCTGATTACAAAAATGACAACTTTTTTTAAATTGGTCAAAGAGTTCAGAAGTTACGCGCTTTTTAAGATCTCCGTGTACGCCACATGAGGCTCCACTTTGAATGTCACGCATTAGGTTATAAACGATTGTATCTTCCCTCGGGTTTGCCGTAGAAACTTCAAGTTTGTTTTATTTTGTTCAGAATAGTATAAGCTTTCATTTAAATAACGTTTCAGATGAATGCATCAATAAACATGTATTTTTATATATAGTTTTATGTATTTTTTTAGAAAAATAAATGACTAACTTCAAGAGCGAATTTCATGAAATGCCCCCCTTCAATTTCCCCCCAATTTTATATGTAGGTAGCTCAGAATGTGTACTAATGCCTGATGAAAAAATTGGGATGGGCGGTTCAGAGACAGGGTGATTAAAAAGTCATTTGCATAAAAAACATTAAAAGTAAATCTTCTTAAAAATTAGCACAAAACCTGAAGTACAATATGTTTCAAGCTACAATATTCAAAATTTATGTTCACTATGTGTGAATGTAAGCATAGGCGTAACCTGGCAGGGGCAAAGGGAAACACTTGCCACTACCGAATTTATATATTAATTAAAATTTGCAAGTAATAATTACAGTGGAACTCATATTGAAGTTCCTCGATTTTACATTTTCCTTCATTTTGCATTCATTCTTGGTGGTCCCAACATAGTAAATTGTTTAGAAATTTTCTAAGATTTTACATTTTCCCGCGTCTTAATTTTTTTCAGCTTGGTCTCCTGGATAACGTAAAATCGAGGTTCCACTGTATCTAAGTTAGTTTCAACAGTCTTCATTTTTTAATAATATATATATATATTATATAATTATATTATATATATATTATAAACATTCTCAAGTTTAGCAAATTTATCTTCGAGAACATTCTTTTTGTGCATTTTATCTCAATATTGGATATAATAATATTTTTGGCTACTTTTCATGGGGATACGTAATATGACGTAAGAATTAATACTACACATTTGTGCTGATTGAAGTTTTTTTCAAATTGAGCTTTTTCGCCACATACCACAGAAAATATCCTTGTGACGGGATGGTTGGAACAGAAAAAAATACTTGTATAGACTTCTATAGTATAAAGCAACAAGTACGGCAATTATGTACCAATTCCGTAGAAACAGTATTCAAGGCATAAATTTCTTAGTAATCATCTAGGGTGAAATGACAACCTTCAGTACAATGTGTCAGCGATTGCAAAGTACTACAACAGTACCAGGAAGTATGCACTATTTTGAACTTACAGGTTCCGTAAGTTACTTTTTACAAGTAACTGGGTTTCTTTTACAGTTACTGTAACAGTAACGTACTGTTAATGATCATTGATTTATGTAAAAGTTACACAAAATCAATGATCATGAAGACTTCCGCGTTTTACTTATGTTTCTAGTACATAATATGCATTCATACATTTACATTATTACTGCTAATAAATGATGGAAAACACAGTCAGCTTTGCTTGAACGATTATAATTAAAAAATCATTTGTATGCTGACCATGGTGTTTTGAATATGGTGTCATTGATTCCACTTGCACCTATTTCTTTCTCCCCCATTCCAAGTTCAACAAGATCCAAAGATCCACTCCCTCGGCAATGACTTTTTCCTAGCTGGACAACAACATTCCAAACGAACACAGCAGTCTACCAAAAACAATGGAGTTTGTTTTCACATGCAATTAGAAATGAATTACAGTAAAGCGTGGATGTTCTAAATTTAGCATGCAACAAAGTATATCTTCCTTGCCAGCAATTCCAAGAAAATCCTTTCACGTAGCATCAGTAGAAGGTACATATTTTATTTTTATAGTCTGGAAGAGAATTGTCCAATTTAGCTATTTCCCTACTGCAAAAAGTAACTCTGTTACCGTTGTTAACGTTACTTTTAAAAGTAGCTAGTTACAGTTAGAATGCCTAAATAAAAAGTAACTGTACTTGTAACTTTGTAACTATTTACTTCGAAACACTAGTTGTTTAACAGTCGGAGCAAAATAGTATGTGCTGATGTAATATGTTTTGTATAAATGTATGGTTTGACTTTTGTGAAGAAGTGGCTTTCCGAATTCCAACTGTAAACAGTTATGTAGTAGCATGTGTGTGCGTGACTCAAACTTGTTTGTAGGATTGCTTCAAAAGTCCACGTGAAAATGGAGATGCAGCTATTAAATTCTCGCATCCACTTGATCCATCAACTTCCTACTACTGGCCACAAAATATTCTGTGTCCAGTGGACATTAACAATACAATTGTATGGACATATGTACTTATTGATAAGTCAAATACTTTAGTGTGTTTGGAATGGTCAAAATATCAATGTAAAATGTGAACGGCACAATTTATAGTACATAAAATTTTGGCAATGCATAGAGTACAATTTTTAGGTACTATCTTAATGGGTGTCACTTGGAAACTATCTCCGGGTTGAGATAATCACAAAGTTTTCCATCGCATAAAAATAGTGTCCAGGATTATTTGATAAATACATTTGAAAAACCACAATTATTACTCTTTATTCGTTTGTTCCTCAAGTGCCAGAAGGATCACAAAATATATTTAACTTGTAAATTTTAATTAATATATAAATTCGGTAGTAGCAAGTGTTTCCCTTTGCCCCCGCCAGGTTACGCCTATGCTTACATTCATACATAGAGAACAAAAATTTTGATTATTGTAGCTTGAAACATATTGTACTTCAGGTTTTGTGCTAATTTTTAAGAAGATTTACTTTTAATGTCATTTTATGCAAATGACTTTTTAATCACCCTGTCTCTGAACCGCCCATCCCAATTTTTTCATCAGGCATTAGTACACATTCTGAGCTACCTACATATAAAATTGGGGGGAAATTGAAGGGGGGCATTTCATGAAACTCGCTCTTGAAGTTAGTCATTTATTTTTCTAAAAAAATACATAAAAATACATGTTTATTGATGCATTCATCTGAAACGTTATTTAAATGAAAGCTTATACTATTCTGAACAAAATAAAACAAACTTGGAAGTTTCTACGGCAAACCCGAGGGAAGATACAATCGTTTATAACCTAATGCGTGACATTCAAAGTGGAGCCGCATGTGGCGTACACGGAGATCTTAAAAAGCGCGTAACTTCTGAACTCTTTGACCAATTTTTAAAAAGTTGTCATTTTTGTAATCAGCATCAAAAGTTCTATAAGCATACCGAATTTCATCAAAATCGGGGATGGTGGGTGACATTTTCACAAAATTCTGGATGATTTGACATGGAATGACCCGTCTGCGAGTTCGAAACGAGGCAGCAAACACATCATGTTTACATTTGTTCGTTCGTGGATTTCCCGTATCTTACGTGTCGCTTGCAATTGTTGATATTGCATGATACACGAAACACTCTGTGGTGATGTTGTTAGCAAAGATCGCTAAGGCGCCAGGTGTCTCGGGTTTAAATCCTGGCCTAAACAATGGTGTCATTTGTTATTGCATCATAGCTATCATCCTCATCTTCGCGATTAGCCAAAGGTGACAGAAAAGCAAATTAAAATAAACCAAATCAATCGATCAATTATGGAGATATTTTAGAATGAGTACGTAATCTTGAATTTCAGTCTGCCCATTATTTGTCTTGGTCAGTTTATAAATACTGTCAATGCTTCTTACAACATCGCAAGTATCATTAATGTTTTGGATTTTGCTCAGGCAAGAAGACTCCCAGGTTGTTGTTTTCAAGTCGTCCCTCTTAACGAGAAACGCTAGTGGCAACCCTGCCACGCGCCCCTGGTACAAGGGTTTGCTGTGTTGGGTTGCATACGTACAGGATAGATTTTAAGCGCTTCTAGCGCAGAAACTAAGCGCTTTCGAGGTAAACTTTATAGGGAAAAGATACTTGTTTTTATGATATCTACCAGCACCCAAGCGTTGTTGAAAGAGTTTTGCGACACCCTGTATATTGATGAAGGAATTGGGAGCATAAAGGTAGAAACATCAATTTTCCTAAAACATCGCTCTAAAGCTCGCAAGTTGAACGCTCATTCACCCCACATTCCACCGGATGCAGAGCCGAGCAACAAGAATTTTCCACTCGGCTCTGCAACGGGCCTCCCCAGCGGTGAGTGCACCTCCACTGTAAATTTCGATCTGCATCCAGGGATACCCCAGGTGTACAGCTGGAGGTGCAAAGTCCACCAAGTCATGACTCAATTCCAAAGTATAAAACCCCTGGAGACGGTAAATCGATCTCTCACTTCGCTCCACAATTACCAGCAAACTGATCAACGAGAAGACGACGACGGACTGTCGAGAGATCGCGACGTTAGGAGGCGGCAACAAGCGAGAAGCCCAAGAAGCAGTCCGAACTACGGAGGAACATTAGCCAAAGCCAGCCGGAGAATCTGCTCTCCATAGAATCAAGTCGCCGAATTTGCCTGCCGCCTCTTATCGTCACCTTCGATCTCTCCAGCGGGCACCTGTCACCTTACAACCGTCGCCGACGCCAGAAGCCGAGGGCCAGTAGCGTTCAACATCACACGCTCCCAACAATCCTTCATCAGCTTCCTTAAGGGCAGAGGTGGTTAGCTAAATCAAACTTAAAGACCTGTCTTATTTATCTGAGCTACGTCCCGGCTTGACTCGATCCCGTGCCATACCCGACATCACGCTACAAAAAATATATATATCAAGTACGTCCGGACTCTGTTTCAGATAAAGGCATCAAAACATACATAATAAAGTGTACGAGTTCACTTCATAGCTTCTGGGAAACCCACGGTAACTAAATTAGTTCTAATAAGGATACCACACCTTACTCTACTAAAAGGCAGAAAAGACTAATTTGAGTCTTTGTATGGGTCTTAGTGGTAGCCAAGAATGTTGATCATGTTCCCAACGGCATAGAACAATGTGTTCCACGATGCCCTCCGTAACAGCAATTGTTGGAAATGCCAAAAGAAATAGGCCAGGAGCACCTGCATGCGGTCAGTGGGTATGGGAAGGGATCGCGAAAACAGAACTTCCCTGAAGATTCTTCCTTTTCTTTTCTTCTTCGCCTTCTAAGCTGCTATAAAACTTCCGGGTCAGATGGCACGGAATCCCCGGAAACCTTCCAGCTGCGGTTGAAAAAAGAAGGTTCTAATCAGTGTTGCCAGCGACATGCAAATTACCCGAATTCTAGTTCTGAACCGCTGTTGTTTTTTCCGCATATTATGGGTGCGTTTACGTTGCCTCTGTCACGACAGTTGGAGATGTAGTGGCGGTTAACGTTACTGCCTTGTAATCAGGAGGTCCTAGGTTCGGTAAGAGTCTGCTGGAAAAGCGCCGCTAAAATCATACAGAGTTTAGATAGGTTTACGAAGTCATTGCTTCTAACAGTAGACTACTACTAAGAACAGAAAGGAAAAGAGAGTTTGAAACAGTAAACTTAAAGTTCAAAGATTCTAAATCTTCACTACGAATAGCAAAAACTGGAAGTTAATTTATCATTTCCAAAAGAAATCATGATACATGCCTACATTAACATGATTTATACAGGGTGTATCATAAGTAATAGCGCAAACGGACAGTTGAAAGTACGCGATAATAGAAGCAAAAAAGTCTCAGTAAACATGGGTCTGCAAACGAGCCGTTTTCGATATAATTGTGGTTACAAGCCGCTACTGACTTTATTGTTTGTAAACGTCGTCCTAGTTGGTAAAATGCTAATAATGTGTGCGACTGTGTGGTTAGAAGCAGTCACTGATTGCATTTTGTTTACAAAACAGAACATTTCCGAGAGGTGGCGTTGTAATCAAACAGGATGGATGCAATCAGTACAGAGAATTGTACATGCTTGTGACCAACTTCGAAATGAACCGGGGGTGTTCGAAAGCATTTTACCAACTAGGACGACGTTTACAAACAATGAAGTCAGTGGCGGCTTGTAACCACACGGCTCGTTTGCAAACCCATGCTTACCGAGACTTTCTTGCTTCTATTATCGTGTACTTTCAGCTGTGTCAGTTTGCGCTTTTACTTATGATACACCCTGTATTTAGAAGGCCTATTACTAATATGGTGGCTAGTGTTGCCCACGGGACGAGACGGGACAGGCTTTTAAAAATTCGAGACGAGATTGATCATGTGTCCCGAGACAAACGAATATTTTCGAGACGAGACAGCATTTCACAGCATTTCCGTGGGCAACACTAATTGTGGCCATCACGAACCTCTATCCTTTAAAATATAATAATACACGAAGTACATAAAGAATTTAAAGCATTTCTACGTATAATTAGTCAATAAGGAAGTCCTTCCAATGACATTCCAGATGTATCTATGAAGCATTCTTCCATATAATAGTCTATTTAATTCACCTAAAAGTACCGTTTAAAAAAAGTCCATAGTATTTCTCAGACAACAAGGTGATGCAACATGACGTTCATGCATATAGGGAGTGGTGGTTTATAGGACCTTACATATTCACAAACTCGGCCATTTGTGGAGGTGATGTGACCAGCACCATGCTCCAGACGCCTTTTATCTTCCCAGGGTGACCCCCCATTTATTAGAGGTTGGGTAAACCCCAGAGCCGTTCCATGCACGTAAATTGTTGAAAAATTCCCACCTGAAATTTCAACCCCGGGTCTCCGGCATGGCAATCAGACTCTGCCGACTTGACCATTGCGACTGTCAGAATCTATTTTAATTTGTTTTACAAAATGTGAAAGTCGATGAACTATATAGATTACACAGTACTACTAAACTCAATGACCCCGAGTATGTAAGCAAAATACTGAAAATAACACTTCAGGTGTCTGTCAATCACCGCGGTGTAGCAATTAGTGTAGTTACGCTGAGATTACCGAAAAATCAATAGTTTTTCATGCACTTCACTATTACCATCGCCCACTCCACTGCCGTGTTTAACCAAAGAGGTATAAATATGTGTAACGTGAATTAACATCGCGAATTTGAACATACGGTATTCTTCCATCTTCTGATCGCGACTTTGAACCTACGATAGTCTTTCTGATCGTGAATTTGAACCCACCGTAGTCTTTCTGGTCGTGAATTTTAACCTAAGATGGTATTTTTGATTGTGAATATCAACCTTATAGGGATATGTCTTTCAATTCAAATTTTAACAGGTCTTTTTTTAGCAATACAGTCTACTTGATCGTGAATTTGAACATACTGTAGTCTTTCTGATCGTGAATTTGAACCTACGGTAGTATTTCTGATCGTGAGTCTGAACCTACGGTAGTCTTTCTGATCGTGAGTCTGACCCTACCGTAGTCCTTCTGGTCGTGAATTTGAACCTGCCCTTCCTGATCCTGAGTTTGACCCTATCGTAGTCTTTCTGGTCGTGGATTTGAACTTATGTCTACTTTTGTGATCGTCTTACAGCGTCCTTCTGGTCATGATCTTGATCTTACGGTGTATCATTCTGAACGTGAATTTGAACCGACGGCAAATCTTACCGAATGTGATTGCAGTTTCGTCCGTTGATTTCCGGTTGCGTATCGCTAGGCTGAACGCGAAGATAACATGTGGACAATGACTACAGACAGGATTCGAACCCAGAACGCTCGGTCCGCAGTGCGCTACGACAACCTTCACGCCATTAAGACCAGCAAACCCATTGATGCATAAACACGACGAACGACAGACATCCTCTTTCATTCACCCGCTTTATTTCCAATCCTCAAATTTCCTCGACTCCTCCACACAGCAAGTTGACCTTGTTGATTGTGTACAGAGGCAACCCAACGGTAACTCCCCATAGAAATTCTGTTTAACAGGCAATTTTTACCTGGCCCATTCTGAAAGGAAAATACCAGTAAATTCTTTCTTAAGATGTTTCCAGGTATGTGGCAACCCCAATTCACTGTCGGAACGAGGAAAAGATGACCAGGAGGGCGGATGGCAACACTGCTCTTGGAGGAACACCTGAGATCTGCCCTCACACCTGGACAACGAGGATCCCACAAGAGAAGAAGGGTGGGGGAGTTTCTCACTTCAGGTGCACCTCCGGGTGAGGACAGACGGTGGCCAACTGCATCCCCTCCCCCTCTTTTGCTTCTTCTATTACCTTTTTCTTCCTTGGGAATGCAGGCTTTTCTTCGGAGTCTCCTTTAAGAAATCCTCCCATCTGGCGATGTTGGGCAATCACCAGAAGCTACTGGTGTGACAAACACGCACTCGCAAGCGGGAAGGTACAAAGGATGGCCATTTGTTTGCAGTTTGCATCTGAACGAAATGTACACAAACAGGCGACAGATGGGGTACAGAGGTATGCTCTAATCGCGGCTGTTGTGTCATGGAGACAACGGGCGGGAGGGTGAGAGAGGAGGTTGGTACAGCTTGCGCGATTAGCTCTTGCATTCTTCTCTCGTAAATGCATCTGTTTTTCCTTCTTCGTGGTGCATCGCGAGTTTTCTCAGTTAAGTCCAATTTATGGACACATAGGCAACAAGGACGTATTTTGGGGGCAGGGGGTCCGGACCCCCATCCCCGAAAGCACCAAAATTAAATAATGAAATAATAAAATAACTAAAATTAAATAATGAAAATATAGATCACGGGTTACTTTTTCTCCTGAACTTATTGGAAGGCAAGGATCATACCACTTTGAATGACTATCAAAGAAGATTTGTGTAAGCTTTAATACTATATATCTCACTATGGATAAAATATTGGCAGGAACTTAACTTTTCGTCAACTGGATCAAACATCCTTTTTTGATATTCAATATAAATAATCAATTCCTTATCTATTTGGCATTAATTTTATTGCCACGTTGTTCTTTATTTATCTTCTTGTTTTACAAATTTTGCCAAACTTGAGTACACGTTAATCTGGATAATAAATAAGTGCTGTTATATCACTATCCTCATACCGTCTTTTTCCCTATTCATGTAATAAAAATATAATGTTAATTTAAATATTTTAATTAATTATAATTATTTAAATTTATACATTATCATCACTGGGTTCGGATCCTCCCCCCAACCCCGAAATAGACTTCGAGATACGTGCCTGATAGGCAAATCGGGACTTGACCTACAGTTTCGAGTGGGATCCGAACCACTATGCGCTTCCACTGAGTATCAAACCCGGGATCCTTGATTCTAAGGGGATAAATTAACCACTACGCCATCCGGGGGGGGGTCCTGCTGCATCATGAGCAAACCAATTATTCAGCTGGGGCGCGTCAAGTATCTGAGGGCTCAGTGAGCAACGTGATCGCTCAGCAACTTGGCCAAATAAGCATTGCTCGGCTAGCGCTGCTCACTTGATCGCTGAGCGAACTTGACCCTTGCTCGCCACAGGTTTCAGCCACAGAATATAGCGTTTTTGTGTTTCGATCTCGTAAGGCAAAGACTAAAAAGAGGAAAACTGTGTGAGGATGGCGGCCTGTCGGCCAATGAGGAAATATTTATGATGAACAGCTTGCGATATAGTATTAGTATTTATTGCTCATCTCATGTGCGAGCCATCGGCTGTGCGCACTACATCTATTCGTATTTCACAACTATGATTTTTCTTACAGACTACACTTTCCATTACATTCCGTATAGGTGTTAAATAGCAGTTCTGGTCGTTTTAACTGTTCTCACTTAAACTAACACTTATTCCTCTTCCTTATCCCGTCTCTGTGCAACACTTCATTTCCCCCTAACTGTTTGTAAATATACCCCCACTTTTTCCAATAGTTCCATGTTCCTTTGCACTACGATTGATTTGAACACAGTTTCCAAGCTGATGTTGCGTAGCTTCTCCTCTTGCAGAACGCGCGTGTCCTGACATAAGAATAAATGTTCTGTCCCATCATCACCATTGCATAATACGCATTTATATATCCCTTCCTCATTTTTTACTGTGTTGTGTCTCCATCCCCCTAGCCTCATCCATGCCAACCCCTTTCTTGCCACTATGCTCACCTTCTTGATGTACGCTACTTGTCCCCATTCCCGCGGTCCCCTTCTTTGGAGTTCGAGCGATCTCTTGGTCTCGCATTCCGCTATTATTTCCTGCCTATCTATATCCTCTAATCTTTGTTTCACTAATTGCAATGTCCCCTGGTCGACGTGTACCCCCTCCCAGATCCATCCCAGTCCAATTTCGTATAGTTTACCTCGGATCTCTTTCGCCCATGTTCCCCCCCCCCCCCAGGGCCATTGCGCCAGTGGTAGCGCCATTGCCTTGTAATCAAGGGGTCCCGGGTTCGATCCCCGGTGGAGGCACAAGTGGTTCGGATCCCACTTTAAACTGTAGGTCCAGTCCTGATTAGCCTTACTGTGCATAAAGTGGACTTAAAACACCAACTCGCCCATGTTCCCATTTCCTCCCCTTGTACTTGTTGCATCAGCGCTTGCCCTTTTACCGAGTTCTCCCTTCTCGATATTAATGTCGCCCAGTATTTAACCCTTCTCAACATACCCCACGTTTTCTCCCTTACCAATCCAAGTTCCCGTAGTACGCCGCAGTTTGCAGTGCCCATGCTGATATGCAAAGCCCTCTTGTAAAATGTACATTGGATTCTGTTTAGTGCATCGACCCCCTTTGCTCCCCATATCTCCCTCCCGTACCCTATTGACCCTATTAATAATGTACGATACAGTTTTTCCACAAAATGTATATCGTATTTCTCCAATTTCCATACTGTCCGCATTATTTCATTTGTTATTGCCCCAGCCTTTCCTTGTACCGTTTGCATATGTCTTGTCCATGTCCCTGCCATAGTGAGAACTAGTCCCAAGTATTTTATTCTTTTTACCCTTTCTAATTCTTGTCCTCTGAAAGTCCACCTTTCGTCTTTTCCATATACATATCCGTTCTTGAACACCATAATTTTTGTTTTTGTGAGATTTACTTGCAGTTTGGATTCTCTGCTGTATCTTTCCAACCCATCCAGAGCCCTTTGTAGGCCGGCATTTGTCTCTGAGATCAGAACCACATCATCTGCGAACAAGAGCGCCGGTACCCTTGTCGTCCCGACCTTGGGGGTGTCGGCTTGTTCACCCTCTATATATGCCACTATATCATTTATATAGAGAGTGAAATATACTGTAATTACAAAGGAAGTTCAAGTAACAAAGGTAATATAATATTCCAGTTTTTGTAATAATTGTATTAAAATGAAAATGTTGTTTATTCCAAATACACACCGTAGTTTTACAAAGTTGTGCAAGTGTGTGAAAATGAAAATTTCGACAGTTCTGTGTGCCCATGTCTACATTAACTATTTCCATAATTAGCTTTTCAAACTCAAATCATCTTGTCCACTCGACGCAGCCACATTGATCACAGTTTATTCAAAGGCATTGATATTTTGATCAATGAGCAAACTGCGTCAAAGAAGTGATCTGTCTGCTCAACGAGCGAAAATCTTGCTCAGCGAGCGTCCCTCAGGTACTTAACGCACCCCTCTTCGACGGACAGAAGCGCGTCAAGTATGAACTCTCAGTGCAATCGTTAGGCGCTCGAAGACCGAAGCGCGTCAAGCAAGCAACTGCTCAGCAATTCTTCATCCGCTCAACGATCAGAAGTTAGTAGAATATAGTAAATTTGACGGTTAGCTCTAACGTAAGTGAAGGAAGAAGCAATTCAAGAGCCTCGAGAATGCATTTTAAAATGAAACAGTGAACTAAAAAAAAAATTACCAATAAGCCACAAAATGTCCAGAAAATGCAACATAAAGACAATGTCTGGTTCTAACCGAAGGGAAACTGACTACTCTATGTTCAACAGGTCTGTAGCCAGAATTATAATTATATTTCGGGGGGGCTCAACCCATATCAACAGCCACCACATAAAGACAAAAATGTGGAGGTAGAAGCCATGAACACGAATTTCTCAGTATATTACAAACGTATAAGATGTTTAATGATACTTAGAAAGTAAAATTAATTACCACTATACACTATTTAAATTAGATATTTGTAGGATTTCGGGGGCGCTACGTGCCTCATGTTCGATGTTGTTTTCCAGATCCAATACACCGGGTGTTTCATAAATCCGTGAGGGGTTACAAATATTTATTGCAAGTAAAATATTGAACTTACGTTAATGAAACCAGTCCAGAACGAACGAGGAACTCAAACATTTTTTAACACCTACAAATGTTTAATGTATGCATCACGGGTGTCACGGCACGCATCAACACGATAGTCTAGTTCTTGCCACGCTCGCATCAACATGGGACTGTCGATAGTGTCTATCGCTGCGATGATAAGCTCCCTTAGGGTTGCGATATCACGCGGCATCGGTGGGACGATAAAAAGAAGTAACATGGTGTAAGGTCTCGTGATCTTGAAGACTAAAACATTGCACAAAACACTGTGAGCGATGTGGGTGATTTGATTGATTGGTTTGGTGTTTTAAGTAAACTTTATGCACAGTAAGGCTAATCGGGACTGGACCTACAGTTTAAAGTGGGATTCGAACCCCTATATGCTTCCACCGCGTATATATGGGTGATTTGAGTGTCGCCTAGCGGCAGGGATATTAACGAACCATAACGAAACCTGCACGCACAAACTGTTTGCGTTCCTATCGTGTTGATGCATGCCGTTAATTTGTAAGCGTTCACAAAACCACTAGTTTCCCGATCGTTGTGGACTGGTTTCATTAACAAAAGGTTATTAGTTTATTTACAATAAATTTTCGTAACCCCTCAATTAAGTATGGAACACCTGGAATATAAATAACTTATCAAATTCCGAGCCCCGAACATGACTAACCACTGAGGATCTCAATGTTTCCAAAGTTTTGAGATTCGTTACGACTGAAAAATGTCGACGAAGGCTTTTCCCGCCAAAACACCACCAAAAATTAACCCAAACGAGAGTTGTTTACTTTTCCGCTGCCGAACCTAAATAGACAAGCTAGACCGGATCCATTTCAGGCACTATATGACACCGTTGCTAATATATTTGACACATCGCCAGCCTCCTTTCCCGCTTTTTGACCCTGCCTGTCAGCCACCAGCGCCCACCTGCGGTACCATCAGGATTCTTTCACGAGGCAGCTGCGTGGGAGTGGGCAGGACCATGGGAACTGACTTTTTCAGAATTCTCGGTTGACCTGGCCGTCCCCTTTCACTCCCAACCCCGTGACAGCGTCAATTACTATCGTAAATATTTGACGTGTCTCTTTTAGATCGCTTGCCAGGCGGCACTGAAAATTTCCCTCGCGGATTTTGCCCCTCGGTTGTAACTCGAATCCTCGGTCGTATTATAAATATTTGAGTGCCGGCATTGATATGACTCGCTGCCACCCCCGTGTGCTTTGTCAGATCAAAAAAATAGGTCCAGGTCACAAAATAGTAAAGCGCGTTTCTGTTGTTTTTTTCCCTTAGGATAACTTTTCAGTTCTTAATGTGCAAATTCTGAAGACGAGAGAAGAGGTGCTCTCTAGAACCGTAGTATCAGAATAAGTATAGTTAAAAGCACTAGACATAGGACAATGGATAATGTCAAATTACCATTGCATGCTAATTTCTATACCTTTTTCTCTCTGTCTCGGGGTGTAACCTCACTTCCACGCAGTACACCGAATTATTCCCGATTCATGACTTACAACTCAGGAACTATGGAAATTCCAATGAAAAAACTACCATTACAGGAACTGGTCTATATCAGTTGGATATTTCAGTAAAATGTCTTCCCAACTCGGGACGTCATAACAAACTCCGTACCAGCTAACTGTAGACCAGGCGAACGAGAACAAGTCTCTGCGCAAGTAGTGTGACGCGAGACGCCTCCACCAATGAACAGTGAGAGAAACGGGATTGTGTAACGGGCGACGGGAGTTACCCGTTCTCTCTGTAAGCGTTGCAAACTTTTGAATAGGATAATACCTAACGCACATGGCAAACGGACCATAGTTTTATCTCCAGGTCCGTACGATTGGTTTAAGAATTTTTCAGGGAAGGACAAAACTGCAAGAGCAAATTTTGACAAGCCGTGCATTTAGCGTACGGACTAAGATCTGGACAATACGTCCGTACATGCCATGAAAATTCCCTACATGTACGATCAGGACCGTACGGTTGGCAACGCTGCGCTTTCACCACTCCATTTTCCTCCTCCTCCTCTGCCGATATGCGCGGCCCTGCTCTACAGTTAGCTGGGACAGGGTATAATTGCCTCGGGGGAGGATGAATTGGCGTTTGAAATAGTTCACAATTACGCACATATGTGTAACGCCTAACTTAACCTACAAACAAAAGACCTGCAATATATTTGAAATATATTAGAGGAAAGAAGATACTACTCATAATAGATAAATGTTCGTAGTATGTCAGAGTAACGTGCAGTAACGGTGAGGACCTCTCAAAAACCGGTAACTTGAAACAATCCACGTGAAAACATCAGTACCTGAATCAGGACCTTTCGTCATAGTTCCTGAATTGGGAACATTCCACATGAAAAGATCAGTTTCTGAATCGAAAACTTTCGTCATGTTTCCCGAGTTGGGAACATTTCACTTGATGGAAACAATCCACGCATGGGCGTCCGGAAGAGGGGGCAAGGGGGGCCGTGGCCACCCCTGGAAAATGAAAGTCAACCAAAAATTATGTATTTCACACATATAATTTCATTTAAGCCAGAATAATATGTGTTAATTATTGCATTAACACTATAAATTCAAATTTAAGCAATATTTCTTTTAGGGAACTACACTCTTTTGGGGGAAATGTGACTTCTTTGCCCCCTGGAAAAAATACCTTCCTTGCCCCTCCCTGGAAAAAAATCCTGTGGACCTCCATAAATCCACGTGAAAATATCCTGAATCGGAAACTTTCGTCATAGTTCCCGAGTTGGGAATATTACACGCGAAAAGATCAGTTCCTGAATCGGAATCTTTCGTCATATTTCCAGAGTTCGGAACATTTCACTTGAAACATTCCACGTGAAAAGATCAGTTCCTGAATCGTCATATTTCCCGAGTTGGGAACATTTCACTTGAAACCTTCAACGTGAAAATATCAGTTCCTGAACTGAGAACTCTCGTCATAGTTCATGAGTTGGGAACATTCCACGTGAAAAGAGCAGTTCCTGAATCGCGACCTTTCGTCATACTTCCTGAGTTGGAAACATTTCACTTGAAACATTCCACGCGAAAAGATCAGTTCCTGAATCGGAAACTTTCGTCATAGTTCCCGAGTTGGGAATTCCCAGCAGACAAACTAACGAGGCTCTAGCACCTGAACCTGCAGCCAGAATAATCCTCCGTGGGGCATGTTTTGTGCTGTCCATAAATATCTGTGATTGTCCCTTCATCCATTTCAATTTATCATTACCCCTCTTCATCTTCGCGATCAGCCAAAAGTTGTAAAAAAGCGAAGTAAAATAATGAAATCAATCAATCTCTCCGAACCTTTTTTAAAAAAAGATAATACAGAGAGACTCTCGGCTTGAGGGATAAAAAATCTTGCGCGCCTTCACATGGGAAGCGAGGATGCCACTCTTTGAATGGAAGAACGCCTTTTGTTAACGTAGCTGGGTGCAATATGTTCTCCAGTCGAACATTCAGATGGAAAGCGTACGGGAAAAAGGGTCCTCACTTGACTGCATTTTAAATTTTGCAAGTCGACGCTGCACAACTTTTCGGTTGGTCCTGGAAGGGGCATGTGGTTCCTGGGATGGCAGCTGACGTATGAGGAAACGGAAGTGTCCCGCACCTCTTCCTGGAGGAAGGACGTAAAGGTGGCCAGAAGAACACGTGCTTCTTCACAACTTCCAGGTGCGTGTCCTCCCTGTTACCGTCCTTATTACTTAGTTCTCCTTTTCTTTCGTGGAAATATATAATTGCCCATTACGGATTCATTATTATTATACTTCTTTTCTCCCGCCTTTTTTTTAGATTTTTCTATAGTCGTCAAAATATCCTCTTCCTCCCCTTCAAGCTCAGGTACGCCGCACGTAAACGTATTCCCATCTGCCTGCTTTAAAGAGGGAAAAAATGATCTTGTAATTGTCTCATTTGGTTTGGGGATCCTCAATAATTGGACATACAAGAAAATGATATGGATACTCCTGCTTTAACGAGCTCCGATGTACCGTAAAGGTAAATATGTATTAGGTCTGATTTATTGTTGATGTTAGATTTTTATTTGTGGAGTTATGTTGCTGACAATCGCGAATTAAGTCCTGATTTATATGACAATACTTATGAGAAAATAATTAACGTACGTTTTTTGACTGATAAATGCTTTAAAAATGAAATGACTTCGTTCCGTTTGGTAAAGTCATAACGACTGATTATTTTACGTCATATTTCTGCTAGTTTTGACTAAATCGCGACGATGGGGATGAATAGCGATACGATGAGATGGTTGAAGGGACGATCACAAACAAATTTGGAGGACACAGTTCCTAGAGAAGCTGCATGTTCAGGCTCCAGAGACTCGTTAGGCTACAAAATGCAGTCCAGGGTGGAAGACTTTTGGATCCATTTACCTTCAATAACGCAAACGTGCATTTGGTTTTCGAAATTAATTGTATCAATGTTGTCGTTATTAGTATTATTAAGGTAGGGCAGGGACGTAACTAGGCTGATTAATTTGGGGGCGAGGGCAAATTAGGATACATATATATTTATATGAGTAATATGAATAAATATTTACGAAAAATAAAAGTTAAACACTGGAGACGATAAGCGGAAGAAAGAAAGCAGTGCCACAATATTTCTCAGCTGGATAAGATTCGACTCATAAAACGTTGTAGCGCCATATTAAAACAAAAAGAACAAGAAAGAAAATAGATTAGCTAAGAAGATGATACCTGTTGTTTATTGATTGATTTTGTGTTTTAAGTCTACTTTATGCACAGTAAGGCTAATCGGAACTGGAACTACAGATTAAAGTGGGAATCACTATGGCGATGAAATCCGGTTGTAATCTACATTGCAAAGTTTTCTAAATAAATAATTTGGAGGGCTTTTCTAACATTAAATTTTCCTCCAAGGCACGGAAAATTTGGGGAAGTTACGCGGAAGTTTCGGAAGGACCAGTGCTCCTCTCAACGACGGCCCTGAGGTGAGGTTAATAACTTTCAAATTTTCTCTTGGCACCGCTGTAGCCGAGCATGGAAAACGTTCCGTGCGGCGCCGTGGTTCGAATCGTGGAGGCGCGGGACATGGGCGGACTACCCTCGAAAAGGCACATGGAATTTTCCACTCGGAAGTTCGGGAGGCGCGTTTCCAGCGTCTCCGTGGGTGATAAACTTGAAATTTCAGAAGGGTGGGGGAAATGTGTTCAAATAAGTGGAGATTGTGTGGAGAAGCAAACAAAATACTATAGCAGGGTCTCTACTAAATGTGTTTTTAAATTCCAGGTTTTTACCAGGTCTATTTATATTATTTTCCAGATCTATATATTTTTTATACAAAGAAAAGTTGTTATTGTTAATAACCCTACCAGCAGGCCAGTTGAGAAAAATTTGCAGTAACTAACAAAAGCAAGCTGAGTTCTCACCTTTAACTGCAGTGTACTTCATATCACTTGGTAGTAGTATATTCTTTACATTTTGTTTTTACTACAAAAGTTCTAAAAATTATTAATTTA
Organism: Lepisma saccharinum; assembly: GCF_977018435.1. Classification (NCBI taxonomy): domain Eukaryota; kingdom Metazoa; phylum Arthropoda; class Insecta; order Zygentoma; family Lepismatidae; genus Lepisma; species Lepisma saccharinum. Next base: position 15,227,554 of record NC_139229.1, read on the forward strand.
AATTATAATCATATGTTAATTTATATAATTACATGTTACTGCATATTTTTCTTGGAATGGGAATGGCCAGTTACTTTATTTTTACAAAATTTACTCACACTCATACATACTTGGTCATACCCAGGACCAAGCTTTCACTGACTTTCTCAAAATTAACGAATAAATCCCTTAAATCGCAGCATTCCCCCCAAAATTCAGGTCGAGGCAGTGACAGACTGCTCAGGTATCCCCGTACTGGTCTGGTCGCCATCCATGTACTCACAAAACATAAGCCCTTAAGTGAAGTGGACATATGTAGTGAAAATGGTAATTTTGAGAAAAATCCAGGTTTATTCCAGGTTACCCAGGTACAAAAGTAGATTCCAGGCTAATTCCACGTTTCCCAGGTCAGTAGACAGACACCCTGTATAGATTAAGATGACCTAATTTTTCGATAATGTCGAAAAAATAGCTTATTGCTTTTGATATGACCCTCTTACATAAATTACATTTGATGGATTTGTGTGTTTGTGTAGGGTGTCAAGGATGAGGAAACGTAATCTCTTTGTTACTCAACCTGCCACTCGTCGTAGAGTTACCAGCTACCTAGAACATATCAGGTTCGGCTTGAAGGAAGGAAAGCAACCAGTTTCAGGTCGCACGGGATATGTGGATCAGGTAATTTGCACGCGCGGCAAAGACGTTCAGGTACAGGAACAGAGGCGGTACAGAGGGGAAGGGAGGAGGGGTGTTGACCCGAAAGAAGCGCGGACCCGGTCTGCCTGCCTTGGCGTATCGTCTCGCCGGGCGACCTTGGCGATGCCACAGAACGAAACGGAAGTGTTAATTTAAACCGATTTCTTGAATGAGCAGCCGCAAACAAGCCAGAGATTTAATTTGCTTCGGGGGGATTGAGGGGGGGGTTAGGCGTGGAGAGGGAGTTTTTTCCCCCCATCTGAGCGCTTCCCTGCACACACACACACACACACTCGGAAAACACCTGCAGCTCATATTCTCAGAGACCGTGGAAGGTTCTTTGTTGAGGTGGATTCAGCATTACGGAAAAAAAGGGAGGGGGTCAACTACGCACGATATATTTTCCTGATTGGTCGCTTTGTTTTCTGCTTGGGGTGGATACTTTTTTTTTCACCCATGTCCTTGTCGGTTCCATGGTGCTCAATTTAATCTGAGCTTTTTTTTCATTTATTGTAGACCTTGGCGATAAACCGCAGATTTTTATTCAGGAAACCCCAAGACGACAGCGACACATCAGGCGACTGATGCATATATTTTGGAGCATGTGTGACGCACCTGTGCTAATTATTTATCCGAGTTTTCCGTACTGAGAAATGGGCAGATGGCTCTACAAGTCTGCACTGCACACTCATTTTTCTTCAAAAAATTTCCATTTCGTTAATTACTTCCGCGGAAGAAGTTTTCTTTTTTAAGTAAAAGTGCTAGGATGTAGGTCACTAGGAAACCAGCTATAATTTCAATAGCTGAGCCACCACGATGGGGTAGTGGTAACGCTGTCGCCCTCTAATCAAGGGGTTCCGGGTTCGATCCTTCGGTGGATGTGGGTTCGGATCAAACTCCAACAGGATCGTAACGTTAAAAGAAATTCTTCTGTTTGTACCGGGTTTGCCAGAATTAAAGTTACCCAACTCACAGCCCTCTGTAGCCTGTTTGAGGCATCGTAGAACTCTGAAATTTGGTGAATCCACTATGCAGACCATGGGGAAGAGGATGGCGATAAAAAAATCATTTTTCCGCCACCAGGTTGAAATGTGGCGTTGTACTTCCATGATGAGTGATTTAGCTGAGTTATTAATTAGAAAGACAATTGTTAGTGGCTGGAAGTTGCGAGAAAACAATCTCTCGTCTAGTGCTAGGTTGCAAGGGAAAGGCAAACCCATAACCAATTGTAGCAGTTTACGTCATTATTACAACCCATCATGGAAGTACAGCGCCACATTTCAACCTGGTTGCGGAAAAATGAACTATTTTTTTTATCGCCACCCTCTTCCCCATGGTCTGCACAGTGGATTCACCAAATGTCAGAGTTCTACGATGACTCAAACAGGCTACAGAGGGCTGTGAGTTGGGTAACTTTAATTCTAGTCACCCGGTAGCCTATTTCATGTTTGGTTATTCTTACGTCTCTTCTCTTGTCTTTTCTTTAGTTTGGTTTTTACTTCACTTTATGCACAGATAGTATGTAATTCGGATTTGACCTAAAGTGATATTCGAACCTCAGTGCAATGTGTCTCTCTACCGGGCATCAAACCAGGGACCCCTTGATTATAACGTGAAGACGTAACCAGTACACTATCGTGGAGGTACTTTTCTATCTCCTCGCTTAATCGCGACGACGAGGTTGAATGATGAATGGGTGACAAACGCAATGATGAATCTTGATCAAGGTTCGATTCAAACCAGGGAACTCTGACTTGGAAGGTATTCTAAGGCCTGCAGAACGTTTTTTTGTAATCAATGGCGCATTTGCGTTATCCAGACGATGGATTATGATTAGATGAAACTAAATTAACGCCCTGTCCGGGATTAGATTTGATTGACTGATTTGTTGTTTTAAGTCCACTTTATGCACAGAAAGGGATCCGAACCACTATGTGCCTCCACCAGGTATCGGACTGTCCGGGATTAGAATCCAGAACATTCAGTGGCAAGATCGGGAGCCGACCACTCTAAGTGCTCTGCCACCGAAGCGGCTTTCAGGTTTGCTCCCCACCATTCAAATGCCCTCGAAATGAGCCGAAAGTCCCTTATAACACCCTCTAAAATGTAAAACTATTATGCTCATAACAATGGGTTATGACAGAAAGAGTGGTAACCACAGTTGTGTGTCACGCCGAGGTCCGCCATATCGATGCGTTACAGACATCTTAATGCTTATTTCTGACACCTCGAAAAAGAGGAAATGGATAGAAGCATTCATTCATATCTTTTTACTGGTTAAATAAAGTAGCAAAACAAGGTGGGCTATCCACTACATTATTTATATTGGCTTTACAAATGGCAATAAATCAGGTGGATAAAAGAGGCACAATCTTTTTCAAAACTAGTCAGCTTTGTGCTTATGCTGACGACGTAGCAATAATCTCCAGAACCAAAAAGAACTTCACAGAATATTTAATCATCTAGAACAAGCAACCAACAATTTAGGACTACAAGTAAATACACAAAGAACATTGTAACTTCAAACGATCACAGAAGAAACAAGATAAATATTGAAATGGGTAGTAAAATATTTGACTGTGTGAGCACATTCAAATACCTTGGATTATTGATCGACAACCAGAATAACATAACCAATGCTATCAGAGAAAGGATTGACACAGGCAATAAGGCTTATTATGCCAACATACAGCTATTGAAAAGTAAGGTAATAAGTAGAAGATCTAAACTGAAAATATATAAAACAATGATTAGACCTATAGTAACCTACTCTTCAGAAGTATGGACGCTCACTAAATAAAACGAACTTAAGCTACGTATATTTGAAAGGAAGATAATTCGGAAATGGTCCTGTTCAATTAAATAATCAGTGGAGGATGAACAAATGAAGAAATTAGTAGCATACTAGAAGAGCAAGACATTGTTAGGATTATAAAAGCGGGAAGGCCAAGATGGCTTGGACACATTGTTAGAATGGAAGATCATCGTTTACCAAAAAGAATATTACAAGAGAAGATATACTCCTGTAAAAAGAGAGGTAGACCCAAACAGAGATGGTTTGATGACGTCACGAAGGACCTGGAAACGATGACGATCCAAGGATGGAGGGAAAGAGCGAAGAATAGAGAAGCTTGGAGGCGATTAGTGGAGGAAGTCCAAGCCCAGAAAGGGCTGTAGAGCTGGATGGTAAGATAAGTAAATATACGTCGAAAAAACCTTCACCACTGGATTTCTCGTGAAATTCTATTCTGATTTTTTGTATCATATCACCCTCTTCCAATTTATTATTATAATTTTTGGTTGAATTCGATATGTCCACTGGAGAGTGTTGTTTTACACCACGATAACGCCGGTCCTCATTTGTCAATGGAAACGTCACCGGCCAAAGCCAAAATGAGGTGGTCAGTAATATCCCAACACCCTTACAGTCCTAATGTAGCCCCATCGGACTTCCATTTGTTTGCCCCTCTCAAAAAGAACCTTCGTGGACAGCATTTCCAGGGCGTGGAATCGCTGTGAATGCGTGGGTCAAAAAACATCATCAGACTTTTTCCCAGAAGAGCGGATTTCGGCATTGGGTTGAACGGTGGCAGAAATGTATCGAAAGCAACGGACAGTATTTTGAATAGCCTTAATAGGTGCTCAACATGTGTGTTTATTTTCACACAAACTTTCCAATTGTTTCTCCGGCAGAGGCAGCATTATTTCCGGACGACCTTCGCCACACGAACGTCAGAATTTCAAATTCAAGTAGTGTCTCGTGTGAGATGGCCAGTGTTGAAAAAACGTCGCTTCCTGGATTTAAAAAGTCTCCAGCAGGAACCGAACCTTGGAACCTCGACTAAGAAGCAAATAATGGCAACCTCACGTGTGGCGAGCACGCGACAGATGATAAACATTCGAGAACAATGAAGGAAAACGCCACCATTGTTACCAAATTGGAATTTAAAACAAGGAAACACATGCCGTGGTCTATATTTTTCTTCCTCCCCTCCTCACCTCCTTGGAAGTCCACGCACAAAAGAGGCGAAACAGTTTGCTTCATGGCAAAAGGGACATCTGAAGATAGAACACGATAACATGGCAATTTCTGCACCTGCACAAGATACCCGAAACACATGCAGCAGCATATGCAGATTCCCCATGAACTTCCCTTCCCGAAAGGAACTAGATCTCCTCAACAGTGTTGCCACAATCTGAGGGCATAATTTCCCTTTGCAAGGGAGAAAATTTCCCATCTTCGCCATTTTTTGCCTTCATGTGAGATGGATTGGGAGATGCGGTAACTCACTTGGTAGAGCATCCAGCTATCACACGGAAGCCCCGGGTTCGAATCCCGGAGCAGGTGATATGGAACAGGAAATATGCCAGTCATCTCCCTATTTCTGCGCGGCTCTGAGGCCCACCCAGCATCGTATAAATTGATACCTAGACGCAACACTTAAGGGTGAAGGCGGCCGGGAGTGGTGATGATAACATCATCCTAACTATGGCCGAGATCACGAATATGTGGAGTCTCTACACCTCCACATCACACCATACGCCTTTATGGCATGCGTGCACGCACACAGAGGTGTGGCCTTTGCCTTTTTTACCTCGTGTGAGATTGATTTGGTTTATTTTACCTCGCTTTTCTGTTACTTTTGACTAATCGCGAAGATGAGGATGAGTGATGATATGATGAAATTAATGAACGGACGTTCACCAATAACAACCATGCCCAGGATTCGAACCCGGGACCACTGGCGATATGGAGGCCGACAATGGGCAAAATATAAATACTAGATACATAGGCTTATATCCAAACGAGTACAAATAAGAAGGAACAGCAAAAAATGATGATTACGAATTATACTCATACTTACTAATTATTATTACACATGTAGTTTACGTGCAGTATATTCGAAGGAATGCAGACATAACATCAGCCTTGGAATAATACAAAATATTTAAGAATATTTGGCCTGGACTGTTATATAGATGTGAGGCTAGCAGGTGAGAGGGTTAAGCTATAGTGTGAGTAGCGATGAGGGCTTGGCCGATACCACTTTGATACCGATGCCGATACTCTTACCGATTCCCACAGATTCCGATACTGATGCTAGAAAATTGCAATAATTCAAATTTGTTCAAAATAATGATCAATATTGGTGTGTAAATATTCTTCTCCAATTACATACATCAATTTACCAAGAAATTTGCTTTAGAATATTCAAGAATTATATCATAATATTTAAATATATATTATGTAATCACAAAATATAGTTTTATGTGCATAGGCATCGGAAGTTCTTGGAGGATTATTCCTGTATTTACGTACTAATATTGCGTCAGGTATCTTCAAATTTCCCTGAAGTTTTGAATTTCGCCTTGGCTTCAAATTCGGCAAAATGGGGAATTTTCCCTTTACATGGCAACACTGCAACTCTCCAAATGCTCCTCCAGCCCGGACAGGAACCAGGTGACGTGATTCGGTGACGAATGCGCAACACCTTGTACGAATTGATACGTTTCTGTGGAGTCGGGAGCGCCTGTCGATGGCACGAAGCACCCAGGAGACAGCTGTAGATCGGACTAACCAACCGTCGCAATGTTAATGTTGCATCTGTACCGCGTGCAAAGCGGAGGCATCTGGGAGTTGTACGTTGCGTACACCTTGCTTTGGAAGTTTGGCGCACGCCGGCCAACAGTCGAAAAGCCAAAAAATGTCTTCTGGAAGCACCTGGAGAGGAAGATGGCTGGCTAAACAGCTTGCTTCCAATGATCGCTTTCACGTGCATAAGGTGGAATTTTTCATTAGTCCTGCGGTGAGTCCCACCATATGTACGAACGATTCGCAATGAACCGAATCGCTCACTTATGGATTCACGGTTCGCTCTGAACTGCTACTCTGAAATGAACAAGTATTCTCAATCTGTTGGGAGAGCGGAGTCAATATAAACATATAGGTCTACCCTAGGGATGGCGACAAAATCCGGATAACAAATTATCCGTTTCGGATACAACAGCTATTCGGATACACGGATAGTATAAAATTTGATGAAGGATTTGTAGAAAATCCGTACTGTGAAATACGAACATGACGAACAAAAGATTGATTGATTTGTTGTTTTAAGTTCAGTTTATCCATAGTAAGGCTAATCGAGACTGGACCTACAGTTCAAAGTGAGATAAGAACTACTTTATGCCTCCACTGGTATCGAACCAAGGACCTCTTGATTACAAGACGACGACGCTACCAGTACACCATCGGGGAAGCCGCCCTATGACCAATAAAAGATTATGTGGATAGTCCGACAAACGGATAAACTGTCCGAAGAATGCACACATCCGGACATTGCGGATAAATGGTTGCAGCTACCAGCCATTTGCTTTGCTCCGTCCACTCTCTCTCTCCTCTTCTCTACAGCCATGCGCGACCTTCCTCCACAGATTCCCAAGACAGCGTGACCGCGCAAAACAACAATTCGAACGCGGAACATTAGGTATGGCGGAAGATTCGGACTGTTACAATCGTCGTCGGAACGATTCAACTTGGTTTATTTACTTGGTTATGAACGATCGGGGATTAACCAGGCTTAGACTATGTTCTCCTTGATGGGGGGGGGGGGGGGACTCGCAAACACCTTTCCTTGCCCGGGATTCAAACCCAGGGCTTGCTGTTTTATTTTGATCGATGATATGTATTAATAGCAAATAGGCGAACTGTCATTTTGTACTGCAAGCCTTTGAAAGACAGTGCACAATCATAAACATCCCTTGTGATAACTAGAAATCGGATTTTTAGGTTCTAAAAAATGTACTTTTAGATTCCTAACATAGGCTCTAAAAATATTAAAATAGGCTCTAAAAATGCTAAAATAGGCTCTAAAATGCTAAAATAGACTCTAAAAATATTAAAATAGGCTCTAAAATACTAAAATAGGCTCTAAAATACTAAAATAGGCTCTAAAATGCTAAAATATGCTCCAAAAATACTAAAATAGGCTCAAAAAATGCTAAAATATGCTCTAAAAATACTAAAATAGGTTCTAAAAATCCTAAAATATTAAATTAGACTAAAAAAAACCTAAAGTAGGTTCCAAAAAACCTAAAATGTTCAAACTTCCTTAAGAATACTAATTACGTACAATTGTTAAAAACTAAATTTCAAAGGAACAGTGAGAAATTTTAATACGACTAGATATATATAATCATCAAATATTAATTTTTCTAACCAAATTTTCATTTCTATGCATCATTTTCAAAATGATCCACTAATATTTGTAGGCTAATAGTAATACTTGTACTATTATCTTCGACAAAACCCCGCCATTTATCTGTGAGGATCATTTCATATGATAAAAATTATCTTTAAACAGAATCTTTGTCAGTGTGCAAATTTGAATACCAGAAAGCACCAAAAGTAAGCAAAACAATGCGGATCAGAAGTTAGTACTTTGGACTATGCAGGCATCAGTGGTGCCAGACATTTTGCTTTGTTTAGAGCTTAAAAAAACATTATGGGCTTGGAGAGAAATCGGCAGAGAGCATGTTTCAAACAAGTTAGTCATTGAATTTCTTCATTACCAAACAGAACAAATACCTCTCTGTGTGTGGTGTAAAAATCATGTAAAGCCTTAAAAATAGATATAAGAATCTAAAAAAAAGGCTTGATTTAGGCGCAACAACCTAAAATAGGTTCTAACAGGCAAAATAGATTATTTTAGGTTCTATAAGACTTCATTAGTTGTTGCGTTTTTTTAATGAAACGCTGACGTAACTTGTTATTTCTCATTTACCTGCCAAGGTAAAAAATAGGTTGAAAAACCTAGATTCCGAGGTCAAGTGATAACGTATCACCATGCTGGTTCGCACACACACACGTCATCAGCTGCGGCGTATTCCCTGTTCTTGAAATGCTTATCTGGCTGCCAACCCCCATTCCTGCGTGCAGTGGGAATTTACATATCTGTACCTTCCCACCGAAAGCAGAAGGGGCGAAAACTAAACCCAACATGTTTCAGCTTCAAACACAACTTATCTGGAAGATAACGGTATTTTCACGAGGGAAGTCTTTCGGTCATAATAGTTGCGGTTCAGGACATTCTCGGTGGCGTACATGAGTGTTTGCTTTAGGGGGAAAAGGGGGGGGGGGGGGTGCAGCCCCCGGGTGTAAACATGAAATGCATTCCAGCGTTACGTGTCTGACATTTCACACACAAAATGTAAGGTTCTAGACATGAGGTTAGATTAAAATAAATGAACTGATTTCATAAAATTATGAAGTACTTTTGTGGTGTCTTGTAGCAAATGAAAAAAAACTTTAGCATGATGACATAGACTAAATGCATGAAAAGGATTATTACGTGTGACACTTTAAAAACGTAGCAAAATTTCACTTCATTTGTGAAGCATATAGGCTACAGATGCTAAAAAAAAATATGTTGGTGAAATATGGAAATTATATGCATTCACAAACATTTAAACCTTAATGCAATTAAAGACACTATTGATATTTTCAGATTAATTTATTTTGTTATTTACATGGAGTAGGACCACTTTTCGTGGAACGCCCTATATTATTATAACAAAATTCTTCCGAGTCCACTTGATGCTCAGATACACTGCCCTCCAGAAATTAAGCAACAACACGAAAATGTGAGGTAAAAGAGAAAACAGTTGGAGAAAAGAGAAGAAGAGTGGTGGGCACGCTGAAAGAAAGCAACGAATGCGTTAGGGATCATATCCCTTATTAGTGTCAGACAACGGTCACTTTCGTTACAAATAAAATATGTACACCCGCCGGCCTTGTGTTTGATTCTATTGGATGATCACCATTTGTTGCTTAATTTATGGAGAGCAGTGTAGGTTAATCTGAACAAAAACAAATCGACTGGGGGAATGGAGATCTACGGTCCCGCTGACATCCGTACCGTAAAAAAAATAACATGACCGTTCTTTTTAAAGTATTAACGGCCATTACATAGTTCATCAAATTCATGCAATTTTAACGATTTGCTGTTTAAAAATATACAGGGTGATCCGTTCGAGATGTCAGAAAAGTAAACCGTTATATACAGTACAAGAAGTTAATGTACGTATCTCCGAGCAGCTTGTTGTAATATAAGCAGAAAGGATTTAAGTTTCGAATGAGTGGAGGTTTACAGACTTCAGCCACATGGCGGCGCTAATGTGCATGGTAACAAAGGTGGTGGTCACGTCACAACAGCGCACACAGTATGTCGTATGGTATGCGAAATTTTCGAGTATTACATGCATGCTACTGCCGCCACGCAGCTGAAGACTGTAAACCTCCACTCACTCGAAACGTACATCCGTTCTGCTTATATTACAACAAACTGCTCACAGATATCTACATTAACCTCTTGTAGATAACGGTTTATTTTTCTGACATCTCAAACGGATCACCCTGTATTTATGGTATACTCAACTATAATGCTCAAAAAATAAAAGTAGTCACTTATTGAAACTTGTATAACTTTATTGTACTATTATGTATTCAAATGAAATATACAACATGAAAACAACCGTTCGTCTTTGTGACACTCAACAAATTACACAGAAATTCTCTTTATGTAATCATGGATTTGTTTGTCCAAATGTCTGAAACCAAAGTGCTCATTTGCCACAAATGAAAGAAAATATGTGTGAACTTGTCACAGATGAAAGGAGTCAACATGATTACACGGTAATGCTCGCAAGTTAATATGGATTACTGCCTCCCCTGGCCTGAAGGACAGCATCATAGCGCCACTTCATTCTTCTGACAAGATGATGTATGTTTAATTGAAGTAGACGTCTCTATTCATCAACAAGGACTTCTGCAAGGGCCTGAAGTGTTTGGGGAAGTTGATATCGGTATCGAACACATCGCTACTGTTGATCCCAGAGATGTTCGATCGGATTCAAATCTGGACTCCTAGGTGGCCATACCATTCCTTGCAAATTGTGCTCCTGAGGAATCTTTGAATGACATTAGCTGCATGACATTTCGCGTTATCATGCATGAACAGTGTCCTCCTTCGTAGCCATGCAGTCTAAGGCAATGTGCTTTGGGCTCCAACTGCGGGACGGCATGGGTTCGAGTCCGCCTGGGTTCAGTCTTTGGGATCTCGGCCTGTGTATAGAACCGGTGGAAACCGACCATCGTGAGGAAATTGGGGAGCTACGAGTGCAATCCGGTCTCGGAAATCTCCTACAACGGCTGGGGGTTCGAGGTGCTGACCCCACGTCACCCCAATACCGGTTGAAGATCTCCACACCTCTAGGTAGGATTGTGGGAGGGAGACTGGCAGTCGAGAGATCGGCCTAGGCCCTTCAAGGGCTGTCGACCCACGGGTTATGCATGAATAGTGCATTTTCCCCAAATTATCTTATCTGAGGAATGACATGTTGCACAAGGACATAATCAATGTAGCGTCTCGCAGTTAGGTCCCATTCCGAACAATGTGCAGATCACTTTTGTATCCAAACTTATGCCTCCCAAGACCATAACAGATGCACCGCCACAAGCAACAGTTGGTTGAATTGCTTGTGGATGGAATTATTCCACTTGCCTTCTACAAACACGTTTAAGACAATCTGAACCATGCAAGGAGAAAAGGGACTCGTCAGGGAATAACACAGGACGCCAGTGTATTAGCTGCCACTGATTATGGTATCTGGCGAACTGAATTATTGCACGATGTCTTCTTGTCGGGTTCGAATTCCGGTCTGGGCATTGGTGTTCTGTGTGAGTATGCCTTCATCAACTTCATATCATTACTATCGTTGAGATAAGCCAAAAGTGGCAGAAAAGCGAACTAAAATAATCCACATAGACATTGGCAAAATGTTGTTTCCACCGGACAAGTTCTTGAAACGCATTAGTTGGCAAGCTTGTAATATTTCTTCAGGCCTTCATGGACCACCTTATGAGGGCAAGGCAGTCGTCTGGTGATTGGTGGACCACAGGTTAAAAATCGTGCTCCACACCATATCTCAAGCCTTCCCGATAGCGTAGTGGTAACGTTATCCACTGGTCATCAAGGAGTAACGCATTCGATCCCCAGTGAAGCATATAATGGTCAGGATCCCACTTCAAACTGCAAGCCCATTCGCGAATGGCTTTGTCTGTGTATAAAGTGGACTTAACAACAAAAACTTTGTCAACCATATTTGAAGCTCTGGCTCGAAGCTAATGTCGAACCTGAATGAACGCGATAAGTGGGACGTTTCGGTCGGACTAGGCCGTTTTCTCAAAGGCGTGCATCGTGTCGCATCTGTCTGTTGTTCGCGCATGCTTTCTTACAGACTGAATGGGCCCTTGTCGCTTCGGTGTGAAACCCCGGTGTAGCCTGTCTCTTCGGTCTGGAACACACACCACCCTAAAGCCCTTGTCCTGACAGTACCAGCGTTAACATCGAAGGGGGGCGAAAGAAATGGAAGAACCCTCCCTGGTGAAGTAATTGTAACGTGCTACCTTTGTAATCAAGGGGTCCCGGGTTCGATACCGACAGAGGCACATACTGGTTCGGATCCCACTTTAAACTGTAGGCACAGTCCTGATTACCTTATTTGTGCATAAAGCGGACTTAAAAAACTGAAACTCGGAAGTCAGAAAGGGAAGGTGCGTATTTTATACGATGTCACAGATATATTGGCGCTACAGTAGCAGGCTCGCTAACAAGCAAGACTTAAATACTTTGTGAGAATAACCAGACTTTACTTATTAACGCTTTGCCGATGAGCGCCTGAAAATTGCCATTCACTCAAAGCATCATTAAGAAAAATATAGTTGTTCATTCGGACAAATCCAGAAGCTAAACAATGGACGAAACAAAGAACAAAGAAGCTCCTCAATGAACACACCGTGAAACAACACGCTAGATAAGCGCGCACGTGGCCGGCGCACTCAAGAATGAATATAATGAAAGAAATGATGTAACATAATGCAATAATTAGTCGCACCGGCCCGACGTTCAATAATTTGTTTTGTACCGTGAAAGAAGTGATGCTTAATCGCTCCACCTGCGTTCCGTACATCCGGTGCTCCGGTACAGGTGCAAGATGCGTCGACGTCTGTTGGAGAACCCAAGGCCACTCTTTTCGTGAACGCTTCATGGGCGTGAATCTCGAAACCGGCAGAGATTTCCTCTGAAGCGTACAGGCCACGTCAGGCAAAATATAGAGGTTTTCTCGGCGTGGCCAAATGTACGAGGAGCGTTTCCAAAACAGGTCGACGTGATGATAGTGTTTTTATATACTAGTACTGATCAGCAAAAGGTCAAAATCTAATTGCAGAAAGGGAATAAATAAAACGATACAATCGATATCGACGTTATCGATATTATTAAGATCAACAATGTTCTGCTTGACGAATGCAACAGTTCCCGCTTATTTTTAGTTCCTTGATGAGGAGGAACCTAGTTGAAAACTATTGACTGGAGAGCGAACCACTTGACTCCATTCTGTTGTGGGGCGTCAACGGTGACATAGTGGTAACGTCATCGTCTTGTAATCAAGGGTTCCCGGGTTCGATACCCGGTGAAGGACCATAGTGGTTCGGATCCCACTTTAAACTGTTGGTCCAGTCCCGATTAGCCTATTTATGCATTAAAGTGGACTTAAAAGAACAACTCCATTGCGTTGTGGGACTATTTTCGTTTATCCCACGAACAACTCGATTCAATTTGAATTTATGTTTTTTCTTGATTTTGTTTTATTTTACGTCGCATTTCATAGACTTTTTGGCTAACAGCGACGATGGGGATGAGTGATAATACGATGAAGTGGCACTCACAAAGAACACCCATGAACAGGACCGGGATTCGAATCCGTGACATTTGGCGTCGTAGCCACTCCGCCATAGAGACCGACCAAGATCCAATTGAAATTAAATTGACATTTAAATTCAAACGTTGGACTGAAATATATTTAGTTATAATATTACTGTCGATGTCGAACTTAGATATCGACAAACCAATATCGCACAGTCCTACACTCTGGTCACACTTAGCTCGCCGGTACCCGCTGATGAGCCCCAAAGACATGGTAGTATACAAAGTAAGTATATAATATAGTAGTATAGAGGACGGCCACGCTAAAAACCGGCTCTCATTCACAGCGCAGAACCGCTATTTTCACAAAATCCTGTTTCCCTGCTGGCTGTTTCTGGGAGGGATTCTAAGGTTGTCGCCCGTTGCCGAAACATGGGGGCAGCGGTAGACCTAATTGGCAGTTTAACCGCAAGTGACTTCGTAGGTAAAGGCGTTCTCCGCGCCGGTTATTAGCGTGGCTGTACTATAATTGGCCGAAGTCACCTTTCAGGGATTGAACCCGGGTCTCAACGCATAACAATCATACGCCCAGCAACCGGAACGACTTCATCTTTCAGAACAACTCCTGCAAGCTCCGTTGCGTATATCGCCACGTGTTTGTTTCAACAGCTACCGGATCCAGCGAAACGCATGGCTCCGATGCAAGAGAGGGATCCTCCAAGTGTGAAGACCATAGACAAACCACTAAGAAGACACAATGCAATGGACGGCCCCGACACGGTGTTGCATGCCACCTGTGTGTGATATGAGGCAACCAAGAGCAACGAGCGAACAATATGGCGTCTTGGAGAGACTATAGAAGAACGGTCGTGTGCAATGTCACAGGCTACTGGAGCAGGCACCAAACCAAACATCTGCCTCCTCGAAGACGTTTTTGGCGGGAGTAGCACCTGGTGGCGGTTCCGGGAAAGAAGAGAAAATCTGCCGTGCATCCACTGGAAACAACAATGATGACATCTTTCAGAAATTTCAAAAGCGGAATTGCGCAGGACTTCTGGGGGTTGAAGACGACATAGCAGGTGTTCTTCATTAACCGAACTTATCGCTATCCGCCTCGTGGACAAACGGAAGAAAGCAATTGTTGTAGCAGATTCCCGTTGAAACAATGGTAACAAGACAGTTTGGATCAAAGGGTTTTCCGGATAGGGGGAGTGAAGGCATTGTGTAATTTGTGAGAGCATAATTTGATACGCCAAGGTAACGACAGATTTAAATCTAACAGGTCTTGAAGACCGCAATACATGAATTCATCGTAGATGTTATTTGCAGCATAGGAAATTTAATTAAATATAACTGAAGCCAATTTCGCATTAGTGATATATTTATAAGATGACAACACTGTACTTATCAAAGCCATGCAGGTACCGATAAACCAAATGATTTGGTTTATTTTTCTGCCTCTATTAGATAATCGCGAAGATCAGCATGAGTGATATGATAATATTGATGACGGGATGCTCACAAAGAACGGCCATGCCCAGATCGGGATTTGAATCTGTGCTCTCTGGCCTCAAAACGCGCTGTGCTAACCACTCTGCCACAGAAGTGAGAGGAATCGCCTGCACTTCTGCCTGAGGAAGCAAACAACACCATTTCAGCTTTGCATTCTGATCAACCGAACTATCTACTTGGATTGATTGATGTGCTTTATTTTACTTCGCTTTTCTACCACTTTTGGCTAATCGCGAAGATGAGGATGATTGATGATATGATGAAATTGAAGGGACACAAAGAACACCCATGCCCAGGCTGGGATTCGAACCCGGGACCCCCAGCGTCGTAGCGCGATATGCTAACCACTCCGCCACGGGGGCCGGCACCTACCTGGAGTATTAAAAATAACACTGGTAGGGCACCATTTTGCTTCAAGGAAATTATGCTGATGACCTTATAACTTGCCTTCAGGTATGACTGAACGCCTTGGGTGTCTTGGAAAAGGACATTGTAAAACTTTTCCGGAAATTTGAGGCGGGAAGTTTTTATAAGGACCCAAGGGCACGATCCTGTTACCGACATGTGTGGGAAATAATTAGCCCCATATAAAGACGGTCCTAAGCAAACAGTAGAACGTTTTGATGGATTGCATCACTTCTGAGAAAAGTCTACGAGTCAGAAGCGCCAATAGCTTTTGTACACAGGTGACTACAGGTCAATCTAACAACGAAACCCGGAGAAAATTCGCAGTTCAAAAGACAAATTTGAGAGTTGTGAAATGGAAAACATGAGAAGAATCCTTCTGCACACAAAACCTGAATTTAATACCTGTGGGAAAATGTGTATGGAATGCAGGCACATTATCATGAGGATTTCTTTTAGAAAGGGAACAAAGTTCGGAATGCTTTATCGCGGTTTAAAAATTTAAATAACTTTTGAGCTTGACGTGGAATGCTAAAAATGTAGCTCCTCCTTATAAAATACATAATTATGGCTTCTGATATTGACAGAACGTACGTCTCTGAACAATTGTAAAGGATTTCCGGCTCCCAACTATGGTGTGGCGTTTAACGGAATACACTACAGGGTTCAAGACCTTCGCTTCGAATTGTGTATACTCTGTCCCAAGAGTATGTGGAGCGAACGAACGAAAATAAGTCATCTACGTAAGTAGTGACTCGGGTGAGTTCGACCAATGAACGCGTGAGAGGGGGCAACGCCACTGCAGCTACCAGCCGTTTGCAGCATCTAGTGTTGTCCACGGGACGGGACAGGCTTTTAAAAATTCGAGACGAGACGAGATTGACCATGTGTCATGAGACAAACGAATATTTTCGAGACGAGCCAGCATTTCCACGAGACTTCCACGAGACGAGACAGGCCAAAGTCTCGTCTCGTGGGCAACACTAGCAGCATCGCTCACTGATTTGCTCTGCCCACTCGCTTTCTCCCCTCCTCTACCGTTATGCGCACCCTTGCTCCACAAACTCACGGGACGTAGTGTAGGGTATATCTATTTTGTGTTCTTCGTGTTCTCAACATCGTTGCGTTCAACCTCGAACCATAGATGCTCCGTAAAAAAATAATGAAATACGAGAGTTACCTTCCTTGTAGCAAGGCTGTCATATCAAGGCTGTCATATCAGGGTCTACCAGGTGGCATAGTAGTAACGTCATCACACTGTAATCAAGGGGTTCATTGGCTCGATACCCGGCGGAGGCACAGTGGTTCAGATCTCGCTGTAAACTGCGAGTCCAGTCCCCATTACCACACCTGAGCATAACTCACATTGAAGTGTGGGGTGAGAGAGAACACATTTGGGATGGGAAAAATGTACGCTGAGTGGTTAGCGTATCGCTTATATCATCAGATTTATAAGTCGGAATCCTGGGTAAGACATGGTTCTTTGTCGGTCCCATCATCTACTTCATCATCGTCGCGATTTCGTCAAGTCACAGAAGAAGCGCACAAATTGACACAGAAAGATAACATTAGTGATGACATAAAACCTATACATGCAAAAAATCGCCAATACATAAAACTATGCCCTTGACGGAACGATGTTCTGAGCATCATTTAACCAATGAATTCATTTCCATCATCCGGTTAATCAAATTTGTAAAAGTGAGGCAATGAGAGTTTTGTTTTAAAATATTCAAAAATTACATCAGAATATAAAAATACGTATTTGTAATCAGAAAATACAGTTTTCACGTAATATTGGTACAAAGGGGGCCTACCTGAAGGCGTAGTGATAACATCGTCATCTTGTAATCAAGGGGTCCCGGGTTCGATACCAGGTGAAGGCATATAGTTGTTCGGATCCCACTTTAAACAGAAAGTCCAGTCCCGATTAGCTTATCTGAGCATAAAGTGGACCTAAAACAACAATTCAAACAATCAATAAAAACCAATGGGAACTTCACATTTTACATAACTTCCAGGATAATTAGACACTAAAAGTGCCAGGCGGATTTTTTTTTTATATCACTTTTCTGACACTTGGGCTAATCGCGAAGATCATGATGGGTGATCATACGTGGGTTGTAAATAAAGTAGTGGCAACACTGTCAGGAAAAGGTAATGACAACGTGCATATGCTATCAGGCAGTGAGCAATGTCAGTTGGGGCCCATGACGATGTATGGAGAGCCAAAAGTGGTAGGTGCCACGAGTGCTGTGGTGTATGTAGGAGGTTGAAATAAACACCATTTTCTGTACTGCTCTAAAACATGTTTATAAAGGTAGAAAATTGATTGTGGATCAAAATCCAGGTTGCCTGTGGAAAAAATGCACGACAATGTCACCAAGACTTGCATGAAGCCTGTAGCAACAATACCTTGCATAATGCGTAAGTGCATTTCTTTAGGAGGTTGCGATGCGTCCGTGAGAACAACCTCAACATGAGGAAAATTGCATCATGCTGGGTTCCCGATATTGTCATCATTGTGCAACCATCAGGTAAGGCAAGTTATTGTTGGTTCAGGCTTCGTGCAAGTTTTGAGCACATTCTTGTGCATTTTTGCCATGATCAAACCTGGATTTTCATCCACAATCAATGTTCTACCTTTGTAAACATATTTTAGAGCAGTACAGAAAATGGTGTTCATTTCAACGTCCTACATACACCACAGCACTCGCTGTACCGACCGCTTTTGACACTCCACACATCGACATGGGCCCAAACTTGGGCCTCCCCGATGGCGCAGTGGTAGCGTCGTTGCCTTGTAATCAAGGGGTCCCGGGTTCGATACCCGGTGAAGGCTTATAGTGGTTCGGATCCCACTTTAAATTGTAGGTCCAGTCCCGATTAGCCTTGTTGTGCATAAAGTGGACTTAAAACGCCAAATCAATTAATCAATGGGCCCAAACTTACATTGCTCACTGCCTGATAGCACATGCACGTTGTAATTACCTTTTCTTGACAGTGTTGCCACTACTTTATTTACAACCCACGTATGATGAAAACGATGAAGGGACACTCACAAAGAACGCCCAGGCCGGGATTCGAATCCGGGACCCCTAGCGTCCTAGCGCGCTGAGACCAACGTCGCAACGTAGGTCGGCCCTGCGAACGATCAAACGAGAAGTATCGGCCGGCGTCGGTAAACAAAAATTCAACGGATACATCGGTGGCTCAGCAATAGATTAGATAATAATGCACGGATCGGGATTCGAACCCAGCATAGCAAATTATGGGCAATTACCGCGTTCCGTTGCTTCCCAACCGGTCGTGGGGGAAGGTAGAATAAATCGCTGAAGACATCCAATCCTTCCAAAGAGGAAATACCCGCTTTTCGCATTCACCACGTCTTCGCCCTGCTGACGTGGAAAGAAGAGAACCAGGGGTGCCTTTTGTACTAATTTAGCCAATTGGAAATGACATTCACCCATTCATTCCGGACTCGGAGAAAAGCGGGCACTGCTAAGCAGCCCCGAATGGCTCCGATGACACTGATATGGCACTGATAAGCGAACAAAGTGTAATCCGAGCCGGGACTCGCCTCGGATGAAAACGGTGGTGTCCTTGTGGTCTGAAGGATACAATGGGCCGAAAGGAACGCTACTGTGACTCGCCAAGGTTGAGTATGTGACACCTGCCGCAACATCCCGCCCCCGAATAAAAAAAGAAGAGCTGCTGGTTCTTCAAAGGAATCCTTCATCAGCAGTGTTGCCAGTGTATGTCAGTTTTACAAGAAACTAGGTAAAGAAATTGTAGCTGCTATAAGGGGTGGGATTCACGGTTCACACCAAAGATTTATGAATAATTCTCCGTCGGAGGAGGGGTAAGGTCGTTTTTAGGAGGTGTAAATGTAATTTTAGTGCCGAAATGTGATTTTTTTTATGGGATATTGGGAAAGAATTGGGGTGTTGATAAATCACTGGTGCAAGCCAATCAATTAATTACTTTGGGCTCCCTCATGGCGTAGTGTAATCAAGGGGGTCCGTGTTCGATACCCGGTCGAGTGATGCGGATCCCACTTTAAAATTTAGATCAAGTCTCGATTGGCTTATCTGTGCATAAAAGTGAACTTAAAATAGAACTCATCCATTATTTTTGTAAACATTTTACCAAATAATCAGTCAATTACTCTTCAAAACATTTCCCGAGATTTATTTATGGTGTAATAGGTAGCCTACAGTCATACATGGACCAACATATTTTATCCCAAAATGCTTCTTCTCCTCATAATCTCGAAATTGTACCCCCGAATATTTGAAAGGGTTATGGTAGCCCGCCTACATTGATCCCAATCTACTCCTTGTATCCCCTTCCAAATTTTACAAATGGGATGCTGCCATATAATAATCAGTAGCTAAACTCAGAAAAGTTTGTCTACATTATCTCCCTATCCAAAAGAACCAATACCACCGTGAAAGCAATATAATGCATTGTGGTATTATTTAACCACACTTCATCTGTGCTCTTTGGAAATTGTACTAGTAAAGAATGTTTAAAATGATTGCAAAACGAAGAAATTGAGAGCTTATCTGTTCAGGAATTACATAAGTTCTTAAAACCTGTTAAAAAACGATCTTGAAAGTAGCCATATTTTTTTTGAAAAAAAGAAGAATAAAACTATTTTGTAAATATTGATTTTTTTATTGGTAGTACAAGGTTCCGCAAATTTCATTTCAAGACGTGAGAGCTTATGTGGGCTGTTTCAAAATGAATGGCCCATGTTTATACGTATATGACACCCCCACCACACACACATATATATTGGTTTGCTTTATTTTACTTCGCTTATCTTGCCACTTTCGGTTAATCACGAAGATGAGGATGAAGGGTGGTATGATGAAATCACAGTCACAAAAACACATGGACAATACACAACACAAGTCTCACAGAGAATTAATCTCAATGCCCACTGAGACGCGGCAACAGAATGCAACAGGAGCGTTTCCGGCGCCTCGGTGGGCGATAAACTTTAAGATAACCTGCAGACTTCTGGCACGGAAATTCCGCGCGTTTCCCTGTAGTGAGCGTTACACCATTTGGTTTCAATAGAAGCAGACAACAGAAGTTCTGTTGGTTTCCGTTGCCGCGTTTTTCCGCGTCTCGGTGGGTCCAGGCGCCAAGCCTTCAAGACTGCAGTTGCCGTAGTGCATGAAGTTGACACGGAACAAAAACGAAAAAAAAAATCGACTTGATACTTGCAACACTGCCGCGAAATTCTGCAGCCCAGCCTCAAGGAAACTGGGTCCCTTTCTCACTTTCACAAGGAGAGGGAGTAAAGAAGATAAAAAGAGACTTAATCCTTCCACTCGCTCGCAGCTGGATGGAGGCAGCCAAAGACGGTTTCCCGGGTTCCCGAAAGCCACATCCGGCGAAAAGATGGGCGGAGGGAAGTAAAGGGATACAAACGCGGTGGCAAGGGAGGTTAAAAAATGCGGAGGAATAATAGACAGGGTGTATATAAGAAGGGTGTAAGGAAGTACCACACCTGCCCCCCTGCTGTTTATAGGCAGCTGAATATCCCAAAATGTTCGCTCCTTGTTGTGGACAGGTGCCTAATGTGTATCTCACCTGGAACGGCCGGTGTTGCATGCAATAAATGTTCATTTTTCTCCAACTGTCGCCACGCGGCGTAATGCGTACTGTGTCCTTTGCGTACGGTTTCAATTACCCTTTGCTTACCAATAACCATTGCCATGTTCAACATGGATCAGGCAAGTCGAGGGTTCGTACTAGATGCTCAATGCTCACAAGATGAAGGCCGTTACAAGAAGTTTCCATTGAGAGGGATGGGGGGGGGGGGGTGAGTTCATATTTAGGGCAAATTTAGAGCCAATTTGCGACTTTTTTAACATTTGAGGAGGGGTGTTGGGGATGTTTAGATAAATCACTAAGTGGTTTGTGATAAATAGGCATGCCGTGCCCAGGATTTTTGTAAGCGGGGTTGTTTTCCTTTTTTATTTTTTTTCGTCGTCCAATATACGTATATAAAGCCCTAATCCCACTACTCACTCACTCACTTGCTGACAAAAATACATAAATGTTATCCATGAAAGAAGCCTGGGAGGCAAAAAACTTATAACTTCCCACGAAATTGTCTCAAAAGAACGAAAAAATTAAACAATTACTAATTTGGTTCTGGCGAGCAATTACTAAAAACGATTTGGTTCTGTTGACCAGTTAGTAAAAAGGATTTGGTTCTGGTGAACAGTTAGCTAAAAGGACTTAGTTCTGGAGAAGTTAGTAAAAATAATTTGGTTCTGGGGAACAATTAGTAAAAATAATTTGGTTCTGGTGAACAGTTAGCAAAAATGGATTTGGTTCTGGTGAACAATTAGTAAAAGATGATTTGACTCTGCTGAACAATTAGTAAACGAAGATTTGGTTCTGCTGAACAATTAGTAAAAAGTATTTGGTTCTGATGAACAATTATTAAAAAGGTTTGGTTCCGAAAAACGATTACTAAAGAGGGATTTTATTCTTGATGAACAATTACTAAAGAAGTATTTGGTTCTGATGAACAATTGCTAAAAGAGGGGGGTATTTCGTACTGGTGAACACCTAGTAAAGAGAACTTGGTTCTGGAGAACAGTTAGTAAAAAGGATTTGGTTCTGGTGAGCAGTTAGTAAAAATGACTTTGTTCTTTTCTGGACACCACCAGATGAGTGAATATCCAGCAGAACTGTTTCTCTACAGTCAACAGGCATAGTTAATGTTCTGTAATTAACTTTTACATACCTTGTTTACGAATAGGCTTGAAATGTTAGGAGGAAATTTTAGGCAGTACGTTTATGTTGTTTGGTCTCTCACATAAAACTTATTTTTGAAATTTTGAATTCATTTATTATTTCGGTTAAATGGTAGAATATAAAAATTTAATGCACTCAATTTTAAGGCAGGTTTTACTTCGTTTATTCTTTTCGAGTACTAACTAACTGAACTCTACTTCCGTCTTGAAAAAACCTATACTCTGTTCCAGGAATCTGTGGAGCCAAAGAACGGAAACGAATCCTCTGCGCAAGTAGCGACTCGAGAGGGCTCCAACAATGAACGTCTGAGAGGGAAAGAGTCTGCAGCTACCAGCTCTTTGCAGCAGCGCGCACTGCTTCGCCCCGCCCACTCGCTTTTTCCTCTTCTCTGGTTATGCGCGACGTTGCTCCGTAGATTCCGGGGCTGGAGTATATGTCAATTTCCGGAAGGGGCGAAGCACCAGTTCGAATCCCTCCCCCTCCCGACGCCCATATATCTCAATATTAAAAGTCACAAGAACGAGAACAACCCTTATGAGCAGATGACAATTCGTTAGGTCAGAAGCGAACACGTGGCTCTTGCGGCGAGACAAAGGAACCGAGGACAAAGCGAGGAGGGAACAACCGAATTTCGGCGGCTGCTAATCGAGAGCTGCACCGCTGCACTCTCCGGGAACAGGAAGGAAGGATATAGGGAAAATGGCAGCCGGCCGTCTTCCGGCGACACTCCAGTTGTCTTCCGGTGCTTCCTCCTGCTACTGGAGCACAAGACGACGGCTGCAGAATTTTTGGACGTTAATACGCACAGCTGCCGTTCCACGTGTGTCCTAAACGCAATTCACACACACGTATACAAACTGCAGATGTGCCTACAAATTTATCAGCGGTTCGGTTGGAGCATTTGCGCGTTTTCGTGTATCGAAACACCAGGCCTGCTTATCTATCATGTGGTCTTTCCTGTATCAATCGCTTCCGCTACTGGAGGCTACGCCAACGAAATTTCCACGTGACCCTTCGGTATGTCTCGGGTAGACTTTTTGAATAGTGTAATGCGCTTGCGAGAAACACATTCAATATTTGTATTTTTCTCATTTTACGTCGCTTTCCTGTCATTTTTAACCAAGCGAGACGATGAAGATTAAATGAAAATTAAGAAAAATGAGCCGAGCGCGTACCCAAAGGCTTCAGGTTCGAGTCCCGTCATAGCACCACGCTCAGGTCGCCTTTACCCCCCATGATTGCCCACCAGGTACCCATTTATTTGAGACTGGGTGAACCCCAGAGCCGCTTTATGCAGGGACAAGGCCGGAAAAATTCTCACCTTGGATCACTCACCTCGGGAATCGGACCCGGGTCTCCCGCGTGGCAACTTATTTTTTTATTAAAAAAAAGAAACCCCTAAGCGGTGGTTTACCCTGTCAATATCTTTCAATTCTCTCTCGTGTAGGTTTTACATAATTTTCTATCGCCTCATTAAGGACAATACAAACATCCATGTCTTACCCAGGATTCGAATCTGGGAAACCTGGCGTCGTAGCACGCTGTGCTAACCACTCCGCCACGGATGTCGACGCCGACCAGATCATGAAATAACCGTTAAATAATCCATAAAAAATTAACTGATTGATTAATTTGATTTGTTTTACTTCGCGTTTCTGCCACTTTTGGCTAACTGCGAAGATGAGGTTGAATGGTGATAAGATGTGATAGATGAACAAACAATCACAGATATGAACAAAACACAACACAACTTCCATAGCATACTAGCTGTGAATCCAGACGCCACAGCCTCGTTAGTCTGCTCAGAGTGTACTACGCGGAAGTGAGGTTGGCGTTTGGGTGTCCTCAGAAAGGCCATGCCCCCCTCCCCCAAACCATGAAATATTTAAATGTGAACCTTAAGAAAGCTACGAAAATAACATCGACGATTTTTGAAATTTGTAAAAATTTAAATTTTGTTCTTGCATAAATGAATGTATTTGTTGTGTAGAGAGGAAGGCTAACAGAAGTCTGTAGTCTGCGTAGTTTTAGTTTCATGATAATTGAAGCAAGGCTACCAGATGTCCGATATACCGATTTAGTCAGGAGAGTCCATGCTTTTAATCCCTGTCCCGACTTCCTTCGAACTGCAGTCGTGATGCTAAAATGTATCTTTATTAATTTTCTTCTTAACTCACATTTAGACATGTTCTTTATTGTAATAATAATTGCTAATACGCAACATTTAATTTATAAATATATTATTTTCTAAAAAAAAGAATTATCATGACTTTTCAATGGCGCTGGTATAAGAAAATTAAGGGAAATTTGAAAACATTGTTAATTTGGGGAACACAGAAGTATTTGAACTAATTTGTAATCTCTCTCTCTCTTTATATATATATATCGGTGCCAAGCATATTCGACAACATGACATGACATATTCTGGACTGTTCTCTGCCCCGCTCTTCTCTTCGGTGTACCAAGGTTGCCTACATGCAAGGAGCGCATTTTCCACGGGGCCTCTTTTAAAAGACTCGTCCAGTATATATATATATATATATATATATATATATATATATATATATATATATATATATATATATATATATATATATACACACACACACACACACACACACACACACACACACACACCAATGGCGTACACTGAGTCCAAGATCTGGGATATCTCACTATATCACGTTGTCCTAGGCTATGAATAGAAATAAATTTACCAACTCATTATCAGTCGGTAACGCGACTGACTACCAGGTTCAAATCCGGGAACTTTTCTAACGATGGAAGCGGCCCCGGCACCCACCCAGCGTCGAATAACATGGGTACCTGGGGGAAACCCTGGGGGGTAAAGGCGGTCAGGGGCGTGATGCTGATCACATCACCCCCACTCCCGACCGGATCAAGAAATTGTGGGGCGTTACCCCCACACCCCCTATACGCCTTCATGGCGTGGTGCTATACACAGGGGAGCACTTTACTTTACTTTACTTGTTTTTAGAAATCATGTTGACAACTCGTAAGAAATCAGGTTGCCAACTCGCAAGAAATCAAGTTGCCTACTCATAAGAAATCAGGTTGCCAACTCCATAGTAGTATCTGACCGCGCCAAGGCCTGTTTTCTCCATGGGTGGTCTTTTATTTGCACGTACTTATAACTAATTTGCACGTACTTAGAACTAATTTGCGCGTACTTAGAATTTATTAGCAAGTACTTAGAATACTTTACATTTATGTATTAGCATGTTTATAACTTTTATAAATATATAATTATTTATTTTATGAAAAATATGTATATAGAAGGTAATTAGAGGTACTAAACGCTATGCATATGGTTTTATATTCATTACTGCAAAGTATGTAATGTATAAATCGATAATATTAATGTTTATAATATTGAAAATAAGAGTTTATGGTTTATGAACCGCTATGAACGGTGGTAATGGGTGTAGGTACAGGTCCAATTACGAAAGAAGACGGTCCTGGTATTCGAACCCGCGATATGTAATATTATTAATTAGTACTATGTAATAATTGCATTATATTATGAAACACGGTGGTGCAACACGCTAGACAGAAGACGGTGAACTCCGCGCTCCGCGCTGAGGGTAGACGAGAAAGGAATTTGGGAGATGTGCGGTCAAGGTCAAATGACGTCACAACGTCAGGACAAAGAAGGAACCCGATTGACCAATCAGAGAACGCGTCGGTAGATTTTCAGAACCGGTTTTTTCAAGGTTAACCAGTACGCAAGAACAGGGGAAAGCTATGCAATGCTGTAGGGCAGGGGAGGGATTCAACCAGACAACAAAGGATGTCTGAGAATGCGCAGCAAGGGTTAAATCTCTGAAGCTATGCGGTTTCCGCCGCCAATTAATATTCCGCTCAGGTTTGCCTTCAAGGCACAGGACGCTTTAGCGCAGGGTCTTTTTATCTGTACTATGAAGAAGGGAGAGCTATTAGGGACGGGGCCTACAGTTTTTACCATTTGCTTTTATCACGGGGTAACGAACCTAGGACCCTTTGATTATTGATTTAGGTAGTAAATGTATGTTACTGTGTGCTATTTAACTTAATTTTGAGTTTATTTTTTACCAAACTTTGACTTTATGTCAAACATTTTCACAGCTTATCCTTATTTTTACCAAAATAACACTATTTGTACTAATCAGCAACATTTTTTATTAAATTTTGGACTCACAAAGACATTTTTTTCTACGTTTAACTTATTATTTTACAACTTTATATTAATTTTTTACCAAAATAACACTATTTGTACTAATCAGGCAACATTTTTATTAAATTTTGCACTCACAAAGACATTTTTCAACTTTTAACTTATTATTTTACAACTTTATGTTAATTTTTTACCAAAATAACACTATTTGTACTATTCAAGCAACATTTTTTATTAAATGTTGGACTCGCAAAGACATTTTTTCAACTTTTAACTTATTATTTTACAATTTTATGTTAATTTTTTACCAAAATAACACTATTTGTACTATTCAGGCAACATTTTTTATTAAATTTTGGACTCGCAAAGACATTTTTTCTACGTTTAACTTATTATTTTACAACTTTATGTTAATTTTTTACCAAAATAACACTATTTGTACTATTCAAGCAACATTTTTTATTAAATTTTGCACTCACAAAAAACATTTTTTCAATTTTTAACTTATTATTTTACAATTTAATGTTAATTTTTTACCAAAATAACACTATTTGGACTATTCAGGCAACATTTTTTATTAAATTTTGGACTCGCAAAGACATTTTTTCAACTTCTATCTGTTTATTTCACAAGTCCAGGCTTATTATTACCAAAATAATACAATTCAATCTGTTCAGGAAAGACTTTTAGTCGCATTTTCGACACACAGAGTGTGTGATCTCAACTTCTATCTGTTTATTTCACAAGTTTAGGCTTATTATTACCAAAATAATACAATTCAATCTGTTCAGGAAAGACTTTTAGTCGCATTTTCGACACACAAAGTGTGTGTTCTCAACTTCTATCTGTTTATTTCACAAGTTTAGGCTTATTATTACTCAAATAACACAATTCTATCTGTTCAGGAAAGATTTTTAGTTACATTTTCGACACACAAAGTGTGTGTTCTCAACTTTTATTTGTTTATTTTACAAGTTTAGCCTAATATTTACTCAAATGACACTATTTATATTATTCAGGCACTATTTTTATTACATTTTGGACTCTCAAAGACACACACACACACAAACACACACACACACACACAGAGCGAGAGAGAGAGAGAGAGAGAGAAAGAGAGAGAGAGAGAGAGAGAGATTTTTTCCAAGTTTAGGTTTCTTTCCACTCAAATAACACAATTTAATCCAGTCAGGAAGGATTTGTTATTATATTTTGGATGCACAAAGAGATGTTTTCAACTTTTTTACTGATTTTTTGCAGGGTATGTATTAATTTGTATTTATTTTTTGTTTCGTATCATATATACATTTACAAATTTTTAATTTAGAGTTTAGTATTTATTTAATTTTTTTTTCAAAAACACTAAAGAAAAAGTACTTTTAGCTAAAATGTAAGCCACAGAATATATTATTATTATTATTATTATTATTATTATTAGGGTTTACTGATTTCCACTATGCTATTTTTGGTTCTGTATTTCTATATGTATTTATTTAGGTCAGGTTACGCGTGCTACGTAGGAAAGTTTGTTTATTTTAGAGTTTGCTGAGTATTTTGTTACTTTTATACTAGGTAAAGTTTTCTAAATATATCAGGAAGGGCTCCATCCATATACTTTTGTTTTTGCTGTTTGGAAATGATGCGATCAGCATCACTCTCCATCTGCTTTTTATTTTATGTACCCAATATTATTTTGAGGCTTAGTGAATTCTAGAGCCTATTTATGCAGGAGAGAGGGCTTGAAAATTTTCATTTCAGATAACCCACAACTATTTGTCAGAGTATTTTAAAGGATATTTTATATTTATTATGTGCTACTAGAATATCAAAGCTTGCTTAATTTTTATGTCTGTAACACTGTTATTGTATTTCTAGCTAAGCCTTACTGGATAAAGTACACGAAATGTTTATCATTTCGACTATTTACTTTTATACGAGGCCAAATTTTTAGTGTAACGAAAATTATTGTGTGTCTATAAAGACTGAAATCCCTTTACCGAGGGGTCCACAACTGGACGTTTACCAACATTGTTTTTTTTTTTAAAAAAATATATAACCATTTATCAATATATTCTCAATTCACAGGACAAGACGAAGTTCACAGACGACTAACTATATGGACCATAGGTCCACTTGCTAAACTTTTTTTCTATGCTAGAAGAATAATTTAGCCTTATAGCCTTTTTCAAGGTATTTTTGAAGTATTACTGGTTTTTTGGGTGCATCAACATTTGGGTTATTTCTATTTTCTTTATTATACGAGGCCACAATCACTATCTGAACACTGAAATTCTCTGATTGAAACTAAAACCTTAGGCTGTAACTAGGGAGGAAATGAGGTTGATTTTTTACTGTTTCACAAGAATGCTATTTTTTATACACCCAATATTTGCTTTTCAAGTAACTACATGTACCAGAAGCACTTACAGGCCAACTCTAACTAGACTACGACTTATTCTATATCAGGTGCTAAATTTATAAAGAACTATGATTGTGTATATTTCTGAGGAAGTACGCAAAAGCAGATTACCCGATTAAAGTATCTGAAAAACAGATTTTTCTATGTAAGTATATTTTTATTGACTGGATTATTTGACAGATCAAACAGGAAGACTGCAAAATTCATTAAATGTAGTTCTATAGTATAGGTGGTTTCAGAGATATAAAAAGAACAAATATAAGATTTCGCTTTTTTTTTGCTTCTGAGGCTAATCGCGACGCTAAGGGTAAATGGCCAGGAAATGTAACGGAGGAGAAACAATCCCAAAAGTTATGGGCTGCATGTAAGTTAATACCACAGAGATATTACAGTAGGTGTAGGTTCTTCCACCAGAACATTTCTATTATAATAATACTGGTTATGCTGTACTGTTAGCTAAATATGCTGATATTTGAGAAACTTAAAAGCTTATTTGCAAAATTTTAGATAAATAATAATCTGTTAGACTGTAAACATATTTTATATCCATTCTGCAAAAGATCCGATGACAAAATTTAAAAATTGTTATCGTCCAGACAGGGACTCGAACCCTGGACAGATAGGTTAAAAGCCTAACGCTATACCAACTAAGCTATCTGGGCACAAGGTATTCTTTTTTGAAAAGTTAGTTATGTTAAGAAATATATTGAAACACTTGAGAACACTTTTGGTCTGGTTCGACAGACAAGGAGACAACATTTCTAAATTTTTACAGACTGGGTGTATTTTTCCACTATAGAGGCCTTCACTATATGTAATTCAAAACGCTAAAGTTCAGCTAGCTTCCAAAATTGAGGTAAAGATTGTGTTTGGCGAGATTAACAAGTTACAATTATATCCAGTTACGGACAAATAAAGCTAAAACTCTTAGATTTACTGTACTAGCCAAGTTTTAGTAATATTTTCTTCACTTTAGTACAAATACCAAAGAAATAGGTATATTTTATTTATAATTTGACAAAATGTACTAGTATTTAATTTACAAAGTTAGGTAAAAAGCAGTACTTTTTAAAAATATTGTTACTGCCTTCAAATTTTATGTTATTTAGCCACTAACAACTGATTTACACTGTTTGGCATCCTTTAAATAGGAAAAGAAGGAATTATTTGTTTATTATTTTTACTTTATATTTATATTTATTTAAGAAAACAATTCTACAGTTTAACTTAATTTTAACAAATTGTTACTAATTTATATATCAAAGTTATGTTATTTAGAGTGTATCAAGGCGTATAAAGTTAATATTTGTACTTATCAGTTCAACTAACAATTATATTTTACACACAAAAGATGATGTTTACAGTTAAATTACTTGAATCAGAGAATAATATTTTACAGTAATTGATTCATTCAGCACTAGTCAGTACTTTTATGCTTCAGAAAGTTTTCTTAATTTTCTATTACGCATGCTATTTTGGGCTATTTTTAAAATGTATTTCTAAGGCAAACTGGTTTAATTTTCTACTTATAATGCAAAGTTGACATAGTTTTCGCACAATGCATTGTACATTTGTTATATTCTCTACTTACAATTCAAATATTATGCTTATTTAATGTATAACTAACTAACTCTCTAGCCTTCTTAAACCCGAAGGTTCATGGCTGCAGCAACACATGCCTTTCATCTGTCCCTGTCCTGAACAAGATCTATATACTCCTTTCCTTCCCTACCAATTTCCTTTTGGTCCATCTCTACATTATCCCTCCATCTTTGTTTTGGTCTTTCTATTGGTCTTTTACCATCAGGTTTCCCAACAAGAATCCTGTATACTCTTTTTTCCTCTCCCATTTGTACCACAGGATCTACACACCTAAGTCTTTTTGATTTAATCATTCTAATAATATCTGGACATGAATACAAATTATGTACTTCCAAATTATGTAACCTTCTCCACTCATCTGTCTCCTCATCTGTTTTAGGTCCAAATATTTTCCTAAGGATTTTATTTTCAAATACTCTCAATTTATGTTCCTTTTTCAATGTAAGGGACCAAGTTTATTTACTGTATTTAACTTTTATTTTTTGTAATTAACAAAAATTAAAAGCTTATACTGTAGTTATTATATCTTTTTCTATCAGCTTATTTTGAAATTAATATTATTAGGTATAGTCTTTGATTTATAACTATATTGCTTTTTTATCAATTTATCTAAGAGTACACGCAGACAAACACATGTGTTCACACTTTTATGTAAATAGATATGCCATTTTTCAATATTTTAGTATGAAGATTGCACTTTAGCTATTTAAGCAAGGGTAGGAAAGGTAGGATTTCTGAGAATTTGTTGCAGGATTTTGTTGTCCAAGTATAGATGAGAACTGAGCTGGGAGACTGTTTTGAACCTTTTCATGAGAGTTTGCATGTGAACTGTATGCAAATTGAGCACTATTGACTGTGCATGCTTCCAAATTTTGCTGTTATTTTACATCAAGTCTGTGAGACTGTAGTCAGTTTTCCCATTTCAAGTAGTTTTTATTGATTGTATTTGTATATGTTGTGGGGACTTAGCAGTTTTATGTTATGAGTCAGTTTGTTGTAGAATATTTTTACATGATTGTTTTGAGATATTGAGTGTCTGCTGTTTTACTTGTAATTATTTTCCTTCTTGTGTTGTGTATTTGACTATATTTTGTCCAAGTTCGTAGTATTTAGAATAATTGTTATTGACTTGTAGATGTAGGGAGTAATAATCCTTTGCAAGATGCCCTATACTTTAGTCTGAATATTATTCTTAGTGTTCACTTTTGAAGCCTTAGTATTCTGGTAGTATTATTAATGTAGAGGTAAATTAGGCTGAAACGTAGGCATTTTTTCTGATAAATTATACTCACTTAGTTGTTTCAGCAGGTAGAAGTTGCATGATGGTTTACTGCTGATGATGTTCATTTGCTCTTCTTATGTACTACGTATGATGTAGCTTACTTGAGTAACTGGAATTTTCTACTGAAAAAAGGATTGCTTGTCTATTTTATTCTTATGTTGTTGAGTTTGTCCATAAGCAAGCCATGTTTTTTACTCTATCCTATGCCTTGGAAGAATCTAGATATATTGTGTTTGCAGTTTTATGTTTCCCTAAGGTTTCAGCTATGTAGTTTTGAACTGTGCTATGGGTGTGACTATTAATTTCTCTTTCTGGATGCCACGTTGGTTCCTGTGTATTCCTCTTGCTGCTTGAATTTGACTTAGGTTGTTTGCTTTTTTCTTAGATCTTTATTTGTTCAGTATTTTTTATTTTTTTGAATTTTAATTATTTTAATTTTACATTAACTAACATATTTTACTTTAACAACAAAATAATATACTCTAGTATAAAAACTTCTACTAACAAAAATGTACTATTATAACTTTTAATTTTAGAAAATTGTATTTTTAAAACTTTAACTTTGAAAAATTGAATTTTAATTATTTTAATTTTACATTAACTAACATATTTTACTTTAACAACAAAATAATATACTCTAGTATAAAAACTTCTACTAACAAAAATGTACTATTATAACTTTTAATTTTAGAAAATTGTATTTTTAAAACTTTAACTTTGAAAAATTGAATTTTAATTACTTTAATATTTTACTTTAACAACAAAATAATATACTCTAGTATAAAAACTTCTACTAACAAAAATGTACTATTATAACTTTTAATTTTAGAAAATTGTATTTTTAAAACTTTAACTTTGAAAAATTGAATTTTAATTACTTTAATTTTACATTAACTAACATATTTTACTTTAACAACAAAACAATTTACCCTAGTATAAAAACCTCTACTAAGAAAAATGTACTATTATAACTTTTAATTTTAGAAAATTGTATTTTTAAAACTTTAACTTTGAAAAATTGAATTTTAACACACTTTGACTTTAACAATGTACTTTGAATTTTTTATGTAAAAGAATATTAAAAAAATAAAAAATACTGAACAAATAAAGATCTAAGAAAAAAGCAAACAACCTAAGTCAAATTCAAGCAGCAAGAGGAATTCACAGGAACCAACGTGGCATCCAGAAAGAGAAATTAATAGTCACACCCATAGCACAGTTCAAAACTACATAGCTGAAACCTTAGGGAAACATAAAACTGCAAACACAATATATCTAGATTCTTCCAAGGCATAGGATAGAGTAAAAAACATGGCTTGCTTATGGACAAACTCAACAACATAAGAATAAAATAGACAAGCAATCCTTTTTTCAGTAGAAAATTCCAGTTACTCAAGTAAGCTACATCATACGTAGTACATAAGAAGAGCAAATGAACATCATCAGCAGTAAACCATCATGCAACTTCTACCTGCTGAAACAACTAAGTGAGTATAATTTATCAGAAAAAATGCCTACGTTTCAGCCTAATTTACCTCTACATTAATAATACTACCAGAATACTAAGGCTTCAAAAGTGAACACTAAGAATAATATTCAGACTAAAGTATAGGGCATCTTGCAAAGGATTATTACTCCCTACATCTACAAGTCAATAACAATTATTCTAAATACTACGAACTTGGACAAAATATAGTCAAATACACAACACAAGAAGGAAAATAATTACAAGTAAAACAGCAGACACTCAATATCTCAAAACAATCATGTAAAAATATTCTACAACAAACTGACTCATAACATAAAACTGCTAAGTCCCCACAACATATACAAATACAATCAATAAAAACTACTTGAAATGGGAAAACTGACTACAGTCTCACAGACTTGATGTAAAATAACAGCAAAATTTGGAAGCATGCACAGTCAATAGTGCTCAATTTGCATACAGTTCACATGCAAACTCTCATGAAAAGGTTCAAAACAGTCTCCCAGCTCAGTTCTCATCTATACTTGGACAACAAAATCCTGCAACAAATTCTCAGAAATCCTACCTTTCCTACCCTTGCTTAAATAGCTAAAGTGCAATCTTCATACTAAAATATTGAAAAATGGCATATCTATTTACATAAAAGTGTGAACACATGTGTTTGTCTGCGTGTACTCTTAGATAAATTGATAAAAAAGCAATATAGTTATAAATCAAAGACTATACCTAATAATATTAATTTCAAAATAAGCTGATAGAAAAAGATATAATAACTACAGTATAAGCTTTTAATTTTTGTTAATTACAAAAAATAAAAGTTAAATACAGTAAATAAACTTGGTCCCTTACATTGAAAAAGGAACATAAATTGAGAGTATTTGAAAATAAAATCCTTAGGAAAATATTTGGACCTAAAACAGATGAGGAGACAGATGAGTGGAGAAGGTTACATAATTTGGAAGTACATAATTTGTATTCATGTCCAGATATTATTAGAATGATTAAATCAAAAAGACTTAGGTGTGTAGATCCTGTGGTACAAATGGGAGAGGAAAAAAGAGTATACAGGATTCTTGTTGGGAAACCTGATGGTAAAAGACCAATAGAAAGACCAAAACAAAGATGGAGGGATAATGTAGAGATGGACCAAAAGGAAATTGGTAGGGAAGGAAAGGAGTATATAGATCTTGTTCAGGACAGGGACAGATGAAAGGCATGTGTTGCTGCAGCCATGAACCTTCGGGTTTAAGAAGGCTAGAGAGTTAGTTAGTTATACATTAAATAAGCATAATATTTGAATTGTAAGTAGAGAATATAACAAATGTACAATGCATTGTGCGAAAACTATGTCAACTTTGCATTATAAGTAGAAAATTAAACCAGTTTGCCTTAGAAATACATTTTAAAAATAGCCCAAAATAGCATGCGTAATAGAAAATTAAGAAAACTTTCTGAAGCATAAAAGTACTGACTAGTGCTGAATGAATCAATTACTGTAAAATATTATTCTCTGATTCAAGTAATTTAACTGTAAACATCATCTTTTGTGTGTAAAATATAATTGTTAGTTGAACTGATAAGTACAAATATTAACTTTATACGCCTTGATACACTCTAAATAACATAACTTTGATATATAAATTAGTAACAATTTGTTAAAATTAAGTTAAACTGTAGAATTGGTTTCTTAAATAAATATAAATATAAAGTAAAAATAATAAACAAATAATTCCTTCTTTTCCTATTTAAAGGATGCCAAACAGTGTAAATCAGTTGTTAGTGGCTAAATAACATAAAATTTGAAGGCAGTAACAATATTTTTAAAAAGTACTGCTTTTTACCTAACTTTGTAAATTAAATACTAGTACATTTTGTCAAATTATAAATAAAATATACCTATTTCTTTGGTATTTGTACTAAAGTGAAGAAAATATTACTAAAACTTGGCTAGTACAGTAAATCTAAGAGTTTTAGCTTTATTTGTCCGTAACTGGATATAATTGTAACTTGTTAATCTCGCCAAACACAATCTTTACCTCAATTTTGGAAGCTAGCTGAACTTTAGCGTTTTGAATTACATATAGTGAAGGCCTCTATAGTGGAAAAATACACCCAGTCTGTAAAAATTTAGAAATGTTGTCTCCTTGTCTGTCGAACCAGACCAAAAGTGTTCTCAAGTGTTTCAATATATTTCTTAACATAACTAACTTTTCAAAAAAGAATACCTTGTGCCCAGATAGCTTAGTTGGTATAGCGTTAGGCTTTTAACCTATCTGTCCAGGGTTCGAGTCCCTGTCTGGACGATAACAATTTTTAAATTTTGTCATCGGATCTTTTGCAGAATGGATATAAAATATGTTTACAGTCTAACAGATTATTATTTATCTAAAATTTTGCAAATAAGCTTTTAAGTTTCTCAAATATCAGCATATTTAGCTAACAGTACAGCATAACCAGTATTATTATAATAGAAATGTTCTGGTGGAAGAACCTACACCTACTGTAATATCTCTGTGGTATTAACTTACATGCAGCCCATAACTTTTGGGATTGTTTCTCCTCCGTTACATTTCCTGGCCATTTACCCTTAGCGTCGCGATTAGCCTCAGAAGCAAAAAAAAAGCGAAATCTTATATTTGTTCTTTTTATATCTCTGAAACCACCTATACTATAGAACTACATTTAATGAATTTTGCAGTCTTCCTGTTTGATCTGTCAAATAATCCAGTCAATAAAAATATACTTACATAGAAAAATCTGTTTTTCAGATACTTTAATCGGGTAATCTGCTTTTGCGTACTTCCTCAGAAATATACACAATCATAGTTCTTTATAAATTTAGCACCTGATATAGAATAAGTCGTAGTCTAGTTAGAGTTGGCCTGTAAGTGCTTCTGGTACATGTAGTTACTTGAAAAGCAAATATTGGGTGTATAAAAAATAGCATTCTTGTGAAACAGTAAAAAATCAACCTCATTTCCTCCCTAGTTACAGCCTAAGGTTTTAGTTTCAATCAGAGAATTTCAGTGTTCAGATAGTGATTGTGGCCTCGTATAATAAAGAAAATAGAAATAACCCAAATGTTGATGCACCCAAAAAACCAGTAATACTTCAAAAATACCTTGAAAAAGGCTATAAGGCTAAATTATTCTTCTAGCATAGAAAAAAAGTTTAGCAAGTGGACCTATGGTCCATATAGTTAGTCGTCTGTGAACTTCGTCTTGTCCTGTGAATTGAGAATATATCGATAAATGGTTATATATTTTTTTTAAAAAAAAAACAATGTTGGTAAACGTCCAGTTGTGGACCCCTCGGTAAAGGGATTTCAGTCTTTATAGACACACAATAATTTTCGTTACACTAAAAATTTGGCCTCGAATAAAAGTAAATAGTCGAAATGATAAACATTTCGTGTACTTTATCCAGTAAGGCTTAGCTAGAAATACAATAACAGCGTTACAGACATAAAAATTAAGCAAGCTTTGATATTCTAGTAGCACATAATAAATATAAAATATCCTTTAAAATACTCTGACAAATAGTTGTGGGTTATCTGAAATGAAAATTTTCAAGCCCTCTCTCCTGCATAAATAGGCTCTAGAATTCACTAAGCCTCAAAATAATATTGGGTACATAAAATAAAAAGCAGATGGAGAGTGATGCTGATCGCATCATTTCCAAACAGCAAAAACAAAAGTATATGGATGGAGCCCTTCCTGATATATTTAGAAAACTTTACCTAGTATAAAAGTAACAAAATACTCAGCAAACTCTAAAATAAACAAACTTTCCTACGTAGCACGCGTAACCTGACCTAAATAAATACATATAGAAATACAGAACCAAAAATAGCATAGTGGAAATCAGTAAACCCTAATAATAATAATAATAATAATAATAATAATAATAATATATTCTGTGGCTTACATTTTAGCTAAAAGTACTTTTTCTTTAGTGTTTTTGAAAAAAAAATTAAATAAATACTAAACTCTAAATTAAAAATTTGTAAATGTATATATGATACGAAACAAAAAATAAATACAAATTAATACATACCCTGCAAAAAATCAGTAAAAAAGTTGAAAACATCTCTTTGTGCATCCAAAATATAATAACAAATCCTTCCTGACTGGATTAAATTGTGTTATTTGAGTAAAAAGAAACCTAAACTTGGAAAAAATCTCTCTCTCTCTCTCTCTCTCTCTCTTTCTCTCTCTCTATCTCTCTCTCTCTCTCTCTCTCTGTGTGTGTGTGTGTGTGTGTGTGTGTTTGTGTGTGTGTGTGTCTTTGAGAGTCCAAAATGTAATAAAAATAGTGCCTGAATAATATAAATAGTGTCATTTGAGTAAATATTAGGCTAAACTTGTAAAATAAACAAATAAAAGTTGAGAACACACACTTTGTGTGTCGAAAATGTAACTAAAAATCTTTCCTGAACAGATAGAATTGTGTTATTTGAGTAATAATAAGCCTAAACTTGTGAAATAAACAGATAGAAGTTGAGAACACACACTTTGTGTGTCGAAAATGCGACTAAAAGTCTTTCCTGAACAGATTGAATTGTATTATTTTGGTAATAATAAGCCTAAACTTGTGAAATAAACAGATAGAAGTTGAGATCACACACTCTGTGTGTCGAAAATGCGACTAAAAGTCTTTCCTGAACAGATTGAATTGTATTATTTTGGTAATAATAAGCCTGGACTTGTGAAATAAACAGATAGAAGTTGAAAAAATGTCTTTGCGAGTCCAAAATTTAATAAAAAATGTTGCCTGAATAGTCCAAATAGTGTTATTTTGGTAAAAAATTAACATTAAATTGTAAAATAATAAGTTAAAAATTGAAAAAATGTTTTTTGTGAGTGCAAAATTTAATAAAAAATGTTGCTTGAATAGTACAAATAGTGTTATTTTGGTAAAAAATTAACATAAAGTTGTAAAATAATAAGTTAAACGTAGAAAAAATGTCTTTGCGAGTCCAAAATTTAATAAAAAATGTTGCCTGAATAGTACAAATAGTGTTATTTTGGTAAAAAATTAACATAAAATTGTAAAATAATAAGTTAAAAGTTGAAAAAATGTCTTTGCGAGTCCAACATTTAATAAAAAATGTTGCCTGAATAGTCCAAATAGTGTTATTTTGGTAAAAAATTAACATAAAGTTGTAAAATAATAAGTTAAAAGTTGAAAAATGTCTTTGTGAGTGCAAAATTTAATAAAAATGTTGCCTGATTAGTACAAATAGTGTTATTTTGGTAAAAAATTAATATAAAGTTGTAAAATAATAAGTTAAACGTAGAAAAAAATGTCTTTGTGAGTCCAAAATTTAATAAAAAATGTTGCTGATTAGTACAAATAGTGTTATTTTGGTAAAAATAAGGATAAGCTGTGAAAATGTTTGACATAAAGTCAAAGTTTGGTAAAAAATAAACTCAAAATTAAGTTAAATAGCACACAGTAACATACATTTACTACCTAAATCAATAATCAAAGGGTCCTAGGTTCGTTACCCCGTGATAAAAGCAAATGGTAAAAACTGTAGGCCCCGTCCCTAATAGCTCTCCCTTCTTCATAGTACAGATAAAAAGACCCTGCGCTAAAGCGTCCTGTGCCTTGAAGGCAAACCTGAGCGGAATATTAATTGGCGGCGGAAACCGCATAGCTTCAGAGATTTAACCCTTGCTGCGCATTCTCAGACATCCTTTGTTGTCTGGTTGAATCCCTCCCCTACCCTACAGCATTGCATAGCTTTCCCCTGTTCTTGCGTACTGGTTAACCTTGAAAAAACCGGTTCTGAAAATCTACCGACGCGTTCTCTGATTGGTCAATCGGGTTCCTTCTTTGTCCTGACGTTGTGACGTCATTTGACCTTGACCGCACATCTCCCAAATTCCTTTCTCGTCTACCCTCAGCGCGGAGCGCGGAGTTCACCGTCTTCTGTCTAGCGTGTTGCACCACCGTGTTTCATAATATAATGCAATTATTACATAGTACTAATTAATAATATTACATATCGCGGGTTCGAATACCAGGACCGTCTTCTTTCGTAATTGGACCTGTACCTACACCCATTACCACCGTTCATAGCGGTTCATAAACCATAAACTCTTATTTTCAATATTATAAACATTAATATTATCGATTTATACATTACATACTTTGCAGTAATGAATATAAAACCATATGCATAGCGTTTAGTACCTCTAATTACCTTCTATATACATATTTTTCATAAAATAAATAATTATATATTTATAAAAGTTATAAACATGCTAATACATAAATGTAAAGTATTCTAAGTACTTGCTAATAAATTCTAAGTACGCGCAAATTAGTTCTAAGTACGTGCAAATTAGTTATAAGTACGTGCAAATAAAAGACCACCCATGGAGAAAACAGGCCTTGGCGCGGTCAGATACTACTCTCCATAATCGGCATCATCATCTCACTGATATGAATAATATTATTTACAATGTCTGATCGATTTTCCTCCTATATTTTACTCTCTAGATTTCAGGCTTTGCAGATAGCCTAACTAGCCTAGAATATACGCTCCTGACACACACACATTTACGGATCTGGCCCCTCCCTCAAAAAAATTCTGGGTACGGGCCTGCCTTACACCACTCATAAAAAAAATAGTTCTTAGCTGAAAGAAACAACCACTAAATAATCAAAAAAAATCATCGTTCTCTGTTCAAACAACCTACCACTAAACAATCCATAAAAAAATTCATTGTTCTTGGCTCAAAGCTGCGGTTATCCTACATGTTCACACAGCCAGGCACAGCACCTCATCATTTCGCAACGGTAGCTCATGGCAACCCTCTAATTAAGGGAACAATACGAGCTTGCCCCTCCCCCCTAAGACACGTCACCGAAACCCCTAATCCAGGGAGCTGATCCTGTGACAACGGGGGAAGGAGGGGAAACAGCATCCGAACAAGGTTCGGGAAGAAAAAGGGAAGA
This sequence comes from Lepisma saccharinum, assembly GCF_977018435.1. Classification (NCBI taxonomy): domain Eukaryota; kingdom Metazoa; phylum Arthropoda; class Insecta; order Zygentoma; family Lepismatidae; genus Lepisma; species Lepisma saccharinum. The sequence continues at coordinate 15,267,628 of NC_139229.1, forward strand.
TAATAAGAGATGCAATCAGGGCGACGACCGGGGGGTAGAGAGAGAGGGGAGGGTTGCGCTCGTGCATGATGAAAAGGGAACAAGTGACTTTCAGAGGATAAATAATGTCCCTCGGCGGGATGGGACAGTTTATTCTCAATCAGACACTGGCGGAAAATGCCCTCCCTGTTGTTCGCGCGTCTAATCGGGCCGAAAGGGCGACTTTGAAATGAGGCGCATTTAACAAGCACATCCCCAACCGTCTGCCAGGGCTTAAAAAAAGGGGGGGCGGACCCAGAACCGAGCAGAAGAGCAAAAATAAATGTCTTATCCTTAATACAGCAGTGTTGCAAATTTGTGGGGAAATAGATTAACTTCTTTGGTAAGGGAAAGTAAAAGTCTGTTTCCTCAATATCGATTTCAAAAAGCAAATTTCGATCCCGATTTTCAATCTCGGTTTCTATTTTCAATATCTTGCCTCAATCTCGGTCTCTGTCTCTATTTTCAATCTCCTGCCTCGATCTTTAGTTTCGATCGCCTGCCTCAATCTCTATTTTGATCGCCTGCCTCAATCTCAGTCTCTATTTTCAATCTCTTGTCTCAATCTCCGTCTCTATTTTCAATCTCTTGCCTCAATCTCCGTCTCTATTTTCAATCTCTTGCCTCAATCGCCGTCTCTATTTTCAATCTCTTGCCTCAATCACCGTCTCTATTTTCAATCTCTTGCCTCAATCTCCGTCTCTATTTTCAATCTCTTGCCTCAATCTCCGTCTCTATTTTCAACCTCTTGCCTTAATCTCCGTCTCTATTTTCAACCTCTTGCCTCAATCTCCGTCTCTATTTTCAACCTCTTGCCTCAATCTCCGTCTCTATTTTCAACCTCTTGCCTCAATCTCCGTCTCTATTTTCAATCTCTTGCCTCAATCTCAGTCTCTATTTTCAATCTCTTGCCTCAATCTCCGTCTCTATTTTCAATCTCTTGCCTCAATCTCCGTCTCTATTTTCAACCTCTTGCCTCAATCTCCGTCTCTATTTTCAATCTTTTGCTTCAATCTCAGTCTCTATTTTCAATCTCTTTCCTCAATCGCCGTCTCTATTTTCAATCTCTTGCCTCAATCTCAGTCTCTATTTTCAATCTCTTGCCTCAATCTCCGTATCTATTTTCAATCTCTTGCCTCAATCTCAGTCTCTATTTTCAATCTCAGTCTCTATTTTCAACCTCTTTCCTCAATAGAGCCCCCTGAGAGCAAGTTTCGGATTCCTTATTTTCCACCTCCTGCCTCAACCTCAGTCTCTATTTTCAATCTCGTGCCCTTCCAGCAAGTTTCGGCCTCTAACTCCAATCCACTTCCTCAATCACGGTCTCTATTTTCAATCCTCTACCTCCAATCCACTTCCTCAATCAGGGTCTCTATTTTCAATCTCCTCCTCAACTTTTAATCTCCTACTTCAATCTTCGTCTCTATTCTCAATCTCTTGCATTAAGTTCAGGCCCTTACAGCAAATTTCGGGTTCAATTTTCAACCTTCTGCCTCAATCTCAGTTTTCATTTTCCGCCTCAATATTCATTTTCAATCTCCTGCCTGAACCTCGGTCTGCACTTTCAAGCTCTTTTTAGGTCACTGCCTCACTTTCTGTCTCCAGGAGCAAGTTCCGACTATTATTTGCCATTTCCGCCTCAATCTTAGCTTCCAGTGTGCTTCTCCAATCTCAATTCTGGTTTCCAAGTATGGGAATACATCTCAAGCTAAGATATCTCGTCCAAATCTCAATCTCTCATGTCTCAACGTTTCCACGGAAAGGCTTCGTTTCTAAATTTCTTCAGAATATGCACAGAGTGGTGCGTAATTCAGCGAACTGTATCGCTTTCTTCCATTACTTTCTTGGAATATTTCATGATCGGCATTAAACCTTTCATAAAACACAGGATCAATGCATTTACAAATGTACACATGCATAAATATTTGTTAGATGCAGGACAATATTTTTTTTCTGCGACACATCGGTAAACCACCCAAGAGCGTGTAGAATTCAAGGGGAGATGGAAACACTGATCACCCCCTACGACAACAGTTTCTGTCGTACTAAATTCTGAGCGACAGTCTGTGTTATTTCCTCTCATTAGGAGGACGGTGATTTGATATAATTGCCCTTCCCCCATGTCTCGGCGGTGACAGGCACCCCTTTTCAGGATCCAATCTGGTCAGCCATAAACTTCAACAACATTTTACTTCATTGCAGCTACGAGCCAAGGGCCCTTCATGAGTTTAAGTACAATTGCACTGTACTGCAGGGTTGTGTGTTTGCGTCGTACATGTCCGCATTGGTCAATCTTGGACGTAAATGAAGACTGTAAGGTTCATCAGGCAGCCGTCTTCTTCGTTCACTTGGTTTGCTGCATGTTACTCTTCGGTTTAAGTTCCATTTCAATGCAAAGTTTGACTCTTTCAAGATGTAATAATATGGCATCAAAAACGTTGTTCTTAGCGTCATACACCCACATTGCTAGAATTGTGAACGTATTTTTTTTTTCGGACTAATATTCCATTGTAAGAGTGGATTTGAGCTTGTCCAAATTCGGTTAGAAGGAATGAAGTGTGTGTTCCTCGCGTGAAGAGCATTGAGCAAATCACTCGTAGAAACTTCAATTGAAGGTGGGTGCCTGTTTCATGGACGTTCTGAATATCAGAAATGATTCACCTCAATCACGTTGATTATGATTTTGTTATTTAGCGTCGTTTTTTCTGCAACTTTTAGCTAATCGCGACGATGAGGATAAGTGATGATGAAATTGATGAAGTGGCACGAAGAACATCCATGCCAAGGGCAGGATTCGAGCGCGGGACCCCTGGTGTCGGAACGCATTGTGCTAACCATTACGCCACGGAGGTCAGCACCTCAACCAGCTGTAAATCAATAAGTTTCTGGCCGGCCCCTGTGGCGGAGTGGTTATCACATCGTGCTGCGACGCCAGATGTCTCGGGTTCGAATCCTGGCCTGGGCATGGATATTTGTGAGTGTTCATTCATCAATTTCATCATATCATCACTCATCCCCATCTTCGCAAAAGCCAAAGGTGGCACAAAAAGCGAAATACAATAAAGCATATAAAATCAAGAACTTTCTGGTACTGACAGATCTGAAACTTTGAACATCGTATAGCGGACCCTGGACTCGACGTTCAGATAATTTGGATTTGGACCCAAACGTCCGTCATGGTTTGTAGTGGCTTTGCACCATATGATACTTTTACAATTTAGTCAACAAGTTGAAATATAATTTAGGATAAGTACGGATGGTATCGAGACGAGACTCGGCAATGTCTCGGTCTCGTCTCGAAATACACCTGTACAGTGGGATCCATGAGTATTACCTTGCAAATTGTCCATCACCATGTTCGTGCACTTTATTTGACAAAATAACAGCTTCAAGAATTAAAAGAAAAGTAAAAATAAGCTGTTGTCAACTTCTGCACCAGCATACATAAAAATCCATCGCTTAAAAACACATAGGATGTAAGAGAAAAATTAATGAAAATAGTCATGGACAATTTGCACGGTAATACTCATGGATCCCACTGTACAAGGCGACCTCCGCGGTGGAGTGGTTACAGCGGGCTACCACGTCAGGGAACCCGAGTGCCTTTTACGAGTGTCCCTGCCTGTACTTCATCATATCATTACTCATCCTCATCTTCACGATTATCCAAAAGTGGCAGAAAAAAGCGAAGTAAAATAAATAAATAAATCTAAATTAATATAAAAGTACATCACCCCCAACTCGACCGAGATCAAGAAAGTGTGGGGTCCTAACCCCACACACCTTATACGCCTTCATGCAAAGCACAGGAAAGCACTTTACTTTTACTTTACATGTATAGCGTGTCACGGCGTGTTGAAGTCATTCAAGTAAAGAAGTTTTCTTCCTAAAGCTTTCCCTGTTAGACGTATTGTTTCGATGCTACGCTTATTTAGCATGTGTTACATAATCGTGGCTTATTTATTGGAAGGCAAGGATTACACTGGGATCACACGACTTGGAGTTACACTACCAAAGCAGATTTATGCACGCTACTACTTATAATAATATTCATAAAATATTAATCAGGAACTTTTCTTTTCATCAACTCGATCTTACATCCTATTTTGTTATTCAATAAACATTCAATTCTTTATCTCTTTGACGTTAATTTCCTTGCCAGGATACATTTACATTTCGCGATGTTAACTATAAGCACACGTAAGCTACAGTAGATAATACGTGCTGTTGTATCTGAATGGCTTATTGCAGAAAGGGACCTGAGTCACATTTTTGAGGTATCGGAGTTAATTTTTTCATCTCCACTGTGTCTAGCAGCATACTGCAGGGGGGGTGCATTGAGGGTTGCAAAATTAACTATTCATTATGTTGAATATTTGAGCCAACAACGGCACATTTCTTTCTTACACTATTAATATTATACGATTTTTCATTGTTTTTCTCAGAATTGTGCAAAAGCGACTCAGGTCCCTTTCTGCAATAAGCCATTCATCTATATTCTTATGTAGTCTTTTACCTATTCATGCAAAAATAACAATACAATAGTAATTAATTTACCGGGAGATCCGTTAGAGATGTAAGAAAAGTAAACCTTTATACACAAGAGGTTAATGTACGTATCTCCGAGCAGCTTGTTGCAATATAAGCAGAACGGATGTACGTTTCGAATGAATGGAGGTTTACTGACTTCAGCTGCGTGGCGGCAGTAGCATGCATTTAATAGTACTCGAAAATTTCGCATACCATACGACATACTGTGTTCGCTGTTGTGACGTGATCACCACGTTTGTTACCATGCACATTAGCGCCGCCATGTGGCTGAAGTCTGTAAACCTCATTCGAAACTTACATCCTTTCTGCTTGTATTACAACAAGCTGCTCGGAGATACGTACATTAACCTCTTGTGTATAAAGGTTTACTTTTCTGACATCTCAAACGGATCACCCGGTATATATTATCAACAGACCTATAAATTATATCAATGTATTCATTAAAAAATACGATGATTATTATTATTATCATTGTTTTATTACTATTTCTGATACACTTGGTCGGGACCACCACCCAGAAATATATTTCTAGGTAAGGGACATCCCAGACGATACTGAAAACTAGGACCGCATTCTTAGACGAGGCTAGTTTTGACTTCCTACCGCACCTGCAAAGACTAACAAGATTTTTTTGACTCCCTTTGGAGGGGGAACCAGGAGAGGTGCTAATTTTTCTCCGTGTACCGAAAGCAGCTTGAGTGTCTGTCTGGCGCGCAAGATGTTAGTGTTTGCTCCCTCCTTCCCGGGGAGGAAAAAGTCCACGTCGGTCGCAGACAAGGGAAAACGGCATGTGAGAAGCGACCGTCACAGGTGCTTCCCACGGGCCCCGAAAGTACAGCCCCACCAAAAATAGTGCTGGGAACGAAAAAGCCCTTCCCTTCTCCGGCCAACTGCGAAAGGTTTCATTTGGGCAACACATGCTCTGGAAGCCTCCCTTCCTCTGCGATACTCCTGTCTTCTCTATACATAGCACAAGTAGGCACAGAAATGTCAACAGCGTATGGCGGCATATGTGGAGCATCTTCGGAGACCGATGTCTGTCGTCACCGTCACACCTTTGTCCTGCTTTTCTGGCGTTTGCATCATCCGCATCTGCCGAGTTCCTCAGCTTCTATCAAACCGTACCCTAAGAGAAATCTGGGTATTCTCAGAAGAGAACGCGAAGCTTTGGTAACGGTACCAAAACGAATAAAGTTTGTTTGTTTGAATTCACTTTATGCACAGATAGGCTAATCGGGACTGGAACTACAGTTTAAAGTGGGTTCGAACTACTATGTGCCTCCACCGGGTATCGAACCCGGGACCCCTTGATTACAAGGCAACGACGTTACCACTACGCCATCGGGAAGGCCCCAAAACTAAGGAGCGTATATTCTAGGCTAGTTAGGCTATCTGCGAAGCCTGAAGCGTAGAGAATAAAATACAGGAGAAAAATCGATCAGAAATTGTAAATAAAATTAGTCATATCAGTGAGATGATGATGGTGATTCTGGAGTTTGTAATCTGATTTCTTATGACTTGGTAACCAGACTTCCTATGAGTTGGCAATCTGATTTCCTATGAGTTGGCAACCTGATTTCTTATGAGTTGACAACCTGGTTTCTTATGAGTTGGCAACCAGATTTCCTAGTAGTTGGTAACCAGATTTCCTATGAGTTGGCAACCTGATTTCTAATGAGTTGGCAACCAGATTTCCTATGAGCTGGCAACCTGATTTCCTATGAGTTGGCAACCTGATTTCTTAGGAGTTGGCAACCTGATTTCTTAGGAGTTAACAACCTGATTTCTTAGGAGTTGGCAACCTGATTTCTTACGAGTTGGCAACCTGATTTCTTACGAGTTGACAACCTGATTTCTTACGAGTTGGCAACCTGATTTCTTACGAGTGGGCAACCTGATTTCTTACGAGTTGGCAACCTTGATTTCTTACGAGTTGGCAACCTTGATTTCTTATGAGTTGGCAACCTTGATTTCTTATGAGTTGGCAACCTGATTTCTTACGAGTTGGCAACCTGATTTCTTATGAGTTGGCAACCTTGATTTCTTATGAGTTGGTAACCAGATTTACTAGGAGTTGGTAACCAGATTTACTAGGAGTTGGCAACCTGATTTCATACTAGTTAGTAAACTTATTTCTATTCATAGCCTAGGAACACGTGACATAGTGAGATAGCCCAGACCTTGGACTCATATACGCCACTGCCAAAACTACTATAGTGGCCAGACGGAACCTCACTTATCGCACCGTGTCTCAAGACAAGTAAAATATTAAAAATCGACCTCCACGGTGGTGTGATTATCCCAGAGTGATACGACGCGCCATAGGTCCCAGGTTCGAATCGAGATCTTGGCATTGTTGTTCTCTCTTGAGTGTCCCGTCATCAATTTCATCTTAGTATCACTCATCCTCATTGTCGCGATTGGCCAGAACATAAAAAAACACGCTAAATAACAAAAATCAAATCTAATTTATCGAACGTTGCTCTTAAGACAAGTAACACATCAAAATAATTCCCCAATCTACTCCGAGGTTTGTTCTTCAACTTTCAAAAATATACTCCCGATTCTTGAATCGCGTTGTACTACGTAATTCCTCATCGGCCTCTACGACTGATTGACTTTAAAATAATGGACACGTCAGCACATAAGCAGACCCATTATGGTTAGTTTGAGTTGTGTTTTAAGTCCACTTGATGTAAAGATATGCTAATTGGGACTGGACCTAGAGTTTAAAGAGGGATCTGAACCATTGTGCAATGTGCCTACACCGGGTACCGATTCCGTGAACTGTACTTACTGTGACAGAACTAAACTCCGTCTGAGGGGCAGGGCCTGTCAGAGAGGCTTTTTCATTGGGTGACGAGTGATCAGCGCATCGAGTCGCATCGCCGCTGTTTTTTGGCTTTCCAGACTGGATCCCACTACTTCTTCTCTTCAAATAGCTTCCCAATTGTCCTCAAGATCGAAATTTTGGGAGCTGCCACCGTTAATTAATCCTGTGACCGTTCGTACTAAAGGCAAGAGAGCTACGCGTCAACCAGTGATTTGTTACTATTTACAAATATATTTTAAAAAAGCTAAGAAAGTAACTGACACACGTCAATTATGTTACCAAGAAGAATATGATCGCAATTTTTCTTGAGATCCTATTGGTAGGCTACCCATGTTCATTACCGCACATTGGCCATTAAAAAGTTAACAGCACTGAACCTATCTTGGATAACTTATTTTACTTATGTAGTTCATGTCTTTCATAACTGGAGAAATGGATCAAAATTTGTTGGTTCGTTTGACACGTTCTTTAGTCAAAAGAACATGATTTAACTAAAAGAGCAAATAATAAGTTCACATGAAAGACTCGAAAGCATTCGCGTGATGCCTCTCCAGGTATGGGGTAACATCTCTCTGTTAGTTCGTCAAATAAAAATCAAAGTTAAGTTTGCACTAAGAAAAAGGAAGTCTATTTTACTTCTTTGCAAAATAAATACTTATATGCCTAACATATAATCCATGTCACTCAAAGAAATTAAACTTCTTATAATTCAACTTGATCACTCTATTCAAAAACCGAGCCCGAACTCCAAAGTCAAGACAAAACACAATCGTAATTGCCATGGCAACAGCTCTTAACAAGATAATTATATGCAGGTTAGTCACTACCCTGACATTATCAGTGATAGGTAAATTACAGAAATTAAGATTAAAGAACAATAAACATTTGTACAAGAGAAAAGGTAATTAATAACAATAAATATTAGTGCAATGGGAAAGGACGTGTCACGTTGAGTTTTTGTTTTAGGTCCATCTTATGTACAGATAGGCTAATCGGGACTGGATTTACAATTTAAAGTGGGATTAGAACTACTATGTACCATCGGGTATCGAACCCGGGACATTCCCTGACTTGTCCAGAAAAAAATGAATTCCCAGACTTTTCCAGACTTGTAGAGACCCTGTGGTATGATCTGTTATATTATGAACGAGAGGGTGGACGATGTATCGATTTATTTATTTCTCGAGTTGTTTTGATACGGCCCCCTTAACGATACCTAATCGATTGATCATATTAATGAGATTAATGAAGAACACCTGGATAGATGAAGAAAATTTCGTACCACCGAAGCTTCAGCCGTAGTTATTTCTGTATTTTGCAGTTGTTTTGTTTTATTTCCGACTATTTTCCCCAACGCATCTTCAGCTTGAAGCCAGACACACGCACACATGGATTCAGCTGTCGTGCAGAAAATAGTATTCGTCGCTCACATGCTCTCTCTCTCGCACACACACGCACTCACACATATAAGAATTAGACAAGACTCTTTCATCTGTTCCACTGGAGAACCACGTGCGACACATGCAATACCAACATCACACGTCTCATACGGCGCCCCCTCTGCATGCCACAAACAGTGCATTTCTCACACTGTCGAAAACCATGTGTAAGATTCGGGTTTACTTGCACATCTGCGCGGGTAAAAATAAATGACAATGTTCCCCACTTACGGTTTTAACCCTTCCACCACACGGACGGAGCTCGTACGATATTTTGGAAGGGTTAACTTGGGTTCGGGCTCGTAGAACATCGCAAGACTTAATCAAAATTGATGTTCATCAGTTTATTAAAGTCGAATCTTACTACTTTACATGAGAACAATCGATTTGTTTATGTATAATAAACCTGTATAATTATGATACTGGGTCTCCTCGATGGTGTATTGGTAACGCTGCTGTCTTGAAAATTAGGAATATCGGGTTCGATTCCCGGTGGAAGTACATTGCACAACTGCCTATTGGAAATTAATTGAATTGTTGCTTTAAGTCCACTTTATGCACAAAAAGGCTTATCGGGACTGGACCTACAGTTTAAAGTGGGATCCGAACCACTATGTGCCTCCACCGGGTATCGAACCCGGGACCGCTTGATCGGGGGTCATCTTGGAAATGAAGGCACAGTCCCGATTAGCCTACCACTAAACTCCTGGTTTAGTGACATTCTTCCTAATGTTACGCAATCTAACCTAGTTTTACAATAATTTTGCTTACGATGCTCCGAGTATTAAATCATAAACACTTGGAGAGACGTATGAAATATATTGTACGGAATCAAAGTTCTGGAGACAAAAGAAAAGTAGAATCAAGTCAAAAAAGGCACTGAAACGCCAGGATATCTCTGCTTGACTAAACATTCGACAGGCCAGAGCTACAGATAATAAGTGGCGAATTATTATTTCCTCGATATCTGCACAGAATCGATCTATTAGTACAGGGTATCCGAGAATGAATGGTGGGGTTTGGTGAACTTATTGTGAAAGATACGTTACAGGATACACCTTGGATGTTGATTTATTAGGCTTAGCAACTCAAACAGTTTCTGCTGTCAGCAGACAGTGCCACGAGGTGATAAATGAGAAAAATGGATGAACTGGAACCTGGATTGTGACTTTGTGCGTTGTAATGCGTTGTACACCATTCAAGAAAAAGCTGCTTGTGTTCTTTTTTCCGACGGGACACAAATCTGTGAATCTGGTGCAGCGTCAAAAGGGATTCACCGCACGAGAAGAATATAGGCTGATGGGTTGGCATATTTCCCGATAGATGGATTGATTCATTGAATTGCATTATTTTACTTAGTTTCTTGTGCCACTTTTGGCTAATTTGCGAAGATGGGGATGAGTGGTGATGTGATGAAATTGATGAATGGACACTCACAAACATCCATGCCCAGGTCGGGATTCGAACCAGAGACCCCTGGCGTCGTAGCGCGATGTGCTAACCACTCCGCCACGGGGGCCGGCTCCGGGAGATGGATATTGGGTAGTGTGCAGATAATAAAATCATAAGGATAACAGAGAACATAAGATGAAGTAGAGAGTTTCGTTATGATGTGTTATGGGGTGTACATATTGAGATCAAGCAGTGTAGGAGATCATAATGTGTTTCAGTTAGTGCAGAATTTTCTTAATTACTAAATCATATGAGGCATTGCGGATATTAGAGGCGAACCCGGAAAATGTATACTGCAGGAACTCGTGCAACGTCTGACAGGAGTCTACCTCGCCTTAAATGCTATGAAATATGCTTTAAAATAGGACACTGCAAGAGCTTTTGGACAGACGTTTGGAAAACTGCTGATTTCCGGAACTTGCATTTTGCAAGTTCGCCCTTAATATCCGAAACGCCTACATGTTTGTTCACAGTATAACTACCGTGCGTCCATTTCGATCTGCAGCCGAGAAATCTGGAGAAGCGTGGCGGGCGGCGCTGACGGAGGTGCCGACATTTGCGGCCTGTAATGCCCGCATATTTTTATGGACATATGCAGACATTTATATAAATATTGCAAAACTAGCACTAACCTGTGTTATAAGAGTTGTTCAAAGTGATCTCCACCTACATTCACACATTCCTGGCATCGTTTGATGAAATTTTGATTCACACGCAAAAGTTCTTCTTCCGTAATTCTTCCTAGTTCTGTCCTTATATTGTCTTTTAGTTCGTCGATGCTATGAAGGTTATTTCGGTAGACTCTATTTTTCAAGGTTCCCCACAAATAATAGTCACATACGGTAAGATCTGGCGAACGTGAAGGCCATAAACCTCTTGAAATTATTCTGTCATCAAACTCCTCCCTTATAGCGTCCAAAGAATCAGCGGCGGTATGGGCTGTGGCCGAATCTTGTTGAAAATACCCATATTGTCTCTCATTATCTGATAACAACTGAAAAAACGGCGCGAGTATTTGTGTGTGGTACCTCTCTGAATTTATTGTGTCTTCAAAAAATATAGGCCCTATTATTCTTTTGGCAGTTACAGCACACCACACACCAATTTTTGCATCGTGTAACGGAACTTCGTGTATTATTCGGGGATTTTCAGTGCTCCAGTATCTATTGTTCTGTGAACAAACATGGCCACGCAAGTGAAACCATGCCTCATCCGAAAAAATTATCAACAATACCATCTACAATATTCTGCAAAACCCAATTACAGAAATTTACTCTACTTACGTTGTCAGGGGGCCGTAATTCTTGCACTATAGAAACTCTGTACGGTTTTAATTTTAGTAGCTTAGTGGCTGTATGTGCTGATGATTTTGACACGCCCATCTCCTGTGAAACACGGCGTAGAGGTTTGTTTGGAGAACGTTCTAACGCTGCACCAATTTCATCGAGTTTTGCTTCGGTTAGAATCCGTCGTTTTTGCTTAGGTGTTTTAAAATTTAACGATCCAGTTTCTCGTAATTTAAGGACAAGACGTCTAACCGTATCTCTATGTGGAGGTGAAACGCCTGGGAATTTCTGTACAAATTGCCTACACACGTCTCGACACGAGTCTGTTTTCACGTAAGTGTCATACATAAAAATTCTTTGTTCTAACGTGAACCTTGCGGCTGGCATTCCAATCGTCTGACTGACACAACACACATACACACTGCAATAACACAAACAAGTAACGGCAAGTAACCAAGAATAACACTCTTACGCACAGTACGAAATTAACACGCTCTTGGTTTACATCTGCCTGCCACTATATTCACAGCTCTGTAGTCGCGAAGGAACAAAAAACTTGAGCTAGGAGATTTCGGATTGCAAGGAAGCTCACGAACACCATTAGCTTTTAACGGTTCGTCTGCAGCGCAATCTTGATACAGTGTTGCACATTCGAAACCTCCAAACGATCCCCATCGACACAAAACTCTTTCAAGGATATAAACTTAAGCAGGACGTTACTGGTCAAAACTATGATTAAAATGTTTTACAGAGTATTATCTGTGGCTCTTAACATCATTTCTAAAGCGTATTTATTTGTGTATATAAGGGTGGAACTTGGAAGAATTACAGAAGAACTTTTGCGTGTTATAACACAGGTTAGTGCTCGTTTTGCAAGATGTCCACAAAAATAAGCGGGCATTACAGGCCTCAAATGTCGGCATCTCCGTCAGCGCCGCCCGCCACGTTTCTCCCGATCTCTCGGCTGCAGATCGAAATGGACGCACTGTAGAAACTATTTAAGAATATTATTTAAAATAAAATTTTAAAGATATATATTTAAACCTAATAAAACAACTTTCAATGTATCTGTGTAAAGAAGTAACTTTCAGAATAACCTCACAAAAGCCCGCATTCATTCCCGGAAACCCTGTATTTCTTCCAATTTACGTCGCTTTTCTTCTCGTTTTGGCTAAACGCGACGATGAGGCTTAAAGAGCATTGGATGAAATGATGAAGAAAGGGACAGACAAAAAGACACACAACACGAAACCTCAAAAAAACAATTGCAGTGGGCCAGGCGCCAGAGCCTTGTTAGCAAGAATGCAGTGCCTTCCAACATACATGCCGAATCGATCGGTCTGTAGTAACGCAAGTTTAACGCGACATTAAAATTGTTTCAATCATAGCGCCTAAACATACTGCAACCCACATTGCATTGAGCTCGTTTTCTCAGGAGAAAGAGCGTGCGCTTCAATAGGTTGCTAAGCTCCGAAGCGCAATATCCCTTTCACGACTTGTCTTTCGGCGCTGTTTTCTGGCTTTTCAGACAATGCCAGTAAACTAATTGTCTCACAATGCTAGGTCAGAACTGAAATTTTGATGCTTCCAACAGGGATCAAACCCATGGCCGCTCTCACAAAAGATGAGCGCGCTTACCCTTCGCGTACGTGAGAGTTCTGAATTGGAATGTGCATAAATATTTCGCCAAAACCAAAATGTCTTTACATCCTGAGACTTAATTCAGACATACCAGCCGATACAGGCGAGATTTAAAAATTGAGAATGCTCCTTGACAGCTAAACTTGTTCATGAGCCTGTAAGCCAGTTAATGTCTTCTCCTTGTAATCAAGGGGTCCAGGACCTACATTTTAAAGTGGGATCCGAACCAATATGGGCCCGGGACCCTTTGATTTCAAGGCGACGACGCTACTACTGTGCCATCGGATAGGCCGGTAGAACATTAGAATGAACTTCTGCCCTCTGACGAAATATGACTGACCGTACAGTCTTAGAAAAAAATACCTGGGCCACGGGACGTAGAATTTCGTAACGTCTTAAAGCCTGTTGTTTATGCAACCCAAATAACAAAATATTCGCTTAAGTTTGCCTGGTGATTCTGAGTTCTCGGGAAGGATTGAGCTTTGATAGCATGAGTCACATGACTCGTGCCCCAGCCACAACAAACAGCTGGGTGCTACGAGGCCTCCAGAAGAAAATTTCAGGAACTGGTTTCTTGACAAGAGCTACTCGTAAGGAAATACTATTCTTTCGAGTGATATTAGAGTCATTGTCAAGAAGGTTCGCTGAAATGATGGTTCTCATCACAGACCACATGCCACACGTTAATTGTTTAAGTCCAGTTCATGCACTGGACCTACAGATTAAAATGGGATCCGAACCAAATGCCTCTCTATTTGGTATTAAATTCGGAAGCCTTTCATTACATGGCGAAGACGTTACCACTACGACATCAGAGAGGCAATGGAACCCCTTGAGAAAGAGATAAGCGAAAATTGCTACGTGACAAACCATATTTGCCCGTAAATTTTAAAAATAAGACAATATTTTGTACTGACAGTTTCGAACCGTGGGAGTCCCGGGTTCGATACCCGGTGGAGGCACAAATGGTTCGGATCCCACTTTAAACTGTAGGTCCAGTCCCGATTAGCCTTACTGCGCATAAAGTGGACTTAAAACACCAAATCAAACCAAACCAAATCGAACCGTGGGAGAGGCATATATTTTTTTGTACCATCGTCCATTTCACGAGTTTATAATTCTTCCTCACCGACTCGAGTAACGCGAGTGGTAGAAGAAAAGCGAAGTAAAATAACTGAAACAGAAATAAAAGGAAAAAGCGAAATAAATTTTATTCATAATATTCTGCAGTCACTTGAGTTGTATTCACGGGATGCTATCTTTAAAGAAAGCCGTGGTCTCTTCCTTGTCTTTTTCGCTTTCTTTGTGCTCTTGCTTCCCCCGTCACGATTGGTCTAAAACTAATTAATGCGACGTTAATTAAACAATCCAAACAACGAAACAATGCACAATCAACTGCACAAAACAACATTCCAAATGTTTTCGAATCGGAAAACAATTGAGATGCTGTAAAATGACTTAAGATGCAGTAATAAAGTGGGAATTCGGTACCGTATAGAATTAAATCGGTAGAGATGTTCGATTTGATTGGATGTTTGTTATTTAGATTTGCTATTCTTTCACTTTTGGCAAATAGCGACGATGAAGATGAGTGATGCTATGATGAAATTGATGAAGGGACACTTACCAAGGACACCCACGCCCAAGTCGAGATTCTAACCAGGGACCCATGGCATCGTAGCGCGCTGTGCTAACCGCTCCTCCATGGAGTGGACATTATACCATATTTTGTGTGCTCAATTGGGATCAATCAATGGAATGAATAGGCATATTATATGATTAAAAAAATCATATCATAATACCACGTCATATTATTCGGCACGAAGTAACATCAGAGACATTCAATCTTCCATTTTTGCCTTTCAACTAATTCTTTGATTTCAGGTTAATCACAACAATAAGATAAATTATGAAGCAAATGATAGTGAATGTGGGATATTATTACGAATTACCTGACAGAAACAACATTAAGCAGGCTCGGTGGTCAAGCTCATTAAGTGATTGACATTCGATATCGTCGCCAAAGTTCCCGGGTTTGAGTACCGTCCTTGTCGGGGTGTTTGACTATTTCGTCATCAATTTCATGTAATGGTCACTCGTCCTTATCGTCGCGATCATCGAACAGGGAATAAAAATTATAAAAATAAATACGATGGAAGAGTACTTATTTCATCTCTCACGAAATCTCCTACAAAACCGGAATATATAAAATACATGTATATTCATTCACATACATTTTCGATTTCTATATTTAACTAATCGAGACCGAGAACGGGAGAGCAATTTTCAATTCGACAAACCGAGAGACGGAGACACTGTCAAGTCTCGTTTCTTCTTGGCACCTCCGTAATCGAGTTGTTCTGTTTGTCATTGGCTTTGTATTGGCAATTATTGTCATTATTCTTCCCCTGCAGGTAAACCATAACGATGAATTATGATGAAATGAAGCAGATAAAAGGGCAAAAACAAGAAAGTCATGCCTGTTCGGGACTCCAACCCAGAACCTTATGTAACGAGATTTGAAATTCTGGAGAAGGCGTCCGTGTTTCGCTTGGTTTTCTCTTTCCTCTACTTCTCTTATATTATCATACATGTATAATAAAAATGGATCTGATACGATATGTTGCGATTCATAATTGTGCTGGTTAGATGCTACAGATGTGAACTCCAACCTGCAATATATTATTCCCTTTTGTTTCGTATCTGGTTGAACATGAAATTTTCTTACACTGTGACAATTTCTTTCTTAGTTTTGGTTTGGTGCACAGATATGCTAATCTGGACTCGACCTTCAGTTTAAAGTGGGATACTAACCACTATGTGCATCCACCGTGTATCAAACCCGGGATCCACTGATTACAAGGCGACGACGTTATCACTACGCCATCGAGGAGGCCCCATGACAAAATGTTATTCACTCGATCTCTACCATAATTTATTTCAGCATTTACATTTTCGTTTTCTTCTTCTTTTTTCCTTTTGTTAACTACTCTTATACAACTCTTTTTGCGTCTTCGAATTTCTTCTTGTTTCAGGAAAAAATAATACATGCAGGCTGTATAAAAATCCCCCGTTCAAATAGATAAAACGTTCACTCTCGAGAACTAATTTACATGTTTATCACTAACGTAACCATTAGGAAGGAAACTATTGAAATGTTAACTGATATAACTGCAGATGAAACAATACTTACAGCCACTAACGTAGCCTCACAGACAACAAGTATATGGTGAGTCATTCACTCTTGCTGACTACAGGCGAAGGTCACTGAACTAAAGGGTGGTGGCAAGCAAGCAGGCTTCTGCTCTACCAAAGACGAGGTCACGTGTTCCAGTTATCAATGGCGTACGAAATAAGGAGGAACACAGCTATCTGACGTATGTTATGGTCCCGTCATTGCACGTAGAACACTTTATCGTCGTGGCCTTGAAGTTCCCTCAGGGCACTCCTGCGTAAAGGCTTCTCAGCTAGAAGGATATCTTCCCCATTGAGTGGAGGAAAAGTGGGTGCGTATAGAGGTCCTTCAACTTTCGTATTCTTTTTCATTTCAGAACCCGTGCTGTATCGTCGACTTAATCCAATCTATCCGATGTAGGTTTTAGGTTCTGTTTCTGTTCGGTTATTTCACGTTGTCTTCCTGCTTATGTTATTCCCGACGAAGGTTCTGGATTCGATAATCTGGACAATAACGGGATTGTGTTGGTTGCTTGATTTGGTGTCTTAAGTCCACTTTATGTCCTGTTAGGCTAATCGTCAATGGACCTACAGTTTAAAGGGGGATCCGAACCACTATGTTCCTCCACCGAGTATCGAACCCGGGATCCCTTAATTACAAGGCGCCCACGATCCCACTGCGCCATCGGGGATTGTGTTCGAAACGAATGAATCAAATTTGAGTGATATGATATGCAACCATTGGAAGACTATTGAAAGAAAAGCTATGGGAACCTGCCAGTTTTTCTACTGCAGACAGGAAACCATAAACATGGAAGAGAAGCTTATATTCTATGAAATCTGACTCTATGTGCTCGAATACTGGCTAAATATAATCCATAGAGGCATAGCAACGTTAAACAACCTCTTATATGATACATATAGGTTTAAAAAGGTCGAAATACAAAGATTGTGTGCGCCTCACTGATGGCGTTGTGGAAGGCCTTGTAATCAAGGGGTCTGGGGTACGATACCAGGTGATCGCACATAGTGGTTCGGATCCCACTTTAAACTGTATGCACTTCAGATTAGTCTATCTGTGCCGGTGACTCAGTCGGTAACGCGTCTGACTACCATGCTATAGGCCCCGGGTTCGATTCCCGGCCGGTTCAAGCCCGGGAACTTTTCTAACGTTGGAAGCGGCCCCAGCGCCCACCCAGCGTCGAATGACATGGGTACCTGGGGGAAACCCTGGGAGTAAAAGCGGTCAGGGGCGTGATGCTGATCACATCACTCCCACTCACGAACGAATCAAGAAAGTGTGGGGCGTTACCCCCACACCCCCTATACGCCTTCATGGCGTAGCGCTAAGCACAGGTGAGAACTTTACCTTTTTTTTTTTTTTTTTTTGCATAAAGTGGACTTACAACAAAATTTAAACTTGCCATAAAGATCATGATAAGGTATTAAAGAATTGGGTCTAACACATTTTTTTATTGTTTACCAAGGACATTGTTAACTAATTTTCTTAATTTCAGTTTCAAGATGAAATCGGCTACGAAATAAAAGGAGTGGGTTCATATTTCTGTTACGAAATTCCACTTTTGTAGTAGACCTGTGCCACACTAAGATGTGACGTAATAAACAAATCTGAGACACTTTCAAAGTATTAAATTGCTATCTACGTATTTGGGAAAAATCTTTCAATATAATACTTTTTTTGGACGCGTCAAATCATAGTATTTAATTCCTGTTTTAGCAGCTTTAAGAAACCTGATTTTTTTTGGGGGGGGGTTACAAATGCCCTTTCTGCTCCCGTCAAGTTACGCCTATGACAAACAGGAATTCAAAGTAAAAGACTGTCCCGACTAAATCGGGAGAAACGTCTGATAGATTTACAATTGGGAAAATCATAATTAAGCGTGTAGTTGAAAACAACCTATTTTCATATATTGCATGCAGATCTACTATTTCTGCAATGTGGATCAAGAACTGGGGACGTGGAGAAGCACAACACTCCACGTAACCAATAGTCACGTGACCCTCTTTGCTTTCCTGTCATGTTGACCTTCGCGTGGAACACATTTCTCGGTGTTAAGACAGGCAAAATCACCCGATCATCGAAGGGTGCAATATGTGTTGCCTACCCTCCTGCATTACTTGCTCCTATTAAAGCCTTATGGGGAAGAACTTTTTTCCATGACTGTACACCCACAGTCCCTATGAGCACTCATTGGGAGTAACTAACTGGTGTTTTGATTGTCGAGTTTGTTTCTAAGTCCACTTTATGCACAGAAAGGCTAATCGTGGAATCCGAACCACTATGTGCCGCCACCGTGTATTGAACCTAGGATCCGTTGATTTCATTTTGAATTGGTTTATTTCACATTGCTTTTCAGCCTCTTTTGGATAATCACCAAGAAGACGATTAGTGGTGATGAAGGGACGCTCAGCAAGGCCGAAATTCGAACCCGGGACCGCTGCTATCGTAGTGCGCTGTGCTAACCACTCCGCCACGGAGACAAGGCGGCGACGTTACCATCAAGGAGGTTTTTTTTGTCACTTTACAATGTTCGTAAATAAATGTTTTGTAAGTGCAGCACCCTCCCACACATTCTCTTGAAGCTCTCGTTAAAGCTCGTCACAATTTACTAATCTGATCACATAATGGCGTTCTCATTACCGAAATGACCCGGCTAATTACCCTACAATGAGGAAGACACACACATACACAGGCTTTCATTCAAGCCTGGGCTCGTGCGGCTTCACTTGGTGTATTTTTATCCCCCTGTATGCATCCTTTTCAGAATCGTCTCGCTCCGTGTATTCATGCTCGTTACGCCACCTACCCCACGCAGCCGGTGTGGAAACGGAACGAATTTTGGGCGTATGTTGTTCTTTGTTTCAAATCATTACTGAAACAGGAATCTGGCTGGGCACCTTCCTGTTCTACGCCTTTATGCTTGTTTGTTCCAAGGTAAAAAAGAAAAGGAAAAATGTATACTGTGGAACCGTGCAAAACAGGAAGAGGGCATAATTACTAACACGTTTAGCCAGTTTATTTTCATTGATGTGGATATTTAAAGCACCAAACCCGTGAAAGCTCACAGCAAGTCGTCGATAATTAACCGTTGTATATTTATGCATATTTGTTTGCATTACATGAGTCAAAGGACAAACTTAAAAGTACCACAAAAATTACAGGACAGACTGTATACAGCTCAAATTTACATGAGGTATCGACTGTGATTTATAAGGCAATCTCAAGGCTGCAACACTGATCAAGTGAGCTTCAAAACGCCATTTTTGTCATTTCAAATATGGCGCATCCTTTCCACTTGCACCAATGAAAAGGAGTGTTTCTTTGCCGTCTGTCAGCCTAAAACTTACAGAAATTTCTCGGCAAATGACAATTCGATGCTTACCACACCAGCAAGTTTAATAATGGAGGAGAAAGTTCGACAATGGCCTCAGTTCGCAGGCAGATGGGTGCAAAGGCCTTTGCAGTGGCTCATAAGTGACTGCACGAGGACCCCAAAGACATTCGCTTTGAAGTATACAAGCACTAACTCAAACTTGAAAATGTATGTAGATCAGGAATAGGTCTGTGCTAAAATTCAGCAAACTTGTGCAACCCTACATATAGCAATCTACTAGATAAGCAACAAAAACAAATTAATGTTAAGGTTACGGCAACAAGGGTCCCGGGTTCGAATCTCAGCCTGGGAATGGGAGTTTGTGAGTGTCCCTCGTCCTAATCGTCGCGATGATTTAAAAGTGGCAGAAGAGCGACGCTGACTAACAAAAATCAAATCAAATCTGCTAGAAATAGCACTTTCTACGCAGTGGCGTAGCCAGAATTATTTTCAGTGAGACAACCTTCAATTAAAAAAAAATAAGTAAAAATTGGAACTGAAATAAAAATTTGCAATGCGTACGGGCATTATTATTACTCATCTGATTTGATTTTTGATACCGAGTGTCGCTTTTCTTCCACTTTTGGATAATCGCGACAACGAGGATGAGAGATGTAAAGGAGGTGATGTGATCAGCAGCACGCTCCGGCCGCTTTTAGCCCCCGGGGTTACATCCAGGCACCCATTGATTTGAGGGTGGGTGAGCTCCGGAGCCGATTTATGCGGGGATAAGCCCGGAAAAATTCCAACCTTAGATCACCCACCCAGGGAATCGAATCCGGGTCTCGCGCGTGGTAGTCAGACGCTATATCGACTACACCACCGCAGCTACATACACAACCTATTTATAAACAACACAGAGGTTTTGTTTGAATAAGTCGCGCAAAATAGTAGTGACTTCTTATACCTTGCATTCATTTTAATCAAATCTCAAACGAGACGAGAGTACCGAACAGCGAAACTCTATCTCGTGACTTTCTAGGTCTCGACACCATCTGTAAGACCAGCACTGCCCGCATTACGGCGTCTTACGGAGCGAGAAGAGAAGAAATAATTCGCAGACAGATGAGCGCATTCCCCATTCACCCGCTTTTTCGAGAATAGTCACAGTGAATGAACGCACCGCGTGTCTTACGCAGCTGTCCTAGACCAAGGAGGAAGATGGCAGAAGGTAGCACGCCATGAATGCTATATACTTCACGCAATATGCTCTCGCAGCTGCTGGTCATTGCAGGCAGATGTATAAGGTCACGGTGGCGTCTTCTCCTTTAAGAAGGGCGAAACGCTTGGCCGTCCACCTTGAGTTCCTCCGCGAGCGCTCCTGCAATGGGCGAGGTGCTCGTGCCACTACGTCGAGCGGATCTCCTCTACCCATTAAACGAAGTCAAGATTCTTTTCAATCCGAGGGTGTCTCCCTTCATTATGATATTGTTTCTTCGATTCGTTCCACTCTGGTGTCAATCGTCCATAGTCATCGCGCCACCTAGGGAATAATTGATGCGACTCGTCCAGGTATTGCCAGTAAGGATTGTGGCACAAAAGCAACGCTTCTTACATTGATATCCTTGAAATTTCCATTGTGTACACGGTTTTCTCGATTCAATCACAGCATAGGTGTTTCATCATGTCTTTGTAACAGGTGGGGAAGCAGCAACTGGAACGGGAACTACCCAACAACCTATCGCAAAACGTTTTCCCTTTGTAATCCAGAAGGACTAGGGATGAACCAGCCCGGATCCTAACTTATCCGGGTACCCGATTTTCGGTTCTGGATCCCTGTACCTGATTTTCCGTTCCGGAATCGGGTGCCCCAATTTTGATTCGGATGGAGTACCCAAATTTCAATACCGGATTCTCATGAACGTTCTCGGTTCAGGATCGGATAAGTGATTTTCAATTTCGGATTCAGGCACCCGATTTTCGGTTTAGGGTCCTCCAGAAAAACGACTTCCGGTTCCGGATTCAGGTACCCACATTTCGGTTCACAATCAAGTCAATCGAAATTCGGTTCAGGATCAGATTTCCCTATTTCGATTCTGGATCCCTGCAACTGATTTTCGGTTTCGGATCTGAGTGCCCGAATTTTGGTTCCGGATGCAGGACCCACATTTCAATCCCGGAACCGCGTTACCGATTGTCAGTTCCGGATCCAATTTCCAATTTTCTGTTCTGAATCTGTGTACCTGATTCTTGGTTCTAGAGCCGGTATCCAAATTTCGGTGACGGGACAGTTAGATGGTTTTCGATTTTGTATCCAGGTACCCGAAATCCGGTTCAATATCTGGTTAAACTATTTTTCGGTTCTAGATCTGGTGCACAAGTTTTGGGAGTGAGAACTCAAATTGCAGTACAGGATGGTTCTCACTGGATACGACCAAAGTAACCAGGAACTGAAAAAATTCTGGCCATCCTTACTCTCAACTGAGTGTGATACTCGCCCACAACTCGGCATATTGAGTTACACATAAAAATATTTCGTCATGTCCAGCCTGTAACTCCACCATAGCCGGACTGATCGATCCACGACGACTTTTGGCCTGAAGACGAGAATAGCTACATGGAATGTCCGTACACTGAGGGACGCCGCAGATGTACAAGGAGAAAGACAATCGAGCAGGAGCTGCTGCAACAAAAGAAGACGTGGTTGGAGGTCAAGAGTTTGGCGAAGAATCGGACAAGCTGGAAATGCTTCATGGAAGCCCTATGCTCCACTAGGAGCGATAGGGAATAAGTCAAGTAAGTCATGTCCAGCCTGAGTGTGCAACTCAAAATACTACTTCATAATTCGACTCATAATCTCACTACCAAAGAATCTGGAAAAAGTCACCTCACAATTTCACCACAAAAGATTCTGTATTAAAATTTTAGCCCAGGACATCAACGTTCCATTGCGTTTTTTGTTTCACCTGTTACATCTAATCATCATTCATCCTCGTCTTCATAATTAGCCAACTGAGGAAGAAAACCAATGCAAAATAAGAAAAATATTAAAAAGTATAGAGGATCATTCTGTATCATGTATGTTGTCAAGCCATGTGTGCATGTAGAAAATTTTCTACAAGAATGAAAATTGATGTTGTGTCATTGGTTGACTGATTTCATTTATTTTACTCCACACATCTCTGCAACTTTTGGCTAATCGTGAAACGAAGTATCGTGAAGTACAAGATGGGATCACAATTACAGGTCATTGTGAATCCTGTGTTGTAAGCAAATCTTTAAGCCGATTATTAAGCTAGAAAAAGCTTATTGAAAATATCATTAATAAATATAATTTGACTCCCATGTACTTCTTTCAGAGAATAAAAATGCACCCTCTTAACTGAAAGCTTTGCCAGATTTTCGTAACAGCCAATTCTTCTGCAAATCTCCTTTACTTTCATGTGCCCTGAGAAGTTACGTTATGAAAGATGTTCCTAGTGTAATTTGAAAAGTAATACCTCCATAAGTGCCCATGTTAAATGCCAGGATTCTCAGTAACTGGCATATCTTAAGTTGACATGTTCAAAAAACTGGTTGATGCAACAATTGAATAATGATTCCAATACATGTACCAGCAGGATACCTCCTAAAGAAATTACATGAAATGAACAATATTAGGCACGTTATAGACTTAGATTTACAGTTCATATCTTAAATTTTTTAATAGTATTACGGCTTTGAGATGCCCTCCATTAGCGCAATGCATTGTTGCAATCTTCCTTGTACACTTGTGTCTGGCTTAACATCAGCAATTTCCTCATGAATTGCATTTTTGAGGCTGCTGAGGTCAGGCAGGGTACGAGACCTTAGCCTTCAGTTACCCCTACAAAAAGAAGTCTGGTGCAGTGAGGTTGGGGATACAGAGGGCCACTAAATGTCACCAAACCTGGACAGAAGTCATCCGTAGCATGATCGACAGATGTGCCACATGTGATGTCGCTCCATCCTGTTGAAACCACAGGGTCCCTATGTTCCATGTCACCTCAGGCAGAAAGAAGTTAGCATGGTGGTGTAACGTGAGTTGACGATCACCGCAGCACCATTATCGACCTTGAAAGAGTAGGGGCCGACAATTCCCTGCACTGCAATGGCACAACAGACTACAACCTTAGGACTGTGTAGAGGTTGCTCGAAGTTTTTGCATGGATTTGAATCAGCCCAATATCGAAAATTTTGCTTAACTGCCGTTAAATGCCACACATTCGTTCCCTCTCTGATCTCAACAGCCTAACAAATGCAAGTGCAAAATTCAAAAAATAAGGTCTGAACTGGAAATCCAAGACTATAATGAGGCTAACATTGTTCATTTCATGTAATTTCTTTGTACAATCAATCAGTGCCGGTATTTAGAAAATGGGAAATGTTAAATGATGCTACCCGTATTTTTCTTGTGGAGGTTACATCAAGGACTGTGTCTCTCTGTGCCATATCTTCCACATGACTTGAGAATGACGAGTGAAGAAGTCATAACAATGATGGTACAGGATGTGTTAACCAAAGTCTACTACAAGTCACACTACCGCATCAATGTTTTCTATGTTGCATGTAGCATCTGCAAGAGTCACTGTAATGTAAACCAGCATACCTTGTGAATAATGTGAGTCACAAATATCACCTAATGTATCATGGTGTTTGACAAAGTCCAAGTTTGTATCAAGTCCACTTCATGATCACATAGGCTCATCAAGACTGGACCTACAGTTGAAAGTGGGTTTCAACTACAGAGATCGGGATTTGAGTTAAAACATTCCTGAATACAGGACTATCTTAATAGACACCCTGTATATGCTTGTTCAAATTACTAACTAGACACTTCTGGATTGTAATGATATTGTTGATTTAAGGAACTAAAAGCTTTTGAGAAATATGAATAATTTCAATTTCATCTCAGAAATTTTGTGAATACCGCCTTATCGCCCCTTCCAGATCTAGCACCAGTAACTACCATATTTTTAATTTATTGATTGATTGATTGATTGATTGATTGATTTAGTTTATTTTACTTCACGTTTTGTGCCTCTTGGATAATTTGCGAAGATGGGGATGAGTGATGAAATGATGAAAATTGATGAATGGACATTCACAAACAACCAAGCCCAACCAGGATTCAAACCTGGGACCCTTGGCGTCACAGCGCGATGTGCTAACCGCTCGGCCACAGGGTCGGGCATTTTTAATTTATTATCAAGTGATGTATACAGGGGCGATTCCTCCATGTAGGAAGTGAGGAACTTCCTACAATTCATTTATACTTGCTTCCAGTTCTCTACTTTTTTAGGAGTTTAATAATAACGTGCATTATAAAATTATGAGCGCAATGTATGTACAATTGACTAGGTAAAGCTACTGTCAAGAGTTGACTGGTGCCACTCGTTCCAGCCGCAGAGCCAAAGACGATGGACACACACGCTTTGCTGCCCTGCACCTTGCTGGTATCACTACAAATAGATGGATGAGGAGTGGAAAAGGGGATGGGGAAAGTTGCGGTTTTAAATCATCCAGCGAGGAACCATCGAAGGATTCCTACAATCAGTGGGACCAACCCCATCAAAATGGTACTAAATCTTGCACAGCTTGATCTTTGTTGGCACCTAGCATCCTGCTTTTGGTATAATGGTAAAATCTAGCATAATCTGCATACGCGAGTCCCTGGGAGATGGAAATTGAATCTAAAGGAATATGTTTTCAGGAAATAGAAATAAAATTACGTCCAAATCTTATTTATACTTCACCAGCGGACTTGTTTAAAAAAAAAGGAAGTATGCATACACAGCGACAAGCTTATTTTACAACCATGCCATCATGATTCATTCTCTACCTTTTCTTTATCCTGTCGATTTTGTTCGTGAGAAGATTTTATGGCAGAAAATCGATAGAAGGTTTGGGTGCGAAAAGAGTTTTTTCAAACCGTTTCAAGTTCTATGCTGAACTCATTTCTTTTGTTGAGCCATTCTACACAATTTTGTGGAATAATTAACAATATCACATAACTATAGTGAATAATAAGTAACGCAAGTTCGAAACTCGAGTAGTATATGCATAATTGAACTTAAAACTGCAGTTATCCGAAAAAATAATTAATAATAAATCCTAGCACAATTTTGAAGCATTTGGCATAATTTCAGAGTTTAAGCAGAACTTTTTATTATCCTCAATCCACACGACAGGGAGATGGAGATCATTTGAGAAGAAAAAACATCACCGGCTTTGCGAGAGTCAAATGTCTTGGGTTGTGTTTTTCATACTTAAACGAAGCATAGAAAGTTTTCCTTTCATTTTAACTGAGGATATACAAATAGCTATACCTGCGATAACAAACGTAAAAAATAAAATACAAAATCGAAATTCCTGCAAAATTTAAATATCGTCAATGCTATTTTCATAGGTTTTTATAGCTTCCCTTTAAAATATTTCATAGTTCAAGGGGGCAAGGGCCTACACCTAACATTCAAAATGCAATACATAGTACAAGCGATATGTGTGACTGTAATTGAACGAATTTTTCAAACCTTCCTCGGTTTACCATAATTTCCTTCTACACTCCAAAAAAGCTGCGAATCGCCACTGGATGTATACTCTATGTAGCATGTGAAGAATACAGGAAAGTTTGTTTTTCAAGTAAAATTAACAATAAATAGCATTATGGTACCAAAAGAAAAGAAATGAAAATTTGGAAGATAAAAGAAAATGACCATTGTGATATTGACTAATGACCATTGTGGTATTGCTGACTACAAAAAAAAAAAAGAAATGTACTTTCCAACGGGTCTCCCCGATGGCATAGTGGTCATTCCCTTGTAATAAAGGGGGGGTTTGATTCCCAGCGGAGGCACATTGCACAGTGGTTCGGATCCCAATTTAACCAGTAGGTCCAGTCCCGATTAGCCAATATCTGCAGAAAGTGGACTAAAAACAATAACTCAACCAACCATGTTCTTTCCAAACAATAAATGACAAAAAATATACAAATGAGTTGAAATGTGAGAATAGCAGGAATTTATCCCAAATAGTGGAACTCTTTCCACTACATGTAACAGACTGACAAAGAATACATTTTTATCAATAAAGCTAAAACGGAAAGACAAACGCAATATGCCCAAATTCGTTAAACAACACTTATCCAAGGTGAGATTTTTAACAAGTCTGCTGAGATATATTATTGGTAACATGGCCCCTTATAAGGCATGCAAATAGATTTTTCCCTACCTTGCGGTGTAGTGTTGCCCTAACCACAGTTAGATAAGTTACTAATAAAAAAGAGAGAGAGATATAGATAGATAAAGAGAAAGAAAGAGAGAGGAGATTACAGTTTCCATTATTTTGCTTCCAATAGACCACAGTAAAGTAAAAGTGAAGTAAAGTAAAGTGTTCCCCTGTGCTTAGCACCACGCCATGAAGGCGTATAGGGGGTGCGGGGGTAACGCCTCACACTTTCTTGATCCGGTCGTGAATGGGGGTGATGTGATCAGCACCATGCCCCTGACCGCCTTTACCCCCAAGGGTCTCCCCCAGGTACCCATGTTATTCGACGCTGGGTGGGCGCTGGGGCCGCTTCCATCGTTAGAAAAGTTCCCGGATTTGAACCGGCCGGGGATCGAACCTGGGACCTTTAGCATGGTAGTCAGATGCATTACCGACTGAGCCACCGCGGCCACCTCAATAGACCACAGTTTGCTTCAAAAAGTACTGCATTACAGTTACCATTACTTTACTTCTGAAAGTAACTTCTTATAGTAACCACCACATTACTTCCAAAAGTAATGTGTTACTATTAACTTGTCAAACAAGAAGAACATTTAACTGTTTACACAGGTATCACATTTGCCATGGTTTTACAGTGTAATTTAACTTGTAAGAATTTAAAACAAAATTTTATCCTAGTAAATAAATCCTCCAGTTACGAATTTATAAAGGTAACTCAAATAAATAGCTGCATTACTAACACAAATGCCGAAAAAGTAACTAATGCAAGTACCAGGAAAGTAACATGTGATTGTGATTTTTGTTATTCAAAGTCGACTGTCTACCACTTTTGACTAATCACGACAATGAGTATCACTGATGATACAATGAAATTGATGAAGGGCACACAAAGAACACTCATGCCCAGGCCGGGATTCGAACCAGGGGGCCTCTGGCATCGTAGTATGCTGTGCTTATCACTTCATCATGGAGGTCGTCAGTAACATGCTGCTTGCATTCTATCGGTCCGCTAACCTATTCACTTACTTATTTCAGTGTAGAAATGCAAAATAACAGAAATAACAAAAACATAATGATTACGATGTCCAGTGCCAAAGCTGTGTGGTCTAAGGTGCAAGCTTTGGGCTCCAGCTACGAGATGCGCTAAGGTTCGAGTCTTCCGAGGGAAGCGTAACAACTTTTCTCCTGAGATTTCAGCCTGTGTGCAGGACCAGTGGCCACCCAATATTGTCAGAAACTTGGAAAGCTACGAATGAGTAGCGTAACCTGGTCATGGAAACGTACGACGGCGATTGAGGGTTCGACGTGCTGACCACACGTCACCCCGTAACTGGTTGGATGATCTTCCATCTCTGGTGGGAGTGAGGCAAGCAGTCAGTAACATTGGCCCTCACGCACTGTTACACTATTGGTTATAATGATTATTTTCCCTGAATAGTTAAATTCTGAAAATTCTGAAAATTCACGGTGGCTCAGTCGGTAACGTGTCTGTCTACCATGCTAAAGGTCCCGGGTTCGATTCCCGGCAGGTTCAAATCCGGGAACTTTTCTAACATTGGAAGCGGACCCGGCGCCCACCCAGCATCGAAAAACATGGGTACCTGGGGGAAACCCCAGGGGGTAAAGGCAGTCAGGGGCATGGTGTTGATCACATAAGCCCCACTCACGACCGGATCAAGAAAGTGTGGGTCATTACCCCCACACCCCCTATACGCCTTCATGGCGTGGTACTAAGCACAGGGGAACACTTTACCTTTTTTTTTATGTATTCCTTGTGGAGAAAAAAATGCAACAACTTCAAGTTACAGCTAATCAAATAGAAGTTTTGACTTTTCCGCCTGCCAATTACATCTTCAATCTGTCCTCTTTCCATTGATATCTTCTTCTATGCCATCTGAAGTTTCATATTCCCACAAGAAGAAATAAATCAATACTCTCATAAGCGTAATGCACTTCTCCTTGCATTTTATGGTCATCCTGGCAGTGTGGCCAAACTTGATGCACATAAAAGAGCTAAATTTCACCTTAAATGGAGTTAAAAATGACTTTCAAGGAACTAGATTTTCGAAGGCTCGATAATGTGCCTCCTATGGTAATGTTAGATGTCAAAGGGGGAAAGTGGGGAGGGGGGGGGGGTGTGCTGCTACTATTACCGTTAATTTTGAAGTGATCAAAACTTGTTCTTAATTTTCACCATCTATATCTGGCGGCATGACCCATCTTAAAAATCCATTGATGGTCGTATGAAATCGGAAATAAAGTATTCCTGGATAACAATATTATGTCATCTTGAAGTCAGCCACGGTACTACAATATCACGTGCAAAATGTATATTTATGACAAAAGTTGGTCTATGTGGGCTGGAGCCAGTGATGGCACCATAGTGGGGCAGGGAGCACCCCAGTTCACAATCAAACGAGTGAAGGAAAGAGCCAGACCTGGCTCCAAAATAGCTAAGTTGGCAACCGTGCTCGCAGCTGCCGCAGAAGAGAGAGCATTGTGGAAACCGTCCCTCATGCCCTTAAGAGTTGTAAAAGCCATTACAAACAGAACAAAGCAACAAATAATAAGCAACTGAATGCACACAAACTAAATTTGATCTGAAACCTTCAGCGTTGTTTCTACCCGTTTCAACTACTGTGTGCACATTTGTCCTCTTGAGCTAGTCTGGCCTTCCAAGATCACTGTAGAAGAGAAAAAGTACAAGCATGGTATATGTCCACAATACATAAAAAAATGCATGCACTTACCTCTATTGCACCCGTTATAGCCTTTTTCCACCTCACTTTAGTTTGCTCATGCTTCTTTAGTGCAGCCTCAACCTGGGCCTCTTCTTTGCGAATCTGCAAAAGTAACCAACATATAAATATGTCACAGACCAAGAATTACATAGTCAGTTCATGTTCAGGGTGTATTTTAATTTCTAAATATAATTTCACTTCTTAACAAATATATAGGGTCAGGCAACAAACAGGGTGTCCCAAAATGATTACACTGATTTCATAATGTTATTACTCTTTAGTGATTGCACCGATTTCGATTTTTCTCTTGCTGATGCGTTGGACCAATTGTCAGAGTTTTTCTGGCTGTGTGAAATTAATATGCACGTTCTTCACCAGGTGTGCTGCTGCTGTTTAATCTGAAAACATGGCTTCTACACAAGAGAGGGCTGATGTGTTTCATGTTGCTGGCCGAGACGAAATCACCAAAAATGGTGCAACGCAAGTTTCAAAAGCTGAACGTGAGCTAGTCGTAGTGATTTTGTTGGTGATGCATCGAAGGCTGCACGAATGTTTTCAACAGTCTCCGCTGATGTCGATGGTCGCCCAGCACTTCTACCCTTTTCGACTGTATCTGTTTCTAAAAAATCAAAATCAGTGCAATCACTTAAAGAGTAAGAACATTATGAAATCAGGGTAATCATTTTGGGACACCATGTAAATCTACCACTTTTAAAGGCTGGTATTCACAATCGGACGTAAACAAACATGATAGGTAAAAGCATGAGGAATGCCATTTCTGTAGCAATGGATCCCTAAGCACCGTGCTTTGGTGGTAGAGGTGTAATCATTGAATGGTAACTCCGCAGCATAAATTGTAACAGCAGATTTGAGTTTAACACTGGGAGACATGAAAAAGGACCAGAACAACGCACAATAAGGAGGTCTGTAGTTTATGTCCAACAAGGTGGAGCAACTGCACATACTGCTCGAGAAACGATGGCAACACTATGTAATGTGTTCGCATGCAGAATCATCTCACGTTTAAGGGCACCCGATCAGACTGCCTGCGATTTATTTCTCTGGGGGTACATAAAGACCAAAGATTTTGAACACGTATCCCTAACTTAGAGACCCTGAAGATAAGAATTAGGGAAACAGTTCAGGCAATTCCACCAGCAATGGATAATTTTGTTCGTTGACTCTGAGAACACGGAGTGGAATGGTGGCTATCTACCTGTGATGATTTTCGAAAAATAAGACGAAGTGAACAGTGTTATGTTATTGCTTTACATATGGCATTTTGTTATCTATCAATTACCACTATCTTGCTTTACATTAGCTGTTTTGTGTTACTATAGGAAATATATTGGTTTGGTTTTGGTTTGAGTTGGTGTTTTAAGTCCACTTTATGCACAGTAAGGCTAATCGGGACTGGACCTACAGTTTAAAGTGGGATCCGAACCACTTGTGCCTCCACCGGGTATCGAACCCGGGACCCCTTGATTGCAAGGCAATGACGCTACCACTGCGCCATGGGAGAGGCCCTATAGGAAATATATTAAAATGGTAGATATATAATGCTAGTCCCTACATAACAATTCTGTATAACTTTTGCGAAATAACTTAATGTATTTGCCTATTGATTTAGGCACCTGCCACCAGTAGCGTACGCAGGATTTCATCAAGGGGGGTGTTATTTCTAAAACTTTTTTCCAAATTCACATTACCATTGTTTTATTATACTTTAATTAAATAATAATAATCACAATTAGTTAATAATACTTATAATTAATTAATTAGCTAAATTAGTACTAATAATACTACTAATACCACTACTACTACTTTTAAGTAGTAGAGATCTACATAAATATAGTATTTATGAAAACATTAAAACGAAATTACTTTCTAGTCATTCGATTTTTATCAAATCCTGGGAGCATTTTTTTGTTTCTTTGTTACGAAATAATTGTCTGGTCAACGAGGTGAGACATTTCAAGGGTGAAGATCCATAAATACAAGAAAATATATTAAAATAAATTTAAATAATCAAAGTATGGAACTTATCCAAGGAGTGGCGGTGATCTGGTCGGTAGAGCGTCTGACAAGTGACAATCACGTGGGAGATCCGGATTCGATTCCCGAAATTGGTTGGAATTTTTCCGGCTTCTTCCCCACATAAATGTCCCCAATAATTCACATCTGGATTGTCTCCCTGTCCTTACCAATAAAACATTTTACAATAGTTAAGCTTATTGTCGTTTGAATGATTGTCTAGTCAACAAGGTGACACATTTTAAAGAGAGACATTCAAATGTGCTGCGGTAAACAATACAATGGGAAGGCAAATTGGTGACTGCATTCTTGTCCGCCTAGCCTTTGTCTATACATTAGCCTCTTTCAACGTACCAACAACTTTATTTAGTTAATTCTCATTGTTCACACACAAAAATAAATACATGTTCGTTGAACACTAGCGTACGTAGAGGGGTGGCCGATGGTGTTCCAGCTCCTACCAAAATTTTGAGAAAATCAGAATTTTCAAATAAAAATCCGTTAAGAACTTTAAAAAATCAAAATGTGTAAATGCGAAACCGCTTTTAAAGTGAATCCCGATTACCATTTTTGTCTTTGAATACAATTTTAATAGACTGAAAAGCTCCAAAAATACGAAATATTTTATTCTGCATCCTGCCCTCCAAAACGAAGCCATGTGCTATCCACATTTACTATTCCAGCCCCTTCCGGAAAAAAAAATCCTCCGTACCGCAGTGTATAGACCGTGTTAAAAATGTAAACATAAACATTGGTGAGGTCTTGCCCGGTCCCCCGGGAACTTCCGGTTTAGGCCAGTCCCCGTTGTTGCCAGTGCAGATTCACTCGCATACGAAGTAAGAAATGGGCGCTTATTTTCATTAGTTGTGCGACGATAGTCAAGAAAGGTATTTGTTAAAGTTCTACTATGAAAGAGTGGACGTCTAGAATCCGTCTGATGATGAACTGAAGAGCAGATTATTAAAATATGACTTGTCTTTGTGGCCGCCAGTTGTATAGCATACTATACAAGTATCTCATGTACACGCACGACGAACGTTGAGATATATATTCAATTACTTTGTAGATGGAAAAGTGAGGGAAAGATAATTCTATAAAACTAGTGATATTATTATATTATAAAGTATGCTTAAGTTAATATTTTCCAACAAATCTGCAGAAGTAATGACACATAACAAATGCTAGTAAATATATGTGCTTTCAACGTCGCCTTCCGCCTGAGGGATTTAGGGAAAACCTATGATATAGCATGCCACTTTCACTTGCACGAATTTACTTCAAGCAACAACGGAGTTTTCAGACTGAAACGACAAGCGATATCGTGATTTCGCACAGAAGCATTCGATCTAAAGCAAACCATTCATCAGTCATGCTTGCGCAAATAACAGGCCGCCGGGGCAACACAATGCACTGTATTGATAAAACGGCCCACTCCGAGCGACAAGCGACACTTGCAATTTGTCGTTTGGAAGGTGTTTTTTTTTTTTTTTTGTAATGCTGGTTTCCAAGAGACACGTATCGCTGCAGTCTGAAAGCTTCCTTTCGAACCAATTCACCACGAGAAAATGCACGTGTCGCTTGGACTGGACTGTTGTTTTCTCAGTATCATACATCGTGTCACCTTGGTCTGTTGTACTCGTATGCCAGGTGAATTGTTTCCTTTAGAGTAAAGGGGTTGTTGCTTGTCGCTTCGGTGTGTAATCTCCGTGTCACTTAAAATAAAGTGAACCCTCAGTGATCAATAAAATTTTTCGAACCGAAGCGACACGACAAGCTGCACGTGTCGCTCAGATTCCCAATGGCGTGTATTGTGCCGCCCGAGACTTCTTTTCCCATGAGCGGGAAATGCGTATTTATAGACTAAATGGGCCTGTGTCGCTTGTCACTTCGGTACAAACCACTGCGATCGCGTGTCGCTTCGGTTTGAAACCTCACTAAGAGGCGTGCTTTTCACCACAAAACAATATGCAGATAAACGATCCATATGCTTGTAACAAAATGCAAGTCGTAAAAATCCTTTCCGGGTACCAATCCTTTCTCGTTATGCTTGTATCAACAGGTTTCGTCTCTCTACGTCCTTCTGAAACCTACAAAGTGATACTTGACTCAATAAATTTGTTCCCGATCGAACTGTGCAACCGTATGCTACACAGCTGACACCCTATTTCCTTGTAAAAGAATCTCCACTTTGCCCTTTCATATTAACGTCCATAGCACCGTAAGCGTAACCGGATGTTGGAGGGGGACCAGGCGAGTGCGCATGCTCCGCAGTAGCTCCGCCTTTAACACCGTCTATTGAACATTGTTGCAACTGAGATAGAAAACAACTTTTTTTTCTCTTTTAAATCATAGTTACCCTAACCTAACCTCATAAACTCGTGTTTATTTTCAAGGCATCACTTTGAAAGACGCGTGTGTTTGGAATGCTGTGCTTTTCTCCATACTGCATGGAAATAATAATTCAAATTATTATTATTATTATTAGTAGTAGTAGTAGTAGTAGCAGTAGAAGTAGTAATAGTAATATTATTGTCCCAGATCCTTGACTGTGAAAAATTGGCCATTTCATTTTTTTCCACAGCATTTTTCATATTTCACAAGCTCAAGGGGGGGGGTTTAAACCCCGTAACACCCCCTTGCGTACGCCACTGCCTGCCACCATTTTACACAAAACAATTGACAATCTATTCTATAATACATTAAGTGTAATAAGAACATATGTGGCCAATTTTGCCCATAGGGGTCACTCTTCATCATAGGCCAGGTTAAAGATGTAGCATTGGCTCTTTTGCTGTTAGTTTGTAATTTTCTTTAAAATTGGTTGTCAAAGTTGGTGCACCTATCTTTGGTCTGCGTACCGACCCATTCGATTCCCCACATCCCCACCTTATGGTTTGGTTTGATTTGCTGTTTTAAGTCCACTTTATGCACAGTAAGGCTAATCGGGACTGGACCTACAGTTTAAAGTGGGATCCGAACCACTTGTGCCTCCACCTGGTATCGAACCCGGGATCCCTTGATTACAACCCCACCTTATGGCAACTATGCTAAGAAGTAAATTACATACCTATGTCTCACTGCACTTAATCTATAGCCTGTGGTTTAAGTGGGGCAGGTGACGAGGGGATTCCATCCCCAATTAAGATAATTTTTATAAAGCATCTCCCACTTAGGATAATTTGTATAAGGATCCCCCTCCTTATTTAATTCATACAAGCATCCTCCAGCTAGGAAGTTTCACTTTAGACATTGCCAGGAGCAGCTCAACATTGTTTCTTGGTACC
Source organism: Lepisma saccharinum (assembly GCF_977018435.1). Classification (NCBI taxonomy): domain Eukaryota; kingdom Metazoa; phylum Arthropoda; class Insecta; order Zygentoma; family Lepismatidae; genus Lepisma; species Lepisma saccharinum. The sequence goes on from NC_139229.1 coordinate 15,302,661, forward strand.
ATAGCAAATTTCTAACCTTCCCCCAACTAATTTTGAACTGTGGTCACCCTAGTTTCCACCAATCTTCAATAAGAAACATTACTATATCATGTATTTATGGTTTTAACGGGAGAAAATAATACACTTATTTTTTTTACCATAAGTATTACTGTTAAAAAAACACATTTATAGTATGTATGTATGTATGTACAGTATTTAATACCTAAATAATGATATCAAAATAACAGTAATCTCCTAGCTTAAGTTGTTACATAATTTTGCAATATAATTAATACGTTATGCAGCAGTAACTTCATTTGATTTTTGTCTACACCAATCCAACTCTTCTACAACAAATAGCCACGCTTATGTAATCAGAAATAAGGTTTTGATCCTACTCAAAGTATGGCTCCCTCTGGAAAGCAGTGCCCTTAGCAGTCGTTGGGTCACCTGGACCTTAAGCCGGCCCTGTGTCTATCGCCATGTCTCTTTGTGACAGAACATGTTACATCTAGTATGCAAAAAAATGAACTGCTATAAAACTACTCCAAAGATAAAAGTCAATCAGTGAACTTGTTTTTTAGGGCTAACCAGGGTGCGAAATCACTGCAGATTGGTAGGGGGAAGGATCAGAAACACACACACACCACTCTATCTATCTATCTATATATAAATAATGTCATTCAGTAGCGTACGCAGGATTTCATGAAGGGGGGTGTTATTTCGAAAGCTTTCTACAAATTCACATTACCATTGTTTTATTATACTTTAATTAATTATTATTAATAATAATAATAAATTAATTAATAATTCTTATAATTAATTAATTAATTAATTTAATTACTACTAATAATTACTACTAATGCAGCTGCTATTTATGAAAGAAATAGAACAAAATTACATTTCTTTTGTTTCTTTGTTACAAAATAATTGTCTAGTCAACTGTTATTTGTATATGATAAGTGATACATTTTAAGTGTGAAGAAAATCCATAAAAACAAGCAAATATATTAAATTTATCGAAATATGAAACTCATTCAAGGAGCCGCGCTGGTCTAGTGTGACAACTTTGTGGGATATCCGGTTTAGATTCCCGGAATTGGTTGGAATTTATCCAGCCTTGTCTACGCACCCAGCCTCATAGCAATGGGTACCTGAGAGCAAACCTGGGGGATGAGGCTGCCGGAGCATGGTGCTGATCACATCACCTGCAAAATAGTTCGAGATCGAGAATCTTTGGGGCCCATCACACCACTACGTGTGCCTTCATGGCACGGTGCTATATGCACGGGGGAATTTACATTACCTTTACCTATGGAACTCGCCCAGGATGATGATGAAGCGCAAGAATACATGTTGCTAAATTCCACTGAGTCTATGTTTTCGTTGAAAAGTAAGTTTATAGACATTCCAACACATTTATCACTTCTAGGTGATTCACAAAGCACTTCTTCAACATTATTTAATGATGTGGATGTAGACTCAGCATCACTTGAGAGTTCACAAGGGGATGTGAAATCAGTACCGGGAAGAACGTTTTTCCAATAAGGTCGGCACACTGCGACGAAGCAAGGAATTTTCACAATTCTCGCGAGAGTCACTGCGCGACTTTTTGCAAAAAAAAATTGCAAAATTGAACTCAGCGGCTGCTTAGATTGTGTTTGGAATGTTGTGTTTTTCTTAATGCTGCATGGGAATAATAATTCAAATTATTATTATTATTATTACTATTACTGTCGCAGATCTTTGACTGTGGTAAATTAGCCATTTTTAATTTTTTTCTACAGCATTTTCCATAGTATTTCAAAAGCTCAAGGGGGGGGGGGTTTAAACCCGGTAACCCCCCCCTTGCGTACGCCACTGATGTCATTAAATATTATTAAATAATCAAATTACATTATAAAATATACAATATATTATATCAACCGTCCTCTCATTTACAAATTGAAAATTTTAATATACTACTAATGCTATGAACATGAATAATGATTTGCGTGACTAAGGGGGGAGGGACAAAAATTAAGAGACATTAAGAAGGTAATAGTTTCCTACAAAAAATTTACATCTAAATGCTATTACGTTTTTTTTAATATATTTATATACTTTGCAGTAGCTGGCAAAAGGCGATGAGAAATGGAGAAGAAATAACAAATCAAGCTAATTTCTGTGTTCAGTGTTCTTAGAGATGAGGCTCTTGTTGAATATTCGACTCAAAAACTAATTGTTTGTTTGTTGTTAGAACAAAAACTCTCCCCCCCGAAAAGTTTGGTGGGGGAGAAATTTCAGGACAAGATCCTTGGTGAGGGGGAATTCCCCCCTGTCCACCACAGGATTTTGCACCTTGGGGCTAACAAATAAATTGTCACACAGGAAATCGGTACCTTACAAACTGACAGGCCACAACAACTAATAATAATTTACATACTTAGTTCTTAATGCAATGCAAAGAACTAAAGGCAATGTATTAGTTCCTTCGCCAATTTAGCTTTCATCCTCATTATCACGATTAACCGAAAGTGACAGAAAAGTGACATTACATAAAAAAAAATATACAACACAAATACATATTTAGTGCTTAATGCAATGCAAGAACCTCTCTAATTCAAAACAGGTATTAGTAAACGTAGGTCTAAGTTTAAACAATGAGACTAGTATATGGTAGTGCGTGGGTATGGATTAAGAAACTGGATCCTTAACCATAATGTTGCATTTACAGTCATGCTCAGATATGAAACAAATCACCATTACTATAAATGAACAAATTGAGGTTTTATCTCAAATTGACACTTTTGATATATAAATTTACATATAGCTCCAAAAGGATTTGGGCAAAATTCTACAGAGGTGCTAAAATGTGTCTGAAGGTTATCAACATGCCACTGGAATAAAAAAGTTACTTTTCTCCAATTTTGGAGTATTTGATTCTGTAGTCTTTCTCTCTCAATGGTTATAATTAGTGCAAAATGTTCACTATACCAATGGGAAAAGTTTGGACTTACATCTTCTAAAAATACATGTTAATAAAAAATCTTACCAATTCCTCAAAACGAGAAACTCCAGGCTGTTTCAGTCTCTTCAGTTTCAACCGAGATGCCTTTTGCGTTTCCGCCACAGTGGTTCCTGCCTGCTCCTGTGAAAATAATAATACGTTTAAGACTTTTTTTTTATGTTGGAATAGTAAAACAAAGTTACATTAAGGTGAGGAGATACAGTTACACACCAAATGTGCATTTATTTCATTTTCATAGGAATGGGCTATGCTACTAAAAAAAATCTTGGCGAATGTAAGACACTGATTTATCCCCATGTTACAAGTGGAAGCGTTTTCGTATGTTGATTATTAAACTAGACATGATATTTCAAAAATATGAGAAGAATTTTTAGAATCCCATGTATTCCTTGTGGAGAAAAAAATTGCAACAACTTCAAGTTACAGCTAATCAAATAGAAGTTTTGACATTTCCGCCAGTCAATTACATCTTCAAACTGCCCTCTTTTCGTTGATATCTTTTTCTATGCCATCGGAAGTTTGATATTCCTAAGATAACAAATCAAATAATACTCCCATAAGTGCAATGCATTTGCCGTTGCCTCCTACGGCCATCCTGGCAGTGTTACCAAACCTGATGTGCATAAAAGAGCTAAATTTCACGTAAAATTGAATTAAAACTGACTTCCAAGGAGCTAGATTTACAAAGGCTGGATAAAGTTCCTCGTAGGGTAATTTTAATTTTAGGTGTCAAAGGGGTGGAGGTGCTGCTATTACAGTTAACTTTAAAGTCATGACAATTTATTCTAAGTTTTCCGGCGGCATCATCCATTTCAATAATCCACCGATGGTCGTATGAAATCGAAAATAAACGAATCCCGGATAACAATATTATGTCATCTCCACAGTGCTATAAAAAAGTAGCCTGGAAGGTAAGACAATATAACAATATCACATCATGTGCAAAATGTATATGCATGGCAAAAGATGGTGCTAAGTTGGCAACACTGACTCGGAGGGATAAGCCTGGTGGAAACTGTTCCGCATGCCCTTAAATTAACTGCAATATTTACATGTATAATTTATCGGATTTCTTGGTCAGCATAATGCAACACAAAGCCCATGGTCTCAGTTTCGGAACCTGGCCAAGGCAAGGGAGTAATCGTTGTGTTTATTTCATCATCAATTTAGCATTCATCACCATTGTGACCCAATGTGAAACACCTGATAAAGAAACAAGGATGAATTTATGAATCGTTTCATGGAAGGAAGGAGCTGCAGTGGTCTAGTCAATAGGGCATCTGACTGTAATGCAGAGACCCAGATTCAGTAGCCGAGGTGAATGATCTAAGGTCAGAACTTTTCCTGTCTTGTCCTTGCATAAAGTAACTCTGGAGTTTACCCAGTCTCAAAAAAATGGATTCGTGGGAGCAACCCTGAGGGTAAAGATACTCAGAGCATAGTGCTGATCACATCATCTCACCAAGATCGAGAATATGCAGGACCCTACCTCCACATCATCCTGCATGTGCCTTCCTGGCACAGTGCAATATGCATGGGGAAATTTACCTTATGTTTACCTTCATAGAAAGAGAGGAGGAGTGTGTACCTCCACACACATTATTGACGTTGAGGTGAAGGCAACTTTTCTCCGTCTAATTCAGTCATTTTATGTTAACTTTCTACTTCTTGGTAAAATTCCAGCAATGAGGATAAATGATGTGATGAAATAGATGATATGACAAACAAAATGATGCATCCATCTCGAATGGAATTCAAAACTAGGGTTCTGACCTTGTTGAACATTGCACTAACCAGTGATATATGCATACGCACATAACACTCAAACCAAAATTTTCACATCATACCCTAAAAATTTTCACAAGACCTAGATTTTATGGTCATTTTGGCTCTATATTGAATATTACACCCTCCCTCTGGGAATAGAAAAATGGTAACCACTCCACCACAGTGTCTGGTAATGCAGACACTGTAAAAATACCATTATAATAATAATAATAATTCTTTATTTCCATTGACCCATGTCCATAGGTATGGGAATTGGTATTAATACAATTTTAGACAAGAATTACAGTAATGATTTGAAGAATTTCTACATGAAGGAAATCCAAATACAGTAATAAAATATTAATACAGTTATACACAAAAGCGACAGTAATGATTTGAAGAATTTCTACATGAAAGAAATCCAAGTAAAGGAAGAATACACTATAGTAATAAAATTACATATAATATTTAAGACGAGCACAATAATAAGCGAAAAAAATTGATGTAAAATGAAATGTAAATGTGTAACTTTACAACATGGAAGAAAGTGGAAGAACGCAAAATATATAGAAAACCGATTAATGATCATTTAGGCACAATAATAACATATAGTGAATAATTTGTATATGATAATATAAATGGTAGGTACTTTAGTATTATACGAATTACCTCATTTGGGTACGTTAAATTATATCCCACACTCAAAACTCCAGCATTTATAGTTGTCGTCCCTAACCTAACCTAAAACAGACAGTCTGAAATGAACTAGTCTGTATAATACTAAAGTACCAAATGGTCAAAACCTCTTCTGTACAATCGAACTCTCTTTGTTAACAATTTAATACAATATAGATTTTATGTAATCCTGAACATTGTACATCAAGACTTCAGGAAGCTAAAATAATACACAAATACTGAAATCATTAATTTTATGATACTGAGAGTAAGTCATAAACACGCAGAACATCATTGATTAATCACATTGATTGCTCAGCACACCCACAATGGTTCCTTCTTTTTTTTTTTTTGTATTTCTCCCTTAATCATCCTCACCATCGTGCTTAACCTAATATAGTACAAATAATAATTAAAAATATTTTTTTTAAAAAGCAACAATGGTTGAAACATAATGAAATGGGGTGCTAACTTTGTTGTCTGCAAAAATTATATCAAGTTGAAGTGATCTGTTTATTTAGTAAAAAAAACTCCAAACAATGATACGTAAAATCTTCATGCTCACACTCATCTTGCAAGCTACTGAATTTCCATTATATTTGTTGTATGCAGTTCAAGATGATTATAACCATAATATACATTACCATGAAGTAATTACACAAGCGTAGGTTAATAACAAATGAGCCTAAAGATTACAGGGTAATGTGAATTTGAGAAGTGTAGCTTGATGGAAACAAAGCCAGAGAAAATATAATAATAGAGATACCCACACTGTTATTTTTATTTTAATGATCATATCGTTTTAAGAGCAGACTTACCTTCCGTGCCTGAAATCTGTTCCGAATCCTATCTCGGTACGAGCGATTATCTTGCGAAGTCTGGCTTCGGCTTCCATCAAGCGAAGAATCCCCACCCGAACCATGGCGGCTTCGAGAAACCTCGGTGCTTGGTATGACCTGAATGGAGTCTCCAGAAGCCAAGTCATGTCCTGGGTAAGGCTCTATATCCACAGTAACTTCCTGTTGAGAGATAAAAAGTCACCAACAATAAATAGCATAGCTATCTAAAGAGTCATCTGTCAAGTGCCCCGATTCAACAATACATTGGTGCCTCGCACAACAAATGTCCACATAACAAATGTGCACAATGTCCCACAAAACTAAACCAGTCCTGCATTACGAAGAGAACAGAAATATTGTCACCCCTCAGCAGACACTGCTCAGCTTACATGAGCAGGTGTGCGAGGTACTATACATTATACACAAGTAGTGAAATGCCTACAATTCATGTAAAAGAACAAAAAATGCACTGAAAGAAAAAAACATAGTCAAAAATCTAACATATGGAACATAGCAGCCAATAAAGATCAAGAGACTGTACTTGCAGATATAGTGCACATATTTTTTTTAACTCTACTGTATGTACTGTATTTTCTATGACTTACAAATTGGTAAATTCCTATCAATTCCAACATTGGTTGTGTTCTTATTATTGCCTGCAATTTTTTAAGATGTTTTGCCATTTTGAACCAGGCTCGGGAACAGTATTAAAATTAATCTTAGAGACGGGGAAACAGCATCCTGCATAATGAACATTGGACTGGAATGATTGTGTTTCTTATGCGATGTAACACTATACTCACAATCTAATGAACTTGTCACTTGAAATACAACTTGAAACTATGTTGTTTTTTTCCAATTTCTACTTTGCCAAGTCTGTTTTTTATTTTATTTCAAAGGCAATTCTAATGTGAACAATGAAGAAAATAAAATTCTTCTTTTTTAAGTTTCAGAAAGGAAGTATAAATTACTCTTTTAAAAAATTCAGAAAAAAATCAATACATTTTTAAAGATATCTCTCATTTTCTGTATAACTGCAGGATGAAAGAGTCACGTAATGTCCATCATGTTGCAAGTATACCCAAGTTTTTAACATGTGTATAACTGAATTATTATATTATATTAATTTCAACATGATTTTAATTGTTGTTTTAAGTTCACTTTATGCACAGAAAGGCTAATCGAGACTGGACCTACAGTTTAAAGTGGGATCTGAACCACTGTGCGATGAGCCTCCACCAGGTATCGAACCCAGGATCCCTTGATTACAAGGCAACAATGTTACCACTACCCCGTCGAGGAGCCCCATTTTCAACATGGATTCCTCAAGGAAGAACCTGATGAAGGCACTCGTTAGAAGAGCTAAAACATTATCACACAAAAACAGGACACCAAGTGGGTACATAAATATTTCTTTTGTATCAATGTATGTTCCTGTTCGCATGTGAGCATACATTTCATACATTAAACATTAACATAAACAAATGTCAAACAATATGAAGTGCAACCACGAAGTGCACATTTTTTTACATTGTGTGTAATAAATGTAGCGTGTTCTAAATTCCCTTGCAATGCACTTGATATTGGTAACAATACACCTCAATGGCAAACATGGTAAGATGCTAAGTAAATGGTTTCAAATACAGTACTTATATACAGCATGTTTGAAAAAGAACTCCCTAGTTTTAATGTGTCCTAGAATCTGTACAAAGTGACATACAGTATTCTAGTTTGTGGTGTTTGATTCATCAACTCTCCAAGTTTGGCACCCTTGCAGTTGGTAGGTCTGCTTGACCTTGAGATGGCACCAGTGCTGTGTTTTTTCCTTTGTTCCCTCAGTTCAGTTCCGGTGTTCGTGTAGTGCAGAGCAACTCAGCAACAATGTGTACTCCGCAACAGAAAGTGCAGTGTGTTATTTGGTTTGTGAAAACTGAGTCAGTTATAACAGTGCAACATAGTTTTAGACGTCAGTATGGTGGTGTGTTCAGAGACCGAAGAAGTCATTGGCCAGACGTAGTTTACAATTAGGAGTGCCTAAAGGTACAGTGTATGATGTTGTTCGTAAAAGACTAAAGTTGCGTGCCTACAAATTGCAACTGTTACATGAAGTGAAACCTACTTATAAAATCCAAAGGTATGAGTTTGCTGTTGACTTTCTACACAGAATTGATGATGACAATTTTTTACCAAACATTCTCTTTTCTGACGAGGCTACATTTCATGTCAGTGGAACAGTGAATCGTCATAATTGTAGAATTTGAGGGGCAGAGCATCCACATGAAGTTATTCAGCATTAACGTGACTCTCCCAAACTTAATGTCTGGTGCGGTTTGATGGAAGATCGTGTGGTTGGTCCTTTCATTTTTGTAGAAAAAACAATAAACGGGGATGTTTACCATGACATGTTGACAGAGTACGTCTTTCCCCAAATGGACGATATTGAGGCGAAAAAGGGGCTTGTGTTTTTCCAACAAGATGGCGCCCCACCTCATTACAGTAAACAGGTGCGTGCGGTTCTTAACACTCGCTTTCCAGGAAGGTGGATAGGCAGGGCTGGCCCAATACCTTGGCCACCACGAAGCCCAGACTTAACCCCACTTGACTTTTTCTTTTGGGGCCACATAAAAAATGTTGTGTACAGTGCTAGGATCAGAGACATCAATCATTTACGGGAAAGAATCGTCGCTGCGGTTGGGACAGTTACACCTGAAATGTTGGTGAATACATGGCGAGAAGTGGAATATCGTCTCGACGTGTGCAGGGCAACTAATGGATCCCACGTTGAGGTGTACTAACATTGAACAAAACTTGAAGGAATCCTCTTTCATGATATGTACTCATTGATGTAAGTTTTCATTACTTTCCCTATTAAATTTATACTTAAAACTAGGGAGTTATTTCTCAAACACCCTGTATTTGTTGTTCTGAGGAATTTCTACCCAATTTACATAAGTAAGTGATCGGATAACTGACTAATTAACTAATTGAACTTGCTTTAACATCATGTTAACATAACATGCCTTACATATAGAAATGTAATTGGGTTACTTGTAAGACATATATTTCTACTCACATGTTGATTTTAGGGAACCACTGTCAACATTCACAAAAACACCTTTGCTTTCATCCTATAGGAACAATAATTCTCTGCTAAATGAACGGCTATTCCAGTACATATTTAATATAAGATATATTCTTACCTGTCTTGTCCTAGTAGGTGTTCTGCGAGGTGGTTTTGGTACATCAGGATCCTTCCTTCTATGATGGAATGATTCCTTTTCATCCAACCACTGCGAACTTGAAGTCTGATGTTTCCTTTCACCAACAGCTATCGGTGTTGTTCTAGAAGTAGGTTCATGCGATTCACCCTGCAATTTTACGAGATCTTGCTGGGTGGATGATAATCGTCTCCTTTGTCTACTTGAAGCACTTACAAAAGAAGTTTCCACTTCACTTTCTCCATTCCCCTTTTCCAAGGACATTACTTCAACTTCATCTTCAACCTGAGTAAATAAAAATGGAGATTTTTTAAAATTTTTGTTATATATTTAAGAGTTACATACTAAAATTAGTAATTAAATGTATACTTTGGATGCATCCATTGAAGTCGAGATGATATGATATGTGCTGCCACATGAGAGGCACCAAGTTCCACTCTCATGGTGCATGATCTCAAGTAGGAATCTTGTCACAAAAGTTCCTGCATAGAACCTGGGAGGTAAAGGTGGCAAGACCATGGTGCTGATTACATTATGACCAATATCAAAATGCGCAGGACCCTGCTTCCATACCCCCTGTGTGTCTTAGTGATACATGCAATGCATATGGGATAGCCTTTGTGTATACTTTGGAATTAGCCATCATATAGATGTCTACTGTCAGATTAAAAATTATAGATTCTCGAGTTTAGACTGCAATTAAAAATTAAGCAGTAGACCTACATAAAAACGAATTACATCAAAATTATTGTATTCAATTCTGCATAAATCTATGCTAACAATTTTTTTTTGGGGGGGAGGGGGGGTATGCCTTCGATTCTTTGTACAAATGTTTATTTAACGGAGTAAAGATGGGCAAGAATTTACAATACCGGAACCCTTCCGTAATTTCTATCCTAGTTCTTATACTCACGAAATACATAGTCCCGATGAAGTATCTGAGGTTAACATGTGGGGGTTACGTGTAGAAGTTGTAAAATAAGATTTTCAATTACCGCAATCGTTCTCCATGGAAACCATGTTGTTCAATGAAGCATTCAATTGATCAGTAATCTGCATGTGTGAGGAAGATGGCGATTTTGAAGGTAGCAAATAAAGTTCTTTCTTTTTGTAAGTTTTTTTATTAACTTTTAGTTGGGTACATATTAATAATACAGGGCATTCGTTCATATTTCACATAGTCAATAAATTAGGACACTTGATTACGATTGTGTAGTTAAAATTTGTCGCTCAAGTGCTACGAAACTGACATTTTTTTACGATGGCCCACAAACCATTCACGCATAGCCCCAAAAACCATTCACGATAAGATTAGGTTAGGTTAGGCAAACATAGTTAGATTTTGTTTTAAAACGTAAAATATTGAAATAACCATTGTTTTTGTGGAGAAATCCAGGGTTTCTGTTCCGATCACGGACCACTCAATTTCGCTTCTTTTGCGATTTCTACACGTGACCCCCAAATTTTAACTTCAAATTCGTGATTAGGAGGCTTCAATTAGTGAGTATGCGAAATATTACAAAAATCGGGGAGGGGTCCGGTATTGTAAATTCGCTGCTAAAGATGAATGTGGAACATGGCAAAACCGCACACAGCAATGAACCATGAAAACTGCAGCTGTCACTGAGAGTCAGTGCATGCGGCATTGCCATGTTCCACGTACTTCTTACTCCGTTGAATAAAATTTGTATAAAATCTGTTTTGTAATGTGAAATGACAATGATCTCCCTGCCTGCACCATACTAAAATTTCATCATGATCAGACATGGGTGGAGTTTGAGCTTTTGCTTTAAGGGTGCCAGACTCTGGGAGAAGCATATCATGTACCTGAGGGTCATTGAATATCCCCTAGTTTATAAGGGGTCCGGAGGCTTTCCCCCAGAAATTAAAAAAAAACAAAAAAAACATTGAGTTTTAGGCCTTTTAGATTTGCAAATGTTAAATTTCCTCGCTTAAGTAAACAAATATTAATTAGTATATTGGATGTCAGTATAAAAAAGAAGCAAAACAGTACGATTATTGCATTTTGCATTTCATTATTTTTTTATTGATACAACACTCGTATTACTTTAAAAAAGTTACGGTACAATAGTAAGCTTCAGAAATTTTAGAAAAATTAAATTTAAAAGTTATCTTGCTGCCCCAGCAGTAACTGTTGACTCAACACAAAGTCATTTTACGTTTTTCTTTCTTCAAACTGTACACATCAATCAAATCGTCTAAGACCCGCTATTGCGGTGCAATTACCGCACACGTCGACTTGCCAAACGTCAAGATTTGCAGTATGGCTTCATAACAAAAATGTAGTAACTGAACTTAATCATGTGTTATATCTTTAGTCTTTTAAGTTGGGGCCAGAACTCCGCCTATGCAATCAGACAACCTGTTCTTTATTTATAGAATTTCACAGAGAGTGATAGTTTGCAAAACTCAAGATGATAAAAATAGAAGGCATACTTGAAAAAAAATTGTGTAGCATAGATTAATGCGAAATTGAATAAACTAAATTTTGATGTAACTCGTTTTTATGTAGGTCTACTGGCTATTTTTAACTGAAGTCCAAACTTGAGTATCCCACAGTAAGTGGCCAAGCAGGTTGAGAGGCCTTCCCGGTGACTTAGAAAGCTACACTGGCTTATCACACTGCATTGGCACGATACATAGTATTGAGAAACCATGCAGCACACAAATGGTATGTGCAGCTTGTCATGTGGCTTCAGTTCAAAAGTTTGCGTTTATTTTTGTGGGTTCATTTCCAAGTGACACACACAGCTTATTAAAAATTTTAGGAGTGCTTGCTATAAAGGGAAATGGCACAAACCGTATGAATTTGGGAATAAAGTTGGAATTGCATGTCACTTTTTTCTTTACGTTACACATTTTTCTGCCACCTTTGGCTAATTGTGACAATGAGGATGATATTATGAAGGGACACTCCCAAAGAACATCAATAACCAGGCCAGGATTCAAACTTGGGACTCCTAGTGCTGTAATAACCACTCTGCCAAGGAGGTTGGCTGCTTTCACTTGCTTCTTCAGTCGAAAGCTGCCACAGTGTCTTGTTATCAGGTGATCCCAGGTTTGATGCTTAGCTGGAGGCACAATGCATGTATCTTAGATCCCACTTTAAACTGTGGGTCCAGTCCCAATCAGCCTATCTGAGAATAAAGTGGACTTCAGCTTGTTTGGATGAGCCTTGGAGTTAACTGGGGGGGATGATCCTATGGTTTTAAAGTGCTGGCAATGAAATAGCTTAGGGGATGGGCAAAAGTTCCTTTTGTTTTATTGCGATTTCATCATGCTACGAATACAATTTTTACATGGTTCGATTTCGATGTACGTCTGTTAACACATACTGCGGAGTTTTTGCGATTACTTAAGATTTTGTTCAATATATGCTTTTGTGATTAGGTTAGGCAGGTTTGGTTCCCTTAGCATTAAAATAAAGTCCCTAAATGCATTCTACTAAGGTTCCGATTTACTTCTACATTCATTCCCACGACAGAGAATATCTTGTCAATGAGAAGCACGTAAGGTAATTTTCAAGATATTTTTTTTCAACATTAATTACTTTTTTCGAGTCCAAACAGTGCTCATTACTTTAAGGAAGGTTTAAATTTTGTGTGACAACGATTTCCAAAATTCTACGATAATTAGTCTTTGTGCTAGGAGAAATCATAAACCAATCGGAACCGTTACCGGGAATGCTTTGCGAAAATTTTGCTACCTGAGGGGTATCATTGTACATATTAACAGCAGAAGTTCATTTCAATATATTACACAGATCTTTCAGGATAAAAATTTACATTTGAAAAACTTACCCATGCTGACTGCTTGCTTGTAGGACTTTGGATCACTTCAATATCTTCGTTTCCTTTCTCAATTTTTGAGAGATGTACTTTATGGCCTTTAGACATGTCATGAAGTTCCCACTGAGTAGAAAGAAAAAAAAGTCTAATAATATCTTCAATACATAAGTACTGTAGTTACAAACTATAACTTCAATAAAAATAATAAACTAATTACAATATATAATGGAGTTTATTTCTGCTGTTAGGTCAATTACAAAAGAGTGTGAAAGGAAGATGAAAGTGATACAGAACTGGAAGAATGTGACCATGGCCTCCACTGAATTTACAATAAGAGCATTTACCTGGAATGACTAAAAAATTAAGAGAGAAACCGAGTCACATTGGCCAGCTGTGCAGAAATACATATTATAAGCACTGAAGGGGGTAGAATATTTTGAAACTAGCTTAACATGTTATTGCATTTGCAAACCTGATAAACACGTAAAACATGGTTGCACTTATCATTAATTGTGCACTGTAATGAAGAGGAGGGAATAAATGTGTTACAAAAGTACATAAAAGGTACAAGGTTTTTGAAATGTGAAATATTAAGATACACTTCAAAACAGAATTGTATCTTAGTCTTAAATAAAGCAGCTGTTGTACAGTGCCTCGAGAAACAGCATGTAAATTTCTACACAAATGGTATTTACTAATTTCCATGTCACACTGGAAATCAAAATTGTTAATTACTGTGCAACACTGCAAGCAACCATGGGCACCCTCAAATCTAATGTAATATTTTTAAATATTATTTTCTTAGGTGTGTACCGACAATCAAAAACCCCAAACAATTTTACACCACCAAGTAAAAGTTGTCATGTGCGATTTGCACTGAAAATCATGTTCTAAAAATAATGTGATGTTACAATATATTATTTCGACAAGCTCCATTTAGGCAAACAATTGACAGTTTTTACTGCATTTGCATCGAACTAGGAAATGAAATGTGGTATACTCAAATAAACTTGCTACAGAATAATTCATTTTTCAATTTTGCATAAGAGTAATATTCTCAAGCCGAAATATGGTGAAATAAATACTGTAAACATATTAAGTGTTCTCTGTAAAAACATTAGGAGCAATTGAAGGTTACGGGAGTGTTCTCCGATTTATTTACTAGAAAATGTACTAACCAAATAAGTTTTCCAGATGAAGTATCAGAGGTTCTGATGACCCGGTCACTGTTTGAAATTTGGATATTACGTGTGTAAGGTGTAATATATTGCTTTTCATAATGGCGATATTTATCTGGAAAGAATTGTGGAAGCCTTGTTTTGTGGAATGTAGCCACTGAGTTGCGCTGTCTACAGTGTTGCCACACAGTGTGTTTGTCACTTGAAGAGGAAGGACTGGTTGAGAATGGCGGGACAGCAGTGTGAAGATTGTAAATGTTGTGCAACTGCATTGCTGGAGTGTGGAGGAAAATGGACTTCAGCTGATAAAGAAACTAATGGAGTATGGTGTTCTACCGAAAGAAGGTGATTACATGTGTCCCCGAGGACATGTTCTTAGTTTGTGCAAAGACAGTTCATGCATTAAGTGTGGATTTTAAGTGTGGCAACACTGTATCCACCGTTGGATTGTAAACACTACAGACTTTGAAGGTATTTTGAAGTATGTTTGCCAAACTTGCATACAATGGTAACACTTTACTATACCGGAGACGGATTTCTTCAAATTTACAGGACAAAGTACTTACGCAAATCATTTTCTGTAGCATTGTTGATGTTCGGGAATGTAGTTTTGATCCATTTTAATGCGAATACATGTGGTTTTCTACGAAAATTTATTTCCGACGCGCTATTGCTGCTGCTACAAGCCGATGTCCGTATATGCTAAATCGAACGAAAGGAGTGCTAATGGAACCTAACCTAACAGGCCTAACCTAACCTAGTAGGCATACCTCGTCCCCTTGATGGTTCGTGGGGCTATCGTGAATTTTTGGGCTAACGTCAATGGTTTTTGGGGCTACCCGTGGATGGTTCGAGGGAAACAAGGAACAACAGTAAGTACTCGTTAATGTAAGAAATAGACATTATTTTCGTCAGAAATTCATTATTTCACCTAAAGAAATGTTCCGCAATGCAGAATAGTACGTTAGCAATGTAAAAAATTGCGAAATAAATCATTGATAGGTGTCTCCGGTATAGTAAAGTAGTACCAATCTTCGTTATGGGGTTGTAAGATATTATCATTAGAAATAGCCGGCAAACAAGAGCTTACTCACCTTTACAGAAACATAATTTCCTTGGAATGAACAACAATTCTGCCAAAATATTAACAAGTTTGCGTCTATTCTTTCTTCACACGCTGACAGAGAATAGCATACAAAACATACCTACATACGAAAAACTTCATAAGCCAAGTTTGAATCACGAAATCTCAGATGTCAACACTCAACACACAAAACAAATGCAAGCGTGTTTGCGCTCGCGCTGACTTCGAAACAAGTGAAGCACGTGGGCGCAATGTTTCCCGAAAGCGAAGACAAATCCACAATGACAAATTTGGAGTTAGAAGATTTTAAAAACGAATTCGTACAAACTTTATTAATTCTAGTTAGACTGGAAACGTTAAATAGGGTTATTGTAAAGTCATTTTCATGTCTAGAATTGAAATGAATTTCCATCACCTCTCAGAGAAGCAGAAGGCAAGATCTATCATAATATATGAAGCATTAATATTTATGAAGAAAAATATTTTCAATCTTAAAACAAATAGCAGCGTACATTCGTATGGAACGAGGAAGAAAGATGACATTCATTATGAAAGCCACAGGTCATCTAATTTTAATAACAGTGTTTACTTTAATGGATATAAATTGTACAACCATTTGGCTAAGAAATTAAAAGACTGTCCACTCAACATATTTAAAAATCAACTTAAAAGTATGCTTATATATCATTGTTTTTATTCGGTTGTGGAATTTTTTCAAATCAAATTTGATTAATTATCAATTGTTATCTACATTTTGTATTAGTAATGTATAATACGTATATAATACATTGTAATGTTATATGACGTTTCCTATACCAATCTGTAATTAGTGTTACATGTATGGTTCTTACAGGAAATAAATCTATCTATCTATCTATCTATGATAAAATGTCCTTTTTCCCACCGGGGAGGTGGATCTTTGGCGCCCCATCAATCATTCTTTCCTGTTCCTCCTATTTTGCACCTTCCTGCAATATAAAACATGACCATGTTGTATATTTACGGTTTCAATGACGAAAAAGAATAGCCTTATTTTTAAAATACTTCAGAATCAGAACACGTGCATGGACGTCCGCAGGATTTTTTTCCAGGGAGGGGTAAGTAAGGTATTTTTTCCAGGGGGGATAAAGGAGGCATAGTGATGCCCACTCAAAAAACACTATTTCAGTCTACAATTATCATATTTCTTCAACGAAATTATAATAATTAACATACATTACTGTGACTGAAATGAAATTTTGCGTGAAACATATAATTTTTTGGTGGACAATCATTTTCCAGAGAGGCCGTGGCCCCCCTTGCTCCCCTTCCGGACGTCCATGAACACGTTTATTGTAGTTATGTGTTTATTTAATTGGCCGAGTCTGCTGCCACGCACGTGTCAGCAGTAAGAATGAGCTTGAAATTTGCTCCTGCCACGTAATTCGTCTGCTAAGAGCATGTTACTAATCTTAAGAACAGATTGAGACGAGAGAAATGCAAGTTTATGATTAGTGGGAATGAATGTACAGGTAATTTAGAACCATTTTCTTTAGAAAGCATTTAGCGATATTATTTTAATGCTAACAGAACCTAACCTAAATATGAGAGCATTTAGGTTTATTATTAGAAGAATAACATAATCTTAAAACATTTTTGTGAAAGTAATCGCTACAACTTCACAGTATGTGTTACAGACGTAATTGCATGCATAGCATAATGAAATCACGATAAGACAAAGACCGAGTCTGCTGCCACGCGCATCTTTTTTGAGGTTCCAGCAGAAAAAGAACGTGGCAGCAGACACTACCTTATTTAACACCTACCTAATGACATCAAAATAGCATTTAGGCTGTTACATGATTTTGGAATACTTATTACATTCTGCAAACTTCAATTAATTCTTGCCGGACCCTGTGGCCGAGTGGTGTCGGCCCCCGTGGCGGAGTGGTTAGCACATCGCGCTACGACGCCGGGGGTCCCGGGTTCGAATCCTGGCTCGAACATGGATGTTTGTGATTGTCTGTCCTGAAAAGTCCTGAAATTGAAATATGAATGAAATGATATGAGTGAATGAAGTGTGATGAGGGAAGCTGATGTGACGCCAAGGGTCCCGGGTTCGAATCCCACTAGGGCTTGGTTGTTTGTGAATGTCCATTCATCAATTTCATCATTTCATCCCTCATTCCCATCTTCGCAAATTAGCGAAGAGGCACAAAACGCGAAGTAAAATAAACTAAATCAATCAATTAATTCTTGTCAGCAATAAATCTAACTCTTCTTTTAAACAAGTACAACTCAACCGGTTGAGGCACATAGTGGTTCGGATCCCAGTTTAAACTGTAGGTCCAGTCCCGATTAGTCTTTCTGTACATCAGTGGACTTAAAAATAAACTGAAACAAATAAACAGATAGCCACGCTTATGCAATCAGAAATATGGTTTTGGCTGTAATCAAACCGTGACCCGGGCGGTCACACATCCCTTAAGCCGTCCCTTCAGGGAGGATAGGAATTCATCCCAGATATGAAAAAGTAAGGAAAATAATTATACTGCAATATTAAACCATTCGGTTTCGTAGGTTAGATATGAAACTCGAAAAATCAAACTCTCTTACAAATAAACAAAACAAAAAAAACCTGTGGATTATTCAAAATAACACTCTAGGTACAGAATATGCTAGAGAACTTATTCTAAATAGTACTTCAATATTAATTAGAAAATATATAGTGCATTTGCAGTATTAATTGATTTATATATTGATACCATGAATTAAAAATATTAATTTTTTTGCAGGATGCAAGTGTTTACGAAAAAGGGCTGGCAAGAACTGATCAATGAGTTTTAATGGCCGCTGTATGGTTCATAATGCAACATGCGCACAAACTATTGGTCGATTTTGTAAGACCACATTTTCACCAATAGGAAAGTTTCATAGCTCTCGTCGATCATATTAGTTATTAGAAATTTTGCTAAAATCTGTGATTTATTCGAGTACTATGTATTATAAATAACAAAATAAAGTTCACCAGAGATCCCCACCCCATCTCTTCCGTTCCCTGGGCACTAATTTACCATACATTTGGATTAACAGTTCTTATGTATACAGGGTGAGATAAAAGTCGCTCTCCCCCCAAAAAAAAAGAAAAAGAAAAAAGTAAAGTTGCCGAAGAACTACAGTTTCCTTATCTTTTCTTATACGGTGGAAGTTACCATTGTTGCCAACCTCATGGGAATTTGTTTGTTTGTTCACTTTATGACAGTTGTATATGTGTTTAAGCGCGAACAAGTATTAAAACCAAAACGGAATTTTCGGAAAAGCTACTTTTATCTCATCTTGTATTTTTATCATGCTATACAACAGCTAATATTTCTATAAATTATGTTATATTTAATTAAAACGCAATGATATATAATGTAGATTCTTGGATTTATAAATTTCAGGGATAGAATTCGAAACATAAAATTGATTTGTTCAGAGAATTTTGGTGACTTTCTAAAGAGTATTTAAATAAAATATAATCTGATGTATTAAATGTCAAATTTGTTTGAAAGTAACTTTCATCTATTTGCATTTGTTAAGGAAGATAGACAGAACTGAGCTCTTTTCTCATTTCTAGTATTTTGAAATTTGGTTGCAAGAAATTCAAAAGGAGAGCATGTACATATAGTTAGATTACTTTTGGAACATCTCACGAGTCTAGCTAGCGAGCCTGCCAGCAAGAGCAAGAGAGCGATTGGTGCTGGGTCGAGATGACGTCATCAGCTCGCTTCTTGATTGGATGCTTCGGTAGTCATGCCTCGCTTCCAAGATACAAATGCAGAACAACCAGAGATGTTACGAAAGTAACGTGACACTATCTTTGATGCTTGGAATTGAAGGAAACGACACAAATATTTGCGAGGAGAGGGGGCAGTGGCGTGTCCAAGTGGAGGAGTTGATGGGGGGGGCTTGGCCCAGTATTCCTAAAAAAGAGAACGTCAAAGGCAGGAAAATATGACAAAATGGGGGCTGACTACTAAAAAAAAGTATACGTAACCGCCCCTTTCAAAAATCCTAGGCACGTCACTGAGAGGGGGAGTTAAGACCTATAAGAACTATAAAAATCAATGCTGTTACGAAACGATGTGTGAAAAAAGCGTCAGATTTTGTCATTTAAAACTTCAGATTGCAGATTAAAGAAGTGTAGATCGCAGCCAACACCCACAACCCGAATCACACCTGCGACATTTACTCTCCTACTAATCTGTGCATGCACGCGACAGATAAGCCGAAATAACCCTTTCGCCTTATTTATTTTTACCTTCTTGTACATGTGTTATCAAGGTGAATGTATGTTCCGCAGATGCTCACGTCCCTCGCTCCTCAGAGATCAAGTGACATGAGCCGTAAGAGTCCCAGCGAGTACTGTTCGAGTTTTGTTTTCGAAGCATGCTTGTTTACCTGATGCAGTTGTTGTCCCATTAATCGGGGGGACAGGTGCCTCTAGCACACGCACACCGAGGTTTCTCTTTTCAACAGCTGAGGAGAGGTTTCCTAGAATAAGTCCGAGGTTGGCAGACTGAAGAGATGCTGAGGATGGACCAGCTGTTGCCGTTTCCCAATTCTGCTCCCTTGGCTTCTTCTCATCGCGACACACGGGCGCCTACGCCATGTGTGTATGTGTGTGAGTGTGTGGCGCTTGGTAAATAACCAAAATTGAAAAATAAAAACATACATGTCAGACACATATCTAGAAATATGTTTCGGTGGGGGGGTCAGAACTAAGTGTCTCAGGAATAATAATAATAATGTTTAAATTAAAATAATTATATTATATCAAATTAATACTAATTACAATATATAAATTAATATTATATTATTATTACACGAATAGTTAAAAAGACTGTATAAGAATAGACAGATAACAGCGCATATTCATTACGTAGCTTACCTGTAGTTAAGATCAGAATAATTTACATAGAAACAAGTGCCCTGGGAATGAAATTAATGTCGAATAGATGAATAATTGAATATTTATCGAATAACAAAAATGATGTTATATGTAGTTGGAGAAAAGTAGGTTTCTGATTAAAATTTTATGCCTATTATTTTGAGTAGTAGTGTACATAAATATTCTTTGTAATGTCATTCAAAGCCGTATGATACCAATATAATCCTTGTCTTCTAAAAAGTTCAGAGGAAATTAATAACCATCGATTATGCAACAAATGCTAATATTTTCATTACTTAATTGAGAACTAAAAGTGGTAAACATTGTAAGTGCCAAAAGCGAAAGTGTTAGGAAATCGCATCGTTCAGCACATCAGCCCGTACGAACGTTCACACTTAGTGCCTTTTTACACACTCTTTGAACTACGTAGAGAGCTACCAGCCACTTTTCACGTTTACCACATTATCAAGCATGGCACATTTCTCAGTTTAACGTGGAAAACGGTGTTTGATTTCTTGTGACACTTACAGCGTTTACCAATTTTAGTCTGCAATTTTAATATTTGGTAAGTCTTTCGAGGGGTCCGGACCCTTGGACTCCTCCCCTAAATACGTCCTTCCTGTCCTTCAAAGCAGTATGATCCCACCTAATCCTTGTTTTCCAATACGATCAGTGGAAATTTTACAACATAGGCTAAACGAATATATTTTTAATTATTTAATTTTAGTACTTGATAAGTCTTTCGGGGGGGGGAGGGCCGGACACCCACCCCTAAATACGTCCTTGATACAAACTAATCATCATATCCTGTGGAAAATGCAAACGAGACTTTTTTCTTTTTTAAAGGGGGGGAATGTTTCAAATTGACTTTCTTAGTAAAAAAGAAGCCGGCCCCAGTGGCGGAGTGGTAGGCACATCGCACTACGACGCCAGGGGTCCCGGGTTCGAATCCCGGCCTGCGCATGGATGCTTGTGAGTGTCCATTCATCAATTTCATCATATCATCACTCATCCCCATCTTCGCAAATTAGCCAAAAGTGGCACACAAGCGAAGTAAAGTAAAGCAAATCAAATATAATCAAATTAGTAAAAAAAAATCATACTATTTTCAACATAATTATTTGCAGTTAAGAAATCAGTAGTACAGATGGAGCTAACTGCTAAACCTCTATTTTTTCACATTTCCACACAGCAACTGATTCCTTAGAATTAGCCTAAAATATTTAGTTAAGCAATTTGATAGCCATAAACAACCTAATTTTGTAACTAAAAGCAAATGTGATTCGATTTTGTCAGAATTACAAAAAAAAAAAACAATGGAAATACTGATGCTACTGAACAAAAATTTGTTTATGGACTACACTGTGAAAAGTTGACTACCGTACAAAATACCATGACTGTTTTATAATTATTAACGGCCATTACATACTTATCTTATTGTAATTTTGATGACTCGTTTTTTCTTTCACGCAACTGTACCTTGTAATCTGTCTTTATACTTGATAAAATATCAAAATGTGAAGCGAATTTACAATACCGGAAGTATCTTCAATTGCTTTCAAATTCGGCATACTCACTAATTTTGGCCTCGTAATCACGAATCTGCCGTTAAAATTTGGGGGTCATTACTAGAAATTGCAAAATAAGTCGAAAAAGTGGGTCCGTGAACGGAGTAAACACCCTTGATTTATGAAGAAAACAACTACTTGTATTTTTTGCAATGATTAGCATTTCAAAACTATGTTTATGATGACCCTTAATTTTAACTATGCTTGCCTAACCTAACCTAACCTTACCGTGAATGGTTCGTGGGGCAAACATGTTTTCCACCTTTACGCAAGGCGTCATTTTCTCACATGCAAATCAACGCTCCATGCAACGGGTCTCACTTATTCCACAACACTTGAGCAACGTTTTGTTAAGACTGTTGTGCGGAAACGAAGAGGTCTTCATATCAGAAAACATAGTTTCCATGTTAGTTTATGGAGAATCATAGCGGTAATTTACAAGGTTATCTTGCAATTTCTAAACTTGACGGCCAAATTTTAACTGCAGATTCGTGATAACGAGGCCAAAATTAGTGAGTATGCCGAATTTGAAAGCAATTGGAGATACTTCCGATATTGTAAATTCTTACCCAAAAGTTAAATAAATATATAGGAAAAATGGTTTCAGAATGAAACCCACGACCTAAGGCGAAGAGGAATACAAATACCTGGAGAAACATGGCTAACTAATTTAAGGTAACTGCTAACAGTGTTATTATGTGTTTGGTCAAGAGTTCCTATTTTTTATGTTATTTCAATATTCTTTATTTATACGAAGGGCATTGAAGCGAAACTAAAGACTTTTTAGGAATGCAAAAATAAAAGAAGGCATTTAGGAAGGTAAATTATATGTAGCCTAGTTCTCGGTGCATTCCAATTCAACATTTGTGCACATGATAGAAACTTTAGCCATAGATTTATGTTCTGTGGCCTCTCACACGAAACTCTATTTTTTTTAATTTGAACACTGGCGAACATTTTATTCCTTGGGTTCAATGGTAGAATGTGAATATAATCTGGTTCCCGTTAATATTTTAGACCTGATGAAGTTTTAGTTTTGGTTATTCTGTTTGAATACTAACTAAATGAACATATTTTTTGTCTAACAATAAAAATTAATTTTATTGTACTTGAAATGAAAGATGCCAATTTCGAAAGGGGTCGACCCTGTCCCTACAGAGTTCTTAAATATCAATAGAACAGTTAGTAATTACCTAAATATGAACCATTACGACTTCCCTACTACCCAACAACGTTCAACTTCAAATATAATCATTACATAATTCATTTCATTAGTAGTGGTACAGTGGGATCCATGAGTATTACCGTGCAAATTGTCCATCACCATGTTCGTGGACTTTATTTGACCCAATAAGAGCTTCAAGAATTAAAAGAAAACTCAAAAGAAGCTGTTGACAACTTCTGCACCAGCATACATAAAAGTCCATCGCTTCAAAACACCTACGATGTAAGAGAAAAATTAATGAAAATAGTCATGGACAATTTGCACGGTAATACTCATGGATCCCACTGTACAAAGCAGGTCACTACGATACTGTTACATATCCACAAGCAGTAGCACAAAGCAACAAAAGACACACCGAGGTTTGGCTACATATAAGGTTTATTCTTTTTGTGTGTGTTAGGTAAATTTCTCTTATGTTATACAGTGTCTGTGTAGTTTCTGACCCTACAAATCCTATTTGTAGCTAATATATTTTTCAACTTAGAAAATTTCTGAAAAGAAATGTTTTTTTCGACTTATTGAGAATAGTAAATGATACAAAAGAAAATAATTACTACATAAAGTATTGTCTACACCCACAGTGCTGCTATCTGTTGGCTAAAAAAATGGTCAAAGCTGTAGGGCTTATAAAATAAAGTTCCACAACTTCATAGCCGCTACACTGAGTAAATAGTATGGCTTTATTACATGCACCATAATCTACGTATTTCAGACGCCATAATTGTATTGAGCTATTATTATTTGGTAGGTTTATCACAGTGCTGGCGTGCCCAAAGAGGGGATGGTGGTCCAGTATCCTCTAAAGAAAAGAAAGAGAAGAATATCTAGGGCAGGAAAAGATGGCAAAATGGGGACTGAATACTAGATAAAAAAAAACACCATTAAGCCTTGTTTCCATGATATGAAAGACTCAATATGCTGACCAAGGGAGACATTTATTTTCGTTACGTTTAGTTTATGTTTTATAATAAAATAAATTACTTCCTTGGCTAGCATATTGAGTCTTTTAGATAAAAAACAAACATAATTCACTCCTTTTGAAAATACAAAGTCTCATCTTTGTATGTATCTCTGGTAGTTTCTGACATTTCGATAGTTGATACAGACAGACACACAGAGAGACAAGCCCAACCATTGGAAGGGCAGTTTTCAGTGCTCGCTCTTTCCCTTTCTTTTTCCTCTCTCACTTTCCTCTTTCTCTATTTATCTCTCCCGGGTTTTTATAACCGGTGGAGGGATATTGCACAGTGTGTCGAATCGCACTTTAAACTGTAGATCAAGTCCCGATTAGCCTACATGTTCAAAATTCTCCCTTCCTCTTTCTGCTTCTCGAGTCCCTCCTTTTCTTTATCTCCCTTCTCTCTTTTTCTCTTTCCGCTTCTCTCTTTCTCTCTCTTTGCTTTATTTCTCTCTCCTTCTCTTTGGTCCGTCCATTTCTTTCTTTTATCTCTTTCTTATTCTTTCTCTTTCTGTCTCCCACTCTCTCCCTTGTTCTTTCTCTCGCCGGCCTCCATGGCGGAGGTAGCACATCGCGCTACGACGCCAGGGGTCCCGGGCTCGAATCCCGGCATGGGCATGGATGTTTGTGAGTGTCCATTCATCAATTTCATCATATCGTCACTCATCCCCATCTTCGCAAATTAGCCAAAAGTGTCAGAAAAAGCGAAGTAAAATAAAGCAAATCAATAACAATAACAATTTCTCTCTCTCTCTCTCTCTCTCTCTCTCTCTCTCTCTCTCTCTCTGTGTGTGTGTGTGTGTGTGTGTGTGTGTGTCTATGGTTTGTGTGTCATAGTCAGTATCGCAAAACATTTTCTAATTTATAAATATTCCAGAGTAAACAGATTGGTTGATTGATTTTGTGTTTTAATTCCGTCCACTTTATAGTAAACAGATTGGGAGAATGCCTAGTTTGTTTAATTTACGTCGCTATTTTACCTCTCCAGGTTAATTACGACGACGAGGATGGAACAAACATGCCTCTATCTTTCTCCCTTTCCTCTCTCTCTCTCTCTCTCTCTTTTACCTCTCTTTCTTTCTCTTCCCCCTCTCTCTCTTTTACCTCTTTCTTTCTCTTCCCCTCTCTCTTTTTCCTCTCTTTCTTTCTCTTCTCTCTCTCCTCTCTTTCTTTCTCTTCCCCCTCTCTCTCCTCTCTTTCTTTCTCTTTCCTCTCTCTTTCTTTCCTCTCTTTCTCTTTCCTCTCTTTCTTTCTCTCTCCTCTCTTTCCTCTTTTAATTTATCTTTCCTTTCTCTCCCTCTGTCCTCTTTCTCTTTGCTCTCTTTCTTTCTCTTCCCTCTCTTTTTCTCTTCGCTCTCTCTCTCCCTTTCTTTCTCTTTTCTCTATCTCTCTTTCCTCTCTCCCTCTCTTACTTTCTTTCTCGCTCCCTTGACGATTAGTATTCAAAACTTTTCCAGAGTAAACGGATTTGGAGAATAGGTATCTCTTTTTCAAAAGATGCCTTTGTACCAAGGAGTCGAATTGCTCGTTGCGCTAAGCACTCCACCACAGAGCCCGGCCAGGAACATCTCAAAACAAGATTATTGCCATTATACGTTTACTCATCCATGGCTGAAAGAGTTTACAAACTAAACCTGTGACGTTTTTGTCTTCATACACAGCATCTGGGGTCATTGAGAATTGACATGTGTGTTGGTCCCTGCAGGATTGCCATATGGTCATGCGAAGCTGGTTCAGAACTGATGGCGAGTGGGGATGCGGAGAGGGGGGGTTCATAACACCCCCACCCACCCCTCGTGCGCTTATACCTTCATGTCAATGTTTTATGAAGCCTTTCGGCCATCGCTCGACAAATATTTGACCTGCGCTCGCCACGTGGAGTGTCATTTCCTGTTAAATACGCCATACTTTCAGACATGTGACATCCCGGCGCGGAGGGGTGTGGGAGAAATTTCATGATGGAGAAAAATTAGGAAAAACGTCCCGTAGGAAATTGAGGCCTTGGGGAGGGGGGGGGAGTTAAAGATTCAGAAGAGAGGAAGGAACCTTGATGAAACCAGCGGAGGGTCACTAATGGACCCGGGTTAACTGAGGGGCGGGTGACGTATTTGGCGAACCCAAATTAACATCTCCCGCCAGAGAGCCCTTGCATCTGTCGCGACTGTGGACTGGGGGTTTGCAGGCAAGCCATCTGACCGCACATATTGCTTTTTATGGAAAACAAATGTTATGGTGTTGCAGCGTCCCAGCCCGACATGTCTGATGTGTTTTTTCCCCAGAAATGACTTTTCCTATGTAAGGTTTTGGATAAACATGCACAAAACGGCGTGATTCCCGTCTTTTAAAAAAAAATCCTACAGCGCTTCTCCAGATGGCGTAGTGGTAATGTATCCCGGGTTGTTAAATGTCCAGGAATTTTAGATAAATTCAATTCCGATCCAGGAGAGAAAATCAGCAAGCGTAAATGGGTTCTGGACCGCAAAGAACCTTTTTTATCTGTAAAGTATTTCAATTCGGTCCAGGAACCTTTTTACAATTAAACAAAACGCAACTTGGATCGAATTTAAATTGGACTAGAAAAAGGTTTCGGTCCTGTTACGGAACCAAATAGAACCCATTATAGAATTTATTGGTTCCTAGACCTTTAACAACACTGAATGTATCGTCATGTGATCAAGAGGTCTCGGGTGCGATACCTAGTGGAGTCACATAGTGCTTCATATCCAACTTTAAACTACAGGTCCAGTAGAGATTTGCCTATCTGTGCATAAAGTGGAGTGTAAGGGGTGATCCTTCCATGTAGTGCACCCAATAGTCAACCTCACTTCCACGTAGTACACCCTGGACTGCATTTGGCACTCTAACAAGACTCTGGCGACTGGCCCCATAGCCAAGGAAAATTCTGTGTCGTCCTGTGTTTTGTCCTTATTTGTGCTGAGCGCCCTTTTTAGACTCAGCTTTTAACCAAGCTAAGGTAATTTTAGTTTTCACACACACTTTTATTTTTGTCATGATAAGGGGCTGGACCCCGTATAGTGTGACGGGTGCAAGATAGCCTCAGTGCTGACGCACCCAAAAAAAAGTAATTCAAATTAAAAAAAATCTTGCATCACGTTACTTGGCCGCTCTTTTTGTGATTTTTCATTGTTGGGTGTCTCCCAATAGAAATTTCAGCCTGAATAGCGCTATGTGCTCCAAAGAATTTCCCAAATGTCCTCGTCGCATTGATCAACATTTCTCGAAAATTTTGAAAAAAAATTCGGGAGGGGCCCGAGCCCGGACCCGGTGAGCCTACACCTACTTACGCCAATAGGCCGTTGTCCTGTTGGCCAGTACGCCCTTGCTGTGAGCGAGTACTTGAAACAGAGAATCCAACGCAATAGGATGGATGGGACTCTCCCGAATCGAGACACAGATGGCAGATAAATCGCTTATGAGTGCCACATGGGCACATAATGAAACCGTGGACAATAGTCACGAGGAAATAGGCATCGGAGGGGAGGTGACGTCGATATTACGTACAGCTGGGGGGGGGAGGCTACTGTTCATTAGGCGGCTCATATTCCTTGTTTTACAAGTGTTCCTTAAACGCCAGATGCGGGGTTGGCGATGGCTGGACGCGTCAATGGGTCTGTCAACAATCTTTAGCCGCCAAATCCCTCGTTATGAATACGTAATAACTTCTCCAGTTTATCCGGTTATGGGGGATGGGGCACCGAGCTCCAGAAGGGCGCAAGGTGTGGCTGTTGTGGTTATGTCAGCTGATAAACTACTCGTATTGGTTCACTGAAGCAGTGCTGTTTGTGGTTCCGTGGAGAAATGACGTCATTGGTCAGTTGGGCGAGTGTGGCTCTTGCCCACCGTGATATAATCTTTGTCAGTCCTCCTTAGAGAGATAGAGAAATGGGTAGAAGAAAGGAGAAAGAACAGGACAGAAATGAAGAGGAAAAAGGAGAAGACAGGAAAACTAGGAAGGCAAAGAAAGAAAGAATGAGATAGATAAGGAACCGGTGGAAGACTGCGAAAAAGGATGGAAATAGAGGGAGAGAGTGTTGTCAAAGTTCGTTTTAGTCCACTTTATGTTCAGGCAGGCTAATCGGGAGTGAGATCAAACCGGGGACCTCTTGATTACGAGGCGACGATTATTCCATTACGCCAGACAGAAAGAGAGAGAGGGGGAAGAATGATGGACACAGAGAATGAAAGAGACAGAAGTGGAACGAAGGAGAGAGAATGAGAGAGGAAAAGATAAAGGAGAGAAAAGGAAAGAGAGAGATAAAGTGAGAAAAGGAGAGACAGAAGGAGAGAAACAAAGAGAAAGAGGGAGAAAGTAATTGAGAAACAAAGAGAGATAGAGAGAATGAGAGAGAGACACACACACAAAGAAATGGAGAGACAAACACGAGAAAAACTGAAAGAGAGAGAAAAACAAAGAGCCACTAGGAGACAATAGAGGGATAACAAAGAAGAGAGAGGAAGAAGCGCAACGACCGTGGTGCTGATCACATCACCCTATTAATTGCCGATATTGTGAATGTATAGGGTTCTACTCCACATCCCTTAACTGCACATTGCAACGTACAAAGGTAAGATTTACCGTATTACCTTACACACTTTATAAAGATGTTCTCGTAAAGATAAAACGAAAACTGCATGAACACTTAGCTCTGTGAAGTGTATGTGTGCCTGCTCCTATGAAGCACTCCTTACATCGAAAATTCCGGATAATGTTCCGTAATATACCTATGAGCATATCAAGGCTTTATTCCAGGGTGGTGCAAAGTTAATTAATAAAAATAAGGAAGACCAATTCAGTGCTATGTAATTTAGAAAAATAAAACTATGACAGAAATATCTACTGTGGGAGAATTAAATGATGCATGATGCATGATGACGATGTTATAATAAATTAATTCCTAACTAACGCGTTCAGTGAAATTCAGTCCTGGACCACAATGTTATAAAGTTGTCCTGTGAAAGAACATTCTTTAAATTTTACAGCATCACCAAGAAACATAACTAGAATTTTAATTATCGAACAAAAATTAGAGGCTTCCGTTCTTTTCCTTTACAAATCTTTCATAGCAATTGTTCACCAGAACCAAGTTCTTATTTTTAGTAATTGTTCAACAGAACCAAATCATTTATAGTAATAGATAACCAGTACCAAATTATTTTAGAAATTTTTCACCAGAACCACACCGTTTAGTAATTGTTCACCATAACGAAATTTATTTTAGTAATTGTTCACTAGAATCAAATCATGCAATAAGAATGGGAAATACGCGCTTCCCTGCAATTGCCTAATTCTTCAGCGATGGCCAGACTTGTTACTGAAAAGTTGCTATCGATGTTCTATCATCTGCGAAGAGTTGAGCAACACACATAGCGCATTGCATGGAAAATGAAATGTTTGTACCTTTGTTATATAATGTCGCTTTTCTGCCATTCTTGGCTGATCACGAAGATGAGGATGACGGATTATGAAATGAAGTTGATGAAGGGACGCTCACAAAGAACACCCATGCTCAGACCGGGATTCGAATCCGAGAGCTTTGGAGATTATTTAGGATCTAGGCTTCTAATTTTTATTGCTGATGACTGTACAAGTCCACAATATGCGCTCAAGTCTTTCAGAATTCGTTTTCCAAGGGACGGGGGCCAAATGTTTACATCGCCCCCTTCCCCTCGCTGGACACGCCCATGCATACCAAAGAAGACTAATTCAGTGCCATGTAATTTAGAAAAATAAAACTATGATAGAAATTTCTACCATGGGAGAATTGACCTATGATTAGTTACAGTTTTGATGCACTAAAAGTACATCATTCGGTTTATGCACTTTAATGTTCCTTGAGTTACGTATTTATGTCAATTGACACACTTTGGGTTCTGTGTGTACACAGAGAAAAATGTTTGTTTTGAAAAATTAAACCAAATATATAACACCATTAAGCCTTGTTTCCATGATATGAAAAACTTAATATGCTGACCAAGGCAGAAATTTATTTTATTATAAAAAATATAAACTAAACGTAACGTTTCAACCTTCTAGCAAGGTCTTCATCACTTTCTCTCTTGTCCTTTCCACTCTTTCTAACACCTTCCTCCATTCTTTGTTAATCATCAGTCCCCCATTCCAGTTCATTGTGTCTTCTTCACCTTTCTTCTCACCAAATATATGTTTCAATAAGTGATAAACCATCGTCGGGATTAGCCAAAAGTGGCAGAAAAGCGAGGGTAAATAACAAGAATCAAATTAAGGTGACAAAAAGAAACAATTAGTAATCGTTCACCAGAATCAAATTCTCCTTTAGTAATTGTTCTCCGGAACCAAACCCTTTTGGTAATTGTTCACCAGTAAAAAATCCATTCTACTAACTGTTGACCCCAACCAAAAACATTTTTAGTAATTGTTCACCATAACCAAATCCTCTTTACTAACTGCTGACCACAACCAACCCCCTTTAGTAATGGTTCACTACAACCAAATCCTTTTTACTAATTGTTGACCACTACCAAACCATTATTAGTAATTGTTCACCACAACCAAATATATTTTTTTAACTGTTGCCCACAACCAAACCATTTTTAGTAATTGTTCATCAGAACCAAACCCCTTTAGTAATTGTTCACCAGTGCCAAATCAATTAGTAATTATTTACCATTACCAAATCTTACTAATTGTTCACCAGAACCAAACCATTTTCAGTAATTGTTCGCTAGAAGAAAATTGTTTTGGTGATCGTAGACATTTGCTTAGAGTTACAAAAAATGTGGTTAATTATCCAACTTTAGTAAAAATACCAAATGTTTTGTATGAGGTTACCTCTACACTCTTTCCCGGGAATCTCTGGCGCAAGGCCGCACATAAAGGTGGAAGAAGAAGGGGAGAATGCGAGTGGGCGGAGCGAAGCAGTACACGCTGCCGCCATGGCTAGAAGCTGCAGTCGCATTTCCCCTTTCGCACAATGACGTTCCCTCTCACTTCTTCATTGGTCGAACCCTCTCGAGTCACTACTTGCGCAGAGACTTGCTTTCGTTCGCTTGCTCCAGAGATTCCCGGGACAGAGTATAATTTCAATCACAGATAAACGTATTATAGGAAGTTTATAGGAAGTAAACTCGGGAGGAGAACATCTGCGCTGACCTCCTGCTGGGAATTGCTCTCCGGAAGAAGTTCAAAATAATCCGCTGAGAGGCGTCGTCCGCACTCTTGCTATCACTTGTACTTATAAAATTCGACAAGAGATGGCACTGCTATATTTGAAGCCTGTGGAAGGACAGGGCTGACGTCATCAGAGCCAATGCCCCGCATGCATGGAGGATTCCAAAGAAACTTTCACCTGCGGAGCCTATGTGCTTCGACGTTGAAAACTGATCGAGAAGACATGATTTTTATTACACTTACGGCAGTTAGGATACAAATGGATGATGTGTATAATAGATCAATGGAAAGATTAGATTCTGGAGAAAGCATGGATATTTTACTCATTCCTCACGCATAATAGGTTAATGAAGAAATTGCGTAAGATAAATAGCTACTTCTCAAGGAACACACCACCAATTTACCACAGAAAATAAGTTTCTCTATGATTTAACCAACGCGTTTTTTAAAACTTAAATAAATCAGGCTTTTTACCTGTGTAACAACTTCCTGTTTGGATGAGAACTTCGTGCTTTTTAATATTAACCAGAATTCCTATCTCCCTCCCCCTGCCTCCCTCCCTGGTACATGGTTAACGACCCACCTCCATCAATGTCCGGGTGTTGTCCTGGTGTTCCGGATCGCCAGTCGCCATGGCAACAGGTGCAGATCTGGCGTGAATGGAGGGCCGGAACGGAACCTCGCCCTTTCAGGAATCCACTGCGGTCGCAGTTGACCGCCTAGGTGGAACAAAAGTCTGTTTTGTGACCGAAACCGTGGACATTACAATTCCCAACCTCCAGTGAATGGACAGTTACTGTCAGTCTTCGGAAAGTTTAAATGAAAGAAAGTTAGTTAACACGCAGTTTTTTTCACTCCGATGCTAAATTGCGTGTGTGTGTGTGCGTCTATGTGAAATTAGTGCATGTACCACTTTGTGCTTAATATATTAATGTATATTTTTTTATGTATAAGGTTGAGTGGAAGATCAGGCTCTGTACGGCTGTAACTCCGCCATTTGAAATAAGGCATTAATAAATAAATAGTTTCTAATCTTCAGAAACTAAAACACATAGAACAAGTTTGTGTGAGATAACCAAAAAAATATGTTTCTGGTAACCAAATATTTCTTTAAATAGGCGACAAACCAGAACCAAAACCTTTTACTAATTGTTAACCAGAACCAAATCCTTTTTACAAACTGTTCACCAGAACCAAATCTTTTTTAGTAATTGTTCATCCAGAATCAAACGCTTCTTTAGTAATTGTTTTCCGGAACCAAACCCTTCTACTAGTAATTCTTCGCCAGAACCAAATCCTTTTTACTAACTGTTCACCAGAACCAGACATTTTTTACTAATTGTTCAGGAGAACAAAATCCCTTTTTACTAACTGTTTACCAGGACCAAATTATTTTTAGTAAGTGTTCACCAGACAAAGTCTTTTTTAGTAATTGCTCACCAGAACCGAATTAGTAATCGTTTACCAGTGACGTTGTAGTCCGCTGTGCTAACTAGTACTTCACCACAGAAGATAACACAATGCGTACGCAATGCAACCTTTGAGTACAGAAGAAAAGACATCCACACAAAGGGCCATGGGGCAGGCACGTATCTAGAAATATGTTTCGGGGAGGGGGGGGTTCGAACCAAGTGTCTCATGAATAGTAGTAGTAATAATAATAATAATGTTTAATTTAAAATAATTAAATTAAATCAAATTAATACTAATTACAATACATAAATTAATATTATATTATAATATTATTATTACAAGATTAGGTAAAAATACTGTATAAGAATTTAACAGCACATATTCATTACGTAGCTTACCTGTAGTTAAGTTCGGAATAACTTACATAAAAACAATTGCCCTGGAAATGAAATTAATGTCAAATAAACGAATAATTGAATATTTATATCAAATATCAAAAGTTATATTACATGTAGTTGTAAAAAAGTAAGCTTCTGATTAATATTTTATGCATATTATTTTCAGTACTTACACAAATCTTCTTTGTAATGCCATTCAAAGCCGTATGATCCCAATATAATCCTTGCCTTCTAAAAATTTCAGAGGAAATTAATAACCATAGATTATGTAACAAATGTTAATATTTTCATTACTTAATTTTAGTACTTGGTCAGTCTTTCGGGGGGTCCAGACCCCTGGATCTCTCCTAAATATGTCCCTCCTGTTCTTCAAAGCCGTATGATCCAAATATAATCCTTGTCTTCCAATAAGTTCAGAGGAAATTATACAACAAAGGCTAAACGAATATATTTTTCATTACTTAATTTTAGTATTTGGTAAGTCTTTCGGGGGTGTCCGGACCCCCTGAATCCCCCTCTAACTACGTCCTTGCCATGGGGCACTTGCCCTCTTTGGAATATGAAAAATGTGGCTAACATATTTTCCATCCCTTTAGGTTTCAGATCGCTTTGCCAAAGACAGGTTAACGTACAAATATATTTTGGTATTTAACGTCACTTTTCTGTCACTTTCGGGTAATCGCGACGATGAGGATGAGTGATGATATGATGTAATTCATGACGGGACACTCACAATGAACACCAATGGCTAGGCCGGGATTAGCTATGGGGATGCAGTAACTTGATACACAATGTTACACATGTATACACAGTAAATGTGTCTTATAAGTCGATTTTGTCCAGCTGTGCCCACTGCAGTCAATGTTATCCTCGCTTCCAGGTTGACGCACACCGCAAGACAGACGTGGACATAGGAAGTCCGGAATCTCATTTCTGAGCAAAAATTGGATTGCCCCGGTCCCTCGTCGAATACATCAAGCGAGAGAGAGAGGAGCGTCATTCGTACCTCTCCTCTATGCATGTGACTACATACGATGTCCATCAGCTCAGGATTGGATTAAGGTGGCTGCGAGGGGGAGACTCGTGCGCGGAAAGTGGGTTTCTTTGCTTTCATTTTTTAACTTCCATGTACGTTTTCACTGGCCAGATGGCTTTCCTGTGAGCTCTATTGCTCTACCCAAGCAAAATTCTTCTCCTTCTCTGTCTTGTTCCTTCTCTAAATGTTTCTTTGTTCCTCTCTCTCTCTCTCTCTCTCTCTTTGTCTGTCTTTGTGTATGTGTCTTTCTCGCTTTCTCTCTGTTTGTGTGTGTGCCTTTCTCGCTCTCTCTCTCTCTTTTTCTGTATTTCTCTGTCTGTTTGTGTGTGTAGCTTTATCTTTTTCTCTATTTCTTTCTATCTTTCCCTTACGTTGTCTCTCTCTCTCTCTCTCTTGCAATTTTTCTCTGTGCCTTTTCATTATTTGTGTCTTTCTTCCCGTGTGTGTGTGTGTGTGTGTGTGTGTGTGTGTGTGTGTTACCGGGAAGGCAGGTAGCGAGGGAAGAGAGATAAACAGACAGAGAGAGAGAGAGAGAGAGAGAGAGAGAGAGAGAGAGAAATGACATGGAAAAGTGAGAGAGGATAAGAGATTGTGTGTTCTAATCTAATATATATATTGATGGGTGACTCTCCCTCATCAATATCTATATATATATATATACACACACACACACACACACACACACACACACACACACACACACATATATACATACATACATACAGGGTATCCACAAATTATATTTACAACTTCAAATCTAAATAACTAAATAATGGAATGTAAATGTAAAAAGAGAAACTCTCAAAGTTTTGGTTACTGTTTTTCTTTTTTTCAGGTACATTGAGTAAATAGGGAAGATGTGAGGTCACATTTCCACAAAATGACCACACATGGAGATGCTTTGAGGTGGTGAAAAAAAATCTTAAGAGTTTCTCTTTTAAATGAAGGAAACAGAACTGAGATACCTCGTTCCATTATTTAGTTATTTAGATTTGAAGTTGTAAATATAATTTGTGGACACCCTGTATATATATTTAACTAAATTATTTTTTTCTTACACACACAATCCCTCGTCCTCTCTAATTTTCCACCTCTCTGTTTTCCACTCTTCCTCTTTTGCGCATCTCTCTGTTTATCTCTCATCCCTCGCCCCCCTAACTCTCCCGGTAATGCACTTAGGCCTCTCTTCGTCCCCTGCTCTTCCACGATTCCTCTTAGCGCTGCAATCACGGAGCTCGCCCTGTGAGTCAACTTCAATTTTATTAATCGTCCGGGCGATTAGGGGAGCAACCAAAGTGCGTCTCGCGGCCTGACGGCATTTGGGGACAAGGAAAAGGACGCAGTCATCGTTCCTTTCATGCGAAAGAAAGGAAGGAATCGTCATGGACTTCGAAGAAAGTCCATTGCAACATTGCCGGCCAGGTGGTCGCCTGAGGTACACGTCACATTTCCTGAACGGAAGATCAGTTGTTACTTTAAACAAATTATTGTTTCGCAAACCTCTGATGTAGGAGTGTTTAGCTACATTTCTCTTCAGTTTCCTTGAATGGACAATTGCGGTCAGGACAAATTTGGAGGCAACTGCGGTCAAGTCAAATTTGGAGACAGTTGCGATAAGGGCAAATTTGGGAAGAATTGCGATCAGGGCAAATTCGGGGAGAGTTGCGATCAAGGCAAATTTGAGGGCAGCTTTGACCACAGACATTTGTAAAAATGGTAAAATTTGGGGACAATTTCGACCGCGTACAATTGCGATCAGGACAAGTTTGTGGACAACTGCAACGAAGTCAAATTTTGAGACAGTTGCAATCAAGGCAAATTTGGGAACAATTGCGATCGGAGCAAATTTGGGATCAATTGCGAACAAGTCAAATTTGGTGACAGTTGCTACCACAAACAATTGTAATCAAAGTAAATTTTGAAACAATTTCGACTGTGGTCAGGGTAAATTTATGGACAACTGCGATCAGGGTAAATTTGTGAGCAACTGTGGTCGAGACAAATTTGTGGACAACTGCGATCAAGTAAAATTTTGTGGCAGTTGCGATCAAGACAAATTTGGGAACAAATGCGATCAGGGCGAATTTGGGAACAACTGCGGTCAAATCAAATTTGGGGACATTTCCGACAACAGTTAAAATTGTAATGAAGGCAAATTTTAGGAACAATTTCCTTTTATCATATCCAATTACATTCTATAAAGTGAATGTGCTAAGGAAATTTTGTGAATGGACTTCTTCCACTGTATTTTCATTTCTGTGTTACAGAAGTCCAATGAACTTGAAGCGTGTGTGAGTGTGTGTGTGTGTGTGAGAGAGAGAGAGAGATATCAAAGAACAAAAATTACTTCTTTCTCCTGCTGTCGATTGAAGCTATGATATGGAAAACGAACCAAGCGAGATTCAGTTGCCATGGCAACTAGATTTTTTCCGACGATTTCCAAGGGAATCACCAGAGTGCTTTTATGGCTGGCGTGACTTTCATCCCGGATGGTGTGTGACGTCACACGGGAATACTGAGGCAGAGGGAGCTGTTAGATCCATCAGCAATGAATTGCAAATGGACCAAATGCAACCCCGAGCCCATTTTCCAAAATAGGGGAGGGATTTCAAAATGGGGAGAGCACGGATCATCTTTGAAATGTATGAGAATTCGATTTTTGTTAGGTTTAGCCAAAGATCTGCCCCTCAGCACGTCAATATTGGGCTCAAGTACTTTCTTCTAATTTAATATTGTTTAAATAGGAAAGCGTACACTTATTAAGAATGAGAATAGTATAGAACGCAATTTTAGTGGTTATTAGCTTGAGCGGTTACGTCAAAAGATTAAACTTGTCTGATTCGCTACCCGAAGCGCCTTCTCTGTAAGTAAGGAAACGGGTATGCAGTGACAAATGGCGCTGTTAAATCATTTTTTTTACTTTTTTTTTTGAGAAAAATGGAAATAGCCTTTTTTAACAACATATGATAAAACCGGTGTAGGTTTCCACAACTGGTTTTCGATACTTACTTTCCAAAACCGTTTCTCGCTTTTGGTTATCAAGCCGATAGAGACCGTCGAGCTGTTTCGCAGGGGAAAAAAACTTCAGCAGCACTATATTCTGTTCCAGCTAACTGTGGAGCAGGCAAACGTAAACAAGTCTCTGCGCAAGTAGTGACGCGAGACGGCTCCACCAATGAACACTCAAGAGGAACGGAATTGCGTGGAGTGGGGGGAAGCGACTATCAGTGTGGTTTCAGGAAAAATAGATCAACCACAGATCACATTTTCTCAATGAGGCATATACACGAAAAGTGAACATAACATATCCTTACACCAAATGTTTATAGAATCCCAGAAAGCATATGACAGCATATTTAGAAAAGCACTTTCTAACATAATGCAAGAATTTGTTATACCACGAAAGCTAGTCAGGCTAATTAAAATGACATTAGTAAACACAAAGGCAAAGGTGAAGGTAGGAGGCGAATATACTGAAGAATTTGAAATATCACGAGGTGTGAGGAAGGGAGATGTACTCTCAACTCAGCTATTCAACCAGATCTTGGAAAAAGCCATACGAGGGATAGAAAAAAACAGAGGAGAAAATATATTCAACAGAATGAAACATTATCTTGCTTATGCAGATGACGTATGTCTAACAAGCAGAACTGAGATAGGAATCAAGGAAAGCTTTGTACAACTAAAGAATGAAGCAGAAAGAGTGGGTCTTGCAGTCAACAAGGAAAAACGAAGTACATGTTAAACACGCGGGAGAAGAGCAAATATCAAGAAGTTAAAGGTATACAAATAAACAACAGAAAATTTGAAAGAGTTGGGAAGTTCAAATATCTTGGGACAATATTAACAGATAATAATAATATAAGTGCAGATATAAACAACATAATAGCTGCAGGCAATAGATGCTATTTTTCCCTCTTGAAGATATTCTGATCAAAGAGCATATCTAAAGATCTCAAAATAAGGCTCTACAAGACTGTAATAGGGCCTCCCCCATGGCGCAGTGGTAGCGTCATTGCCTTGCAATCAAGGGGTCCCGGGTTCGATACCCGGTGGAGGCACAAGTGGTTCGGATCCCACTTTAAATTGTAGGTCCAGTCCCGATTAGCCTTACTGTGCATAAAGTGGACTTAAAAGAGAAACTCAAAACAAGACTGTAATAAAACCCACAGTTACATATGGAGAAGAAGCATGGTGTCTAACAGTAGAAGATGAGAAAAACCTACTCGTATGGGAACGGAAAATCCTAAGGAAAATATATGGACCAGTGAATGAAAGGGGAGTCTGGCGTACAAGAACAGACAAAGAACTCGAGGACTTATATCAGCAGCCAGCAGTGGCGTATGCTGAGTCTAAGACCTGGACTAGTTCACCATGCCACCTGGTCCTAGGCTATGGAGGAAGGGAGAAGATTAGGCTCATTCTTGACGTCTTCAAGGAAGCCACGTTGCCATCCCAACGGTAGTAAAGTCGCAAACTTACACAAATTCAGGTTGCCAACTTATAAAACTTCAGGTTGCCGAATTATAACAATTCAAGTTGCCAACTTATAAACATTCAGGTTGCCAACTTATAAAAATTTAGGTTGTCAACTTATAAAAATTCAGGTTGCCAACTTATAAAAATTCAGGTTGCCAACTTATAAAAATTCATGTTACCAACTAATAATAATTCAGGTTGCCAACTTATAAAAATTCAGGTTGCCAACTTATAAAAAAATCATGTTACCAACTAATAATAATTCAGGTTGCCAACTTATAAAAATTCAGGTTGCCAACTTATAAAAATTCAGGTTGCCAACTTATAAAAATTCAGGTTGCCAACTTATAAAAAATCATGTTACCAACTAATAATAATTCAGGTTGCCAACTTATAAAAATTCAGGTTGCCAACTTATAAAAAATCATGTTGCCAACTTATAAAAATTCAGGTTGCCAACTTATAAAAATTCAGGTTGCCAACTTATAAAAAATCAGGTTGCCAACTCCTAAGAATTCAGGTTGCCACCTCCTAAGAATTCAGGTTGCCAACTCCAGAATCGTCCTTATCTACTTTTTGAAATCATGTTAATTCACAGTACCTAATCGATTTTTCTTCAGTATTTTACATTCTAGGCTTCAGGCTTCGCAGATAGCGTAGCTAGCCTGGAATATACGCTCCTGGCAGCCAGATATTGTGAATGAAATCAAGAGGATGCGACTAAGATGCTTAGGACATGTGGAAAGGATGGAGGAAAGGAGGTGTGTGAGGAAATTAATCTATGAAAGACCAGAGGGAAGAAGAAGGGTAGGACGACAAGGGAAGAGATGGCTTCAGGAGGCTGAGGAAGATCTACGGAAGCTGGGAGTGAGAGGATGGAGGAAGAAAGCAAGAGATGGAACCGTCGGGAAGTCCATTGTGGAGAGGCTGTAGAGCCACAGGGTAAGGTAAGGCGGGAAACGACTGCAGTTACCAGGCTTCCCAGCCGCGTGTACTGCTTCGCTCTGGCCACTCGATTTCCTTCGCTTCTCTGACGCTATGCGCAGCCTTGCTCCACAGTTACCTGGGACAGGTTATAGTGACTAGTGTTATTAAAACATTCTTGTCCTGGAAACCCAGAAATCGTTTTTCCAGCCACAGAAGTTCCCGTGTCGAGTCCCAACTTTGACATGCGTGTTCTTTCATCAATTTTATCATATCAACACTCCTTATCGTCACGATTGGCCAAAAAATAGTAGAAAAGCGACGCTAAATGACAAAAAATACAATCCAGTACCTGAAAAGTTTTTTTAAAAAATTGTACATTACATAAAACTAGGGTTCAGCCGATACTGATATATCGGCATCGACATGATTTTATTTGCCGATACTAGCTATACCTTTCCGGCGATTTCGTCTTTTCCGGAGTCGGCAAAAATGCCGGGCGACACTTCTGCGGAGTTTGATTCTAGGGTGTTTGGGGGAAAAGGCACATAAGTCACAAACTGCAATT
This sequence comes from Lepisma saccharinum, assembly GCF_977018435.1. NCBI lineage: Eukaryota > Metazoa > Arthropoda > Insecta > Zygentoma > Lepismatidae > Lepisma > Lepisma saccharinum. The sequence goes on from NC_139229.1 coordinate 15,342,869, forward strand.
TTCTGTTGCATTTATGTAAGTCATACTAAATCAATTGAAGAAAATATTATAAAATTTTATATTCGGCATGTGTAATGATTCTATAATCAGTGATGATCCACATGTATAGCATGTGTATAATTCTTTTGAGTTAAGTACTTTTTTCTCAAATAGCCTAGTATTATTCTGGAAATTATGCGAAATTCAAAGTTTTCATTATAACCTAATATTGTGATTACATAAAGTGGCATTTTTAATATTCTTATGTAATTCTTGAATATTTTGAACCAAAACTCTGATAAATTTATGCTAATAATTGAAAATCGTTACTTACACACTAATATTTATTAATAATGAACAAGTTTTAATTATTGCAATTTTTAAACATCGGTATCGCTATCGGCGATAACTGATAAGAGTATCGGCATCGGTAATAGTTGCTTGATTTCCTGCCACTGATGAGGATGAGTGATGATTGATTTCGCTTATTTTACTTCGCTTTTCTGGCACTTTATGCTAATCGCGAATATGAGGATTAGTGATGACTGATTGATTGGGTTTATTTTGCATCGCTTTTCTTCCACTTTTGCCTAATCGCGTAGGTGAAGATGAGTGATGACATTATGTAGTTAATGAAGGGATACTCACAAAGAACACCCATGCCGGGACTCGAACTTGCGACCCCTGGCGTCGTTGGGATCGTCGTCGCCATGCTAACGACACCGCCAAAGAGATCGGCGGCATCGGTGCGGTTCACAGTGGTATTAGCTCATCCCTAGTAACTAACAAACTCTCTAGTCTTCTTAAACCCGAAGATTTATGGCTGCAGCAACACAAGCCATCCATCTGTCCCTCTCCTGGGCGAGATCAATCCAATCTTTTCTATCCTTACCGATTTCCTTTAGGTTCATCTCAACGTTGTCCCTCCATCTTCGTCTTGGCCTTCCTACAGGTTCTCTTACCATCAGGTTTCCCAACAAGAATCCTGTAAACTCCTCTTTCCTATCCCATCCGTGCAACATGGCGTGCACACCTAAGTCTTCTTGATTCAATTATTCTAATAACATCTGGACAGGAATACAAATTGTGCAGTTCTAAATTATATAACCTTCTCCACTCACCTGTCTCCTCATCCCTTTCAGATCCAAATATTTTTCTACGGATTTTTTTTTCAAATACTCTTAATTTATGTTCTTCTTTTAATGTAAGGGACCAAGTTTCACAGCCATACAGGTATTACTGTTTTATATATAAAATACGTGGCAAATCTGTGACTGCAAGAGCGCCACTGTCGTACAGTAAATTTCACCAGAAACACTCGGTATTGTTTCTGTGGGTGGCACAGAAGAGGAATGAAATTCCACAAACAATTGCAGTCACAAATCACACCTCAGGCTCACCAGGAAACAAAAACTGTCTACCATCCAATCTCGAGATCGCAGCCCGTGAAATTTCCTTTCAAATCTGGGATGATGCGCCATCTGGTTCCTCCGCGAAGTATTATTGCTGGTTCCGTTACCACCCGCGATGTATGCATGCGTGACGTCATGTTCCGTGCACGTGTGAGGGTTGGAATGTAAATCCGATCCCATCTCTAGACACGTGTTTCAAGCATTGCATGTGCCTGTATATCGCCCCCCCCCTCATCTCAGCTGTGGACTTATAACCCTCCCGGTCGACATCCGCATGTACCTACCCCTAAGGCCACCCCCAATCATCTGGTAACTTGATTTCCCCTTGTTTCTACCCTTCACGATATTTCGCAGGTGCAGGATCGAAATTCAACGCGGTAGATGGGGCTAACAATGTCACATACAATACAATGCAAATAAACCGACAATTTTTAAAGTCTCGTTACTATGTTATTTACAATTTAAAAGTCATAAATTCAATGCTGTTGAAATTGAATATTTTGAAAAACATTTGGATTTAAAATTGATGCAGAAATAAAGAAGTGTTAAACGTTACACGATACTTAACTACATAAAAAATTGTATTTAGAAAGTTATTTCGCTTCTGTTCCTGAACTAAAATAGAAATAGCTCTTCTTCGGGACAACATTCTCATCTAACTGTTCGCCAGGTGCCTGGGTTTGCTTAGTTTTAATGGCTTTTCGGAGAATGAGCTTTGTTACTCATTCTCAAATTATATTTATAGAATATTTAAAGGTACCATCATACTCTTCCATTTTGTATACAAATACCCGAATAATGTGAATTTGGTGCTGTATGCAGACTGGTATCAAAAAAATTCCAGTGGGGGGACATTTCAGTGACAGTAACTACTGATTTGGTTTGATTTGATTTTTGTTATTCCTGCCACTTTTAACTAATCGCGACGATGAGTATGATAGAGTATGAAGGGACACTCCCAAAGAACACATGCCCAAGCCTGGATTCGAACACAGGACCTCTGGTATCGTAGCGCGCTGTGCAAGCACAGTGAACGGTGCAGAAACCAGGGGAATTCCCCATCATCTCATATTCATAAACCTCCCTGCATGTATGGCCCAATCCCGATGACGTCATATATTAGCATGTACCTTATTTGTATCCTTCGATGCAAATCAACTAAAGTAGGCTACACTAATCTATATTAATTTCAACCACGTCGATGGGCCTGCATATCAAATGGTCGATTCACAATCTCTTCACCGAAAGTTCACGGTTCGCGTCCTGGCCTGCGCACGGACTTTTCTTTGTGAGTGTCCATTCATCAATTCTACCTGCACATCATTCATCCTGCCGAAGTACCTGGCGAAGTGGTTAGCACAGATCGCTTCGCCGCTAGGGGTCCCGGGTTCGAATCCCGGCCTGGCATGGGTGTTCTTTGTGAATGTCTCATCATGAGTTTCATCGTCTCATCAATCATCCTCATCGTCGCGATTAGCCACAACAGGAAGAAAGCCATGTAAACCAATAAAGAAAACAGAATACCAACATGTTCATCTAACTTTATTATAACAGTTAAAACCATAATACTACGATTGGACAGGCATATGGCACGATGAAGTAAGAAGAGCTCCTTGTTGCTATGGGTAGTGGCGTGCCAGGATTTTCGAAAGAGAAGGCAATAAAAATTGGAAACCTGGATACTAAAAAATCCTGACTTCCCTGTAAGGTGTTGTGTCTGTTGTCTTAGGTCCGCTTTAGACGAACTCATTTTCTTTACCATTTTTCTTAACATTTACGCTATGACCAAAAAGCTACCGTGTAGAATGAGAAATGTTATGGCATTTCAGATGCCATGGCATATTTCATGGCATTTCTCAAGGATAGGCTCGGTCCGTAGCATTTTTCGTAGCGTAACCAATCAGAAGCGACCTCATGGTCACGAGTGTAGTTGTAATGGCGGCCGCGTGAGATGTACCCAACGTATCACTTCACACTTTTAAACGACGATAACAATTCAACCGAGAGGAATATCGCTTCGTATTAAATGGTATTAGTTAGAGAAGAATTGCGCTGATTAAATACATACTTTACAACGTTTACTCTACACGTATGGAAGAATATTCTAGCTTTTTTCAATTGTAAACACCGTGCACTCACCATAGACTCGACGTGCCTTTCGTGCTGTACGTATTGTACATTGTAAATGCAACAGCTAACGGGAATGTTACATGAAATGCTTTAGTGTAAAGTACTACGCATCTGTTATAAGATTTATTGAAGCATTTATGCCAGCAAGAATGTTAATGGAAATGCTTTCGTCTAAAGCCGGCTAAACTCTAGGGCGATAAATGGTAAATTTTCAATGGCAACTTCTTCCACCGCCGTTGAGTTAGGCAACACACATAACTCGTAGAAGGGAAGTGAGTATTTCAGGATCCAAGTGACACTTTTTATTGCCGGTGACTGTACATACTTATCTTCTTGTGCTTTCCCGTTAAATTCATCGTCGAGTTTTAATACTTTTTGTAATAGAATATATCCCGTTTCTGTTTGCTTCAACCTTTTATTTTCCTGGTATCCCGGCCCCCGTGGCGTAGTGGTTAGCACATCGCGCTGCGACGCCAGGGGTCCCGGGTTCGAATCCCGGCATGGGCATGGATGTTTGTGAGTATTCATTCATCAATTTCATCATATCATCACTCATCCCCATCTTCGCAAATTAGCCAAAAGTGGCACAAGAAGCGAAGTAAAATAAAGCAAATCAATTTCTTGGTATCCGTGCACTTGAGAGTTGAAACGCTTTATTTGACCCGTTTTTCCCTTCAACTTCATTTTTTTCATTTCTCCACATTTCCTCATAAAATCTGAAAATAATACACGGGCCGAAATAAACTTCATCGCCTGAAGCGGTTTCGATTTCGGAAAACGGAGAAATGGCGGTCTCGAGCCCCTAGATTCACGCATTTGCATAGGGAAATGTCGAGATAACGATCCACGGTCGCCATGGCAACGTCGTGATGTCCCGCGCAAAACATGGCGGAACGTTTTTCTCCTCCCGAAACGCAGGGAAATGGATGAATACGACGGACAGAGAGAGATGGAGGAGTGGTTTGCGGTTTTGCGCATGTCGAGAGTCCCGCGATTCGCCCATTTTGAAAGCCGAGAAATCTTGATCGATCCACAATGTCCCTCGGCTGGGTGGTATGCTGCAGGTGATGTGCACCACTTACTGGAAGCAACGCGTTACTATTGTAACATACTTAAAAGTAAAAGTTACTTTTCTGAGTAAAATTGCAACAGTAGCAATTACTTTTAACCCCACGTTTACAAGTAAAGAAAGAGATTTCTTGAAAAGCAAAATTAACGAAATTGAAACAAACAGCAAAAACAAAAATATCAGAGATTTATATAAAGGTGTAAATGAATTTAGAAAGGGGTGGCAACCTGAAGTAAACTTGTTAAAGGATAAAAACGGTGAATTTTTGTTTGATCCAAGCGATATTTTAAATAGATGGAAGAACTACTTTAATGACCTTTTAAATGTTCATGCAGGAGATAAATCAGAAGTAAATGAAGTACACACAGCAGAATGTTTAGTTCTAGTAACTTGACTGAAGTTAAAGATGCTATTAAAAGGATAAAGAATAACGAAGCACGTGGCATTGATTTTATACTAGCTGAGTTAATGAAATATGGCGGGAATTTATTAATATGTCAAATTCATAAACTAATTTGTTTAATATGGAATAAAGAAGAAATTCCTCAACAGTGGAAATAATCAATAATTGCTCCTGTGTTTTAAAAAGGTGATAAAATAAACTGCAATAATTACCGTGGAATTTCTCTACTCTCAACATCATATAAAACCCTATCTAACATTCTTTTAACAAAACTAACCCCATATGGTAGTGAAACTACAGGTGATTATCCATGTGTATTTAAACGTAACGCAACTATATATCAAATTTTTAACATCAGACAGACACTTGAGAAAAAGTGAGAATATAATCATAATGTTTCATTGATTTCAAAAAAGTATATGATTCCGTTAAAAGAGATAAATTATAAAATATATTTGCCAAGTTTGGAATACCTAACAAGCTTGTTAATATAATAAAAGTATGCAATAATGAAACAGAAAGCAAAATTCCTGTGGGTATTAATATGTCTGACAAATATACAATTCATGAAAGGTTAAAGCTGGGAGATGCATTATCTCCGTTGCCTTGGATTGTAACACCTCTAAATTTTGTGTATTGATAAATATGTGAGGCTGATAATAATTTAATGAAAATTAATATTAATATTCCGATGCCAGTGAATGAAAATAAACAGCCTGCTTGCGATTCATGCATCCATCAATGCATGAAACATATTACATGAGTTATGCATGAAGTAACTGTTAAAGTAACTTCACTACTTTATTGGGGAAGTAACACTAAATGTAGGTAACCCATTTACTTTGAGAAAGTAAGTTTCCAAGCACTTTTACTTCTTAGAAAGCAAAACTGTTCAAATCTTTCAAGCCACGTATAACTTTCCAAGTAAATAAACATTTAAATTTATCAAATGACAATGGCAAATTAAGGATTTTTAAAAGGAAAAGAAATAAGAGATGAATAAACACCAGAACAATTATGTACTAGTTTCCAACTGTTGTAACAAAAGGAAACTGAAGACATTAAATGAAAGTAGATTTGTAGCTTTTGTTAAACGATTATAATAGGTATAACTATACTGCCATCTGTCGACTTTTTACAGTACCAAATAAACTTTCGTGTAGAGTGAAAAAAATAATTTCATACAATATTCATAGAGGGCCATGACGTTAATAATTAATACTCGGCAATGTTTCAGAGTAAATTTTCAAAAACAATGAAAAAGGAGTACAGATCTGGTGTTTCATAATATTATACATGACCTTTAAATGTAACTCTGGAATTATATTTGTTGGTAATTTATAATTAAGGCTTAATTTTTAAGAGCAGAGCTTAGATTATATAATATATGCGTGTAGAAACGAGTAACAAATTTTCCTTGCGCAAAGAAAAATGGTTTTCTAATTTTGGCATCGTTTTCTTATTTGTGGTTGCAAAGAAGATATTTGGTAAACAAAAAATGATACAATATTGTGATAATAAATCACTAATGCTAAAAAGAAAATTTAGGTGGAGGTTAGTAATGTTGTTTTTTTTTAACTTTTTATTTATTTACGCATGATCGATCCAGTCTTAGATGTGTTTCTACACAGAGTTCATCGTTGCATACACATTCAGGATAAAATCTCGCCTTTCGGGGTTCATAACATCGAAGGAAGGCGTCAAACAGAGAAACAGGAAGATTTGTTTGCATTTAAGACCGTTGTATATTGTGAAACTTTGTGCACTGTCACGCTATGTATGTTGATCATACTATGTATCTCGCGACGAGACTGGCGCCAGGGGTCACAGGTTCGAATCTCGGCCTGGCATTGCACATCCCATATCTTTGCGATTTGCCATGGCAATGCAAAGTAAAATAAACCAAATGAATCACAATTTGATCCTCAGTGACATAGCGTATGACAGTCCCTGTGTGGACAATAACAAATAAAGACATGGTATCCACAGCCGGTCTTCGTGGCGGAGTGGTTAGCACAGAGCGCTACGACGCCAGAGGTCCGGGATTCGAACCCCGGACTGAGCGTGGGTGTTCTTTGTAAGTGTCCCTTCATCAATTCCATCATATCACCACTCATCCTCAACTTCGTGATTATCCAAAAGTTGCAGAAAAGCGAAAGAAAACGAACAAGTTCAACCAATATGGCATCGTCAGAAACTCTATAATAGCTAATTATAGCTATAAACCCTATAATAATTAAACAATAAATCTATGGCTCTGTAGAGCGTATTTGTTGAGATCGTATTATATTTGTCACAATCTGTATTATCTCGGAGTCACTACTGAATTTCTTGATACATTATAAAGACTACTGTTTTTTTCTGATTTATTAATGAGGGTGACCCCCTTTTAAAACGGCAACCCATTGTTACTGGCCATTGTCACGTGACACGTGACATCTCCCGGGAGATTCCACATCCTTTCGATCTTCATCTGTCGCGGTCTGCATAAGCCCAACAGATGCACAGATGCTGAATGAGCAGACATAATGAATTGGTCTTGTACTTCGGGCCACGGGGTGGGGTCGTCGGAGCAGAAAGGAAGATTTGGTCCAGGAAACAAAGCTGCAGCATCCGTGCACGAGGCATCAATTTGTTCTACTATCTTCCTCTCACTAAACTACCAGCAGCCGGGTAGCGGGAACCTTATGTGTCGAAAGTGTCATGTGGAAAGCTACAACGGCCATAGACAGTCCTGGGGTCTATAAACGTTAAAGATACAGATATCCTTTAACATAGATTTGGATTGGTTTTATGTTTTTAAGTCCACTTTATGCACAGAAAGGCTAATCGGGATTGGGATCCGAACCGCTATGTGTCTCCGCCGGGTATCGAATTCGGTGCCCCTTGTTTACAAGGCAACGACGCTACCACTGCGGCATCTGGGAGGTCCCTTTAACATAGAGATCATACATCTATGATACTGGGTGAGTCTTTTAAAAGAGGCCCTGTGGAAAATGTGCTCCTTGCTTGTAGGCAACCCTGGTACACCGAAGAGAAGAGCGGGACAGAGAACAGTCCAGGATAGGTCATGTCATGTCATGTTGTCGAATATGCTTGGCACCGATATCCTGGACTGTTCTCTAACCTGCTCTTCTCTTCGATGTACCAAGGTTGCCTACATGCAAGGAGCGCATTTTCCACGGGGCCTCTTTTAAAAGACTCACCCAGAATATGGGTGGTTTTGTCAAATGTTTAGTGTGTCAACAGACAAGTGGGAAAGTTAAAAATTTAGCGACGACACAACATAAACCCCACATAAGGCTGTGAGCATAGGCGTAAATTGGCCGGGGCAAGGGGCTGCACTTGCCCCCCAACATTTTCAGGTTTTTAAAATTTACAAGTTAAGAATACTGAGACCTGAGGAGCTAAGTAATAAATAATAGGCTAATATTTGTGATTTCGCAAATGTAATAGTTATTTAGCAAATAATCCTGGGCACTATTTTTATGTGATGACAAACTCTTTGACACGGCCCGTCCCAAGTTAAGCCCCAAGTTACGCCCATGGCTGTGAGTCCAGAGGCCAGAGTCTCGATAGTCTGCAAAATGAAGTCCTACACGGAAAGGAGGTTTACATTTGGGTCTTCAGAAACGGCCACCCATTATATATAAACACTAGCTGATTGCCCGGCGTTGCCCGGGTATTTATTTATCCCAATCTTCTATTAGACAGGAAATGAATTCTAACTGTAGTGCAAGATGAACTTGGGAGTTGAACGGCATTGGGAGTGTCACTATTCATCTTAGCGACCCCGAAAACTATGGATTCCAGACTAATATTGGTCGTTTTCGATTATTTTTACATCTCACCCCCTTTCCGCCCCTATCCCTAGGGGTACCAGAGGTGTCTTGAAGTTGATCGGCATCGGTAGTGTCACTATTCATCTTAACGACCCCGAAAACTATGGATTCCACACTAATTTCGGTCGTTTTCGATTATTTGTACATGTAACCCCTTCCCAACCCCACCCCTAGGGGTGCCAGAGGATCCTTGGAGTTGAAAGGGATAGGGAGTGTCACTCTTCATCTTAGCGACCCCAAAAACTAGGATTTCACACTAATATCGGTCGTTTTCGATTATTTGTACATGTCACCCCCTTTCCTCCCCCACCCCTAGGGGTGCCATGGGTGTATTGGAGTTGAACGGCATTGCGAGTGTCACTATTCATCTTAGCGACCCCGAAAACTATGGATTACACACTAATATCGGTCGTTTTCGATTATTTTTACATGTCATCCCCTCCCCACCCCCACCCCCAGGGGTGCCAGGGGTGTTTTACCCCCACAGTATTTATTTCGAGATTGCAAGTGATACGCGTACCAAGTTTGGTTGAAATCGCTCCAGGCGTTCGACAGTTATGCCGGAACAAACGCACACACACATACACACACACACACACATACCTACAAATTAACATTGATTTTAGCAGTGTGCGAATTAACTGGGGATGCTGGGGATATTCCCCTCACAAAAAATGTTATCCCTGACAAGAAATATATTTTATCCCTGCCAGGGATGAATGTATCCCCTCTCAAAAAAATGGAAATAGTTAAGTTTATTGACTAACATACCATTTTGCATATCACCCCCCCCAAAAAAAAACTACCTCCTGAAATGAAATCCCAAATACGCCACTGAAGTGGGCATCTCGCCCGAAGCGAAAAGCTTAATTCTCACAGTGTCTTAGCATAATCTGAAGACAGTGGCGGCGATTGGGTTCCAAAACTAGGGGGGGGGGGGATAGTTTACTTCCCCTTGGTCGATAAGGTTTAGCATAGTGCAGGTGCAAAAGTGGCCAAAAGTGGGGGGAAACTGCCCCCTCGCCCCCCTAATCGCCGCCAATGCCTGACGATATGTAGCTATTTACATTTGAATTCGTTTTCTGGTGATGAATACTGTTAGTTGTGAAATATCGTTAGGCTTCTGTTTATGTTTTGTTGAAATATGGAGGTGTCCATTGTGGGAGTTGTATGTTAAGCTGTCTGTCAGTAAATCTATTGTTAAATGTTAATTAGTGGTCTGTTTATATCTCAAGTTTAAGTATGTATAAAACGCGTGCGTATTAGCCTGTGTGCATACACGGCAGCTTACAATGTGGCGACGAGGATGGAATTCGAACCCACGCGTGCAAAGTAAATTTGAGTAATTACAAGTTTGTTGCAAGTCTAGTCAAATGGCTTATGTAACTTTCGATAAATATGATCCTCTAAATGGATCTGTTTCTGCGTATTTGGAAAGATTTGCTAATTATTGTCGTATTCAGCACGTTGCACCAGATAAAGTTCCTACATTGACTGCTTTAATTGGATTGCAACCGTATGAAGTTCTTCGAGAATTGCTTGCTCCAGCATACACAACAAATATCTGCTTTAATTTGACAGTATTTAAGTTCACCCTGGCGTGAAATATCATTTCCACAAATCCAGATATCCCAGGTTAAAAAAATCGCCCAGGTAAGAGGAAAGACATCACGAAGTTCGTGCAGAGATCACAACCACAGACCATTAGAGCAATTCTCTGGAAAAGCCACCTCGAACAAAGACATCACGCCTTCTCTTCGTTCCGTGCTCTCGATCCGTAGCAGATGATTTACTTAGGGGCGTCCCATTGTTTTCCGTCAGTGCCTTATCTCCCCGGGGTCGGGATCCCCCCCCCTTCCACTCCGCACTCAAATCCCGAGGGAACACGGCCAGATGAGAAGGGAACAAAAGGCCATCAGAGTCAGAGGTGTTCCCTCAGCATCCCTCCGGAGACCAAAGAGCTTCTTCTGCGGTGACGGGATGTGCTCAATCTAGCCATCACCGATCATCCGGTCCTCTCCACATGGAATGATTACGAGCTGTGCAGAAACATCGTACAGCAGAGGGCAAAAGGTTTGGAACTCGCGTTCGAGATCTCGCTCGGTTCATTTGTTTTCGTATTTTGCACAGGATGTTTGAGAGACGTTTTCAATGGGTTTTAACATTTCAAACAGTTAATGTATTGAAATGCACAGTTATTCCATATTGTTATTAACTTTTACACATCGTTCAGGGGAAATCTTACTCGTAAAAACTATGTCGCATGCAGTGGCGTGCCCGAAGGATGTTGGGGTTGGTGGGGGTCATAATCCCCATTTATGGCCAAGAATTTCTAAAAAAAAAAAAACCGTCAAAGGCAGGAAAAGATGACAAAATAAGAGGCTGACTAGTATAATAGTACTAGCTGATTACTCGGAGTTTCCCGGGTATTTATTTATCCCAATCTTCTATTAAAGTTGTCTGTGGGAGAAACATGGCGATCTTAAAACCACTCCGTACTACTTAATAGACTGCCCTTGTGACTTGTTGATCGTGATCGAGACAGCAAGGCTGGCTCTCTCTCTCTCTCTCTCTCTCTCTCTCTCTCTCTCTCTCTCTCTCTCTCTCTCTCTCTCTCTCTCTCTCTCAAATGTCATCGTGAATGTCACCAATTAGCTTAGCGACTCCGGAAACTATGGATTAGACACTAATGTAGGTCATTTTTGACCTTTTATTTTTCACCTCCTCTCACCCCCCATGTCGATAGGTGATGAACTTGGAGTTGAAAGGCATTCGTAGTGTCACTATTCATCTTAGCGACCCCGAAAACTATGGATTCTACACTAATATCTGTCGTTTTCGATTATTTTCACATGACACCCCTTCCCACCCCCACCCATAGGAGTGCTATGGGTGTCTTACCCCAACAGTATTTCTTTCCAGATTGTAAGTCATATGTGTACCAAGTTTGGTTGAAATTGTCCCAGGCGTTCGAGAGTTATGCCGGAACAAACATACATACATATATACGCACATACATCTATTTTATATACCTAGGTATATAGATACGTAACCCCTCCCTTTCGAAAATCCTGGGCACGCCACTGATTTCGTGATGTCTTACATAAAATCTCGTTTTTGATACTTTGAAAACTGTGGAACCATTTATTCTTATTCTAATTCAGTTTATTTCCCTGTTTTTGCGCGGTTCTGAGGCCCACCCAGCCTCGTATCACGGGGGGTCCCTTGGGACAACGCTGGAGGGTAAAGGCAGCCGAGCATTATTCTGATTACATCATCCCAACTATGGCCGAGATCAAGAATAAGGATCTCTAACTCCACATCACCCCACATGCCTTCATGGCATGTGTGCACAGGGGTGCCTTTGCCTTGCCTTGCCTTGCCATAATAAGAACATGTTAAATTTCATGTATACTTTACCCTATCATGGTAACCCTTTTTCAGACATCTTATTTATAAAAAAATTATAATAGTGGGCTAATAATAATATTTATTGGACTTTTATCTTTATGATTAATAAGTAGAACCCATTTATTAAATGATATAAAATACTTCAGATTAAATGGTAGAATATGACAATATGGCCTGGCTCGGGAATGTTGCACTCAATTTTTCGATGTTCGAATATTAATTCAGTTTTATTTCTCAGGAGCGTATATTCCAGGCTACCTACGCTATCTGCGAAGCCTAAAGTCTAGCAAGTAAAATCCTGAAGAAAAATCGATTAGAAACTGTGTATTAACCTGATTTCAAAGCGAAGATAATGGCGATTCTGAAGTTGCCAACTTGAATTCTTAAAGAGTTTGCAACCTGAATTCTTAGGAGTTGGCAACCTGAATTCTTAGGAGTTGTCAACCTGAATTCTTAGGAGTTGGCAACCTGAAATCTTAGGAGTTGGCAACGTGAAATCTTGGGAGTTGGCAACGTGAAATCTTAGGAGTTGGCAACCTGAATTTTTATAAGTTTGCAACCTGACTACCGTTGAGATGGCAACGTGGCTTCCTTGAAGGAAGACGTCAAGAATGAGTCTTCCTCCATAGCCTAGAACTAGATGTCGCAGTGAGGTAATCCAGGTCTTGGATTCAGCATACACCACTGTTATTTCTGATCTATAAAAATAACGATAATTCTGTTTTATGTAACTTGGATGAACCATGACTAATTTCCAGGAGGGTTAACTTACCGTATCTACCACCCTTCCCGACTTTCATGCACGCTACGCAAGAAACATCCCCACCAAAGTCAAATGGGACAGAATCAAACCTTGCTTTGCCGCACTGCAAAAGCTGCCTCATTCTGTTGTTTGCCCTGTCCTAAAGCAAACGTTACACTGCCTCTCTCGGCGAGAGAAAGGGAAAAGTTGAGTGAGGCTGGCAGAACCATTCATCCGGCCGGAACGCCAGGAATTTTTAATATCGCCAAGTGCCCAGGAGACCTGCGCCATATACACACGCTGCAGCGAAACCTTGATGGAATCAACCCCCCATTCGCCCTCACGAGGCCTCCACCCCTTATTTGCCGGGGGAGAGGCCAGAAGGGGGAAGTCGGTCCACGTTCATTGAGTGGTGGAATGATTAAACCCGATGAAATATTCGTACCCCGGAGGAGTAGCGAGAGATTGCTTCGTCGGTTGCCATGGGAACAGTTTTTGTGCTGTGGGGAAATTAAAACGCATAAATCCTACTTGGTGTTCCGGGTATCAAGTTACCAGCCACCCTCGAAACGACCCCGCTACTTTATATTCATGACTGAAAATTTCGTTTTTGATTCACATCCTGTTTTACTCTTGTGATGCAGGCTTTACCTACACGCTGTATCAAGGTACACGTAACATATATCAGACAACGTTTACAATTACCTACAATTGCGACCACATTTCCAACAAACCAGCTTAAAGTAAAGGGTCTCGTGGACAATTGCGACCACATTTTCAAAAACCCAGTTTAAAATAAAAGGTCTCGTGGACAATTGCGACCACATTTTCAATAAGCCAGTTTTAAGTAAAAGGTCTCGTGAACATTTTCCGAACACATTTCCAACAAGCCAACATAAGTCAAAATGTCTCGTGGACAATTGCGACCTTATTTTCAACAAGCCAGTTTAAAGTAAAATGTCTCGTGGAAAATTGCGACCACATCACAATCCTTGACAAATCTTCAACTACTATACTGTAATATTTACAATATTTGCATTGTTCTATCTTACCTCACAAAACTAGCATAATTATGTACATTAATCTCAATATCCTTGTTTGAATCTCCTGCTCAGAAATGTTCAGTACGTGTATGTGTTTGTGTGTGAATGTGTTTTTTCTTTGTTTTTTATGTGTTTTCTTGATTATTTTTTTAAAAAAAGTATTTGTTCTTTTCTTTGTAACCATTTTTTCTTTCTTTATTATTATGATTTTGTTTATGTACAACGGGCAAATGTATAGACGGGGTTAGGTGGGAGAACAGCCCCAGGCCGAACCTCGCCCTTTAATAAAGAAAATTTTGAATTTGAATTTGAACAAGCCAGTTTAAAGTAAAAAGGTCTCGATAACAATTGGGACCACATTTCCAACAAGCCTAGTTTAAAGTAAAAGGTCTCGTGGACAATTGCGACCACATTCGAACAAGCCAGTTTAAAGCAAAAGGTATCTTGGACAATTGCGATCACATTTCCAACAAGCCAGTTTAAAGTAAAAGGTCTTGTGGACAATTGCGACCACATCTCCAACAAGCCAGTTTAAAATGAAAGGTCTCATGGATAATTGCGTGTGTAATTGTCCAAGGAACTAACATGAATTCCATGCCATTGTATTTGTTTACATCTTTTAAAAATCATCTTCGATATAATTCCTTCGTTTTAGACCCGACGTCCGTGGTGGAGTGGTTAGCACAGCGCGCTACGTCGCCAGGGATCCGGGTTCGAATCCTTAGCAAGGGTGTTCTTTGTGAGGGTCCATTCATCAATTGCATCATATAATCACACATCATCGTCTTCGCGATTAGCCAAAAGTGACAGAAAAAGCGAAGTAAAATATTAAGTCTTAGATTCTTTACTGTGATGTTATTTTTTAAGTTTCAATGAATATTCCCACGTGAAATATTAATTTAGAGAAAAGTACTGATTTACAAATGAGTAAAGGTGTTTCGCCATCTCTCGTGTGCTTCGTCAGTTTTGGAGGCTTAGTTTGTAGTGGTATTAAAACAAATCTGTGCTCTTCAGTAAGCAAGTGCACCGCTACATACATGCTCTTTCAAATGAGTAAGACGTCCATATCTCTCGGGCCTTTTAATGTGATTGGCCAGCAGCTCCCCTCCCCCATACCTATTAGCCATGTGACGTGTAATGAAATTTACATGGCGTCGGCCTGACTCTAATGATATCCGTTGACGTCTCACTCGGAGATTTCCACCCCTCCATCCCGCATGAACTGACCTCGGACTTACGCACTTCCCTGACAGCTGGGGTCCTTAGGGATGCCCCTGCACTTAGCACTTAACTTAATAAGCATAGGCCTTCAAGGTGTCTCCATCTCTACACTAATTGCTCTGTTTCTTAAGACTTAACGAAGTGTTTCCTGTTAGGGTACATGACAGTGTAGCATTTCAACAATACTTTGGTTGTATATTTGACCCGTACATAAAAGGAGGGTTTAATCTGTCCAACCTCCCATTTTCCACTAATCTTCCAATCAAATAAACTACATCTCAAATTTGGTCAAGACACTTAATTGGTTGAAAAGTTTTTTGTAAGTTATAGCTATTAATATCACACACGTACACAAGCACACAAAAATAAGTTTCTAAAAATAAAAACCAAACTCTAGTAAAGTTAAATATATAAACAATATTATTATGGTTAATGTAATAAATGTAGATCTATAACAAGCTAATAATCATATCCAAACTTAGAGAAAATGTTACTGGCAAGGACGTATTTAGGGGGGGGGAGGTCCGGCAACCTCCCGGGAAGACTTATCAAGTATTATAATTAAATAAAAATATATTTGTTTAGCATTTATTGTTTAACCAATGGTTATAATTTCCTCTGAACTTATTGGAAGGCTAGGATTATATTACATTGGCATCACATGGCTTTGAAGGACAGTACCAAAGATTTATGCTTGCATACTATAATAATTACATAAAAATATTAATCAAGAACTTTACTTCACGTAAATTGGATCTAACATCCTTTCTTATTCAACTCTTCATGTATTTGACATTAATTTCTTTCCCAGGACAGTTGCTTTTATACAAATTTTAGTTGTAACACTGTTAAGTCTTGTTTCCATGTTTATAAAACAATGAAATGCTGACCTAGGTAAAATTTATTGTAGACAAAATTATACACTAAAACATAACGTTTCCACCCTCTAACAGGATCTTCTTCAGACAAAGATTCACAATAATATCTTGATATTATTTAGTGTATATTTTTTTCTTCAAATTTTAGCTGTCTGAACCACACGTAATGAATACATGCTGTTATATCTCTACTCTTATTAGGTATATTTACCTATTCATGTAATAATAATAATATGATATTAATTAAATTATACATTTTAATTAGTATTAATTTAATTGAGTATAATTATAATTTAATTATTTTCATTTAAACATTACTATTATTATTCCTGGGACACTTGGTTCGGAACCCCCCCCCTCGAAATATAGATACGTGTCTGGTTATTGGTAATAATTTTAAATTGTTTATTGCCATATTTTTTCGAATCCAAGACGCCATCTAATATAAAAGGCTTGCCTTAATTAATGCTTCAGCTTTTGAGAAAAAAAAAATACTTCCGATTTAAGGCGCACAAACAGCACATAATATCGATACAAATAGTACATAATATCGATACTCATTAGAACCGTAGAATTACATTTACATTAACCGTTCACAATACTATCATTGCAATTGTCATTAGCTTTTACATTAATCCTTTTAAATAATAACAGCACGTTACACTAATACCGTGGCATATTTTATACATATATACTCGAATCAAAGACCAAAAACCGAAAAAGAAGGTGGCTCATTAGATTCTAAAAAATAAATATTATTAATTAAATTATAACTTGCCATCCTTTGGCTGCCGAAAATTTATGTTTATTTGGCCATGGTTTGGTTCTCTCCGCCTGCAAAAAGAAATTGTTCATTTGAAAACAAAAGAAGTGCTTGAAATGTAATAACAAGGGTCCGGATAATTATGTACTAAAAACAGTAAAATAGGTATATGTATTTAAAAATTCAAAAATATGTACTGAAACCATTGAAAAATAAGAAATATGTAACATAAAACATCATATTTTGAGCATTTCATTCCTATTATCTCGATAGAAATTTTTCAAGTCAGACAAACCATCAGAAGCATCTTTGGTGGTTGGTGTTTTAAGTCCACTTTATGCACAGTATGGCTAATCGGGACTGGACCTACAGTTTAAAGTGGGATCCGAACCACTTGTGCCTCCACCGGGTATCGAACCCGCAGAAGCATCTCAAGTTCAATATTTGACATAAAATTTTACTTTTCCAACACGATCCCTATTTTTCAGATTTTGGAATATTTTAGCGGTTTGAGTGAAAAAGTGACATTTTTGGCATATCTCCGTAGATGGCAATATAAGCAGGTCGAAATATTGTCAACAGACGTATGCAACATGTGTCTAAGTATGGGCCATACATTTACATAAAAAAGCGTAAATCAAGATTTTGTGCCGAAATTGAACTCTTGAGAAAATCCTAGACTGCCCCTGGATATCGTGAATTCCCTCACTTTCCCTGCTACTGTGCCTGTTTTTTAAATTGATTCAGCATGGCGTATACATTGGAGCAGCGTGTGTGCTTTGCTGAAGAGTATTTTACTAATTCTTACACTCAGATGCAAGAAGTTTTCAAAGAAAAATACCATGCTTCTGCTGTACCTCACAAAGCAACTGTTTTACGACAAGTCAACAATTCTCAGATGTTCTCTTCAAATTAACAATGTTTTTCAAATAATGTAAATGCTTTTATTTGGATCAATGCTAAAATAAATTTATTAACCCAGTGATCAGTTTAATGCAGAAAACCAGGTGTAAATATATCTTACGTTTTCATGATATACATTTTCAAAGTTTGGGTTGTTTGACTTTTGAAACAATCAGTAGTACCTATGCACAATTGCTAGTAGGTGGTTTCCTAGCGCCTAAATTTCAAAGTTGGCGCCTAGCTTTTAACAAAATTTTTCGAGCACTGATCATCACTCACCCTCATCTTCGCAATTAGCCAAAAGTGGTAGATATGCGAAATAAAATAAACCAAATCAATCATTCAATCAACCAAACACTGTTCGTTGATTCGCTACTGTCATGGCATCAGTTTGGTAACAATCAGCTCAAAACACAAGGAAGAAAGTCTATTGTCCGACTCTGTGCCGGCCAACTGCTCGCAAGCGACAAATCTAATTGCACCAATTCATTCGAGACGAGGGAAAGTTTGGCGTGCTTTACCGCCAAGTCAAGAAAGTACGGGGAAGGAGGGGAAGAGAGAAGGGGCAGTTAAAGCTGCGCCTGTCCATTCCCAAAGTAATCCAGTTACGCTTGCAGAAAATCACGGTTCCTGACTCACAGCGCACCCACCGGCAGAGCAAGGAAACGACGTGATCGCGTCAGGCAAATTAAAACAAATGACTGCGGGATGCGCGCAGCGATTAATTTAGCTGGTTTAGCACTTGCGTTAGGGTGGAAGCAAGGGAAATGACTGGGGAGGGTGGGAGCGGTAAAGAAACAAAAACGAAACGGTGTGTGTGATGTACCGAGTTGTAAGGTATTTTGGCACCAAGCCGTTGTTTTCCACAGGAAACTAGGCTCGTTAATCTGAGAAACAGTGCGAGTCTATTTCTTTCGGCTTTCTCAGAGTCCGCTCCATGTCCTAGACTTGTCTCGCTTTGTTTAATTCTTAATTATTTACTGTGTAACTAGTTACGACATCTCGTCTATTTTCAAGGAACCCAAGGTATAGTTGACACACGTACACACGCTCGTACATATGCACACACAAGTAGGCAATCGAGACAAGACAATCTCATTCGTGTGTTTTGGTAATTTCTAAGGCCAGGATCTTTATGTAGGCAAAACATTACGAAATATGTACATAAATATGTAATAAAAATCCCTTAAATATGTAAATACACTGACATATGTATAAATATGTAAATATATTAAAATATGTAATATGTGTATTCTTTCTCACTTCTGTCCTGTTTTTTTAGATTCGTGGCAGTAAAAAATGTAATTATACTAAATTAATTTCTTAATATTATTATATTTTAAAAACTTACCTTGAAATAATGAAATTGTAATGTGCTAAATTACATTGAAAACTTCATAAACTGAAACGTGAATGACAATAGTTCCTAGTACAGTGTGGCCAGATATTCTCACATCGAGAGATGTGTACTAATGTAGAAGAATGTTATCATTGAATGAACAAAATGGTTTGCTAGGCAAGAAAAAAGTGTAGTTAACAATACAGTAATTTTAAAGAAACAATAATACTTTTGTTTCAGTACATACGATGTCGATGTGATGCCCAGTAAATCACTAAATACATTTTTTATTTTTTTAAAAAAAGAGAATCGAGGTTTGGATGTTTGTTCCACAATTGTAACGAATTACTCAGTGAAAACAAGAAAAATGGCCAAAATACTGCATTTTATGTAAAAATATGTAAGGTAAACAGGAAATATGTAACATACCTCAAAATATGTAAAAAATATGTAACATGAAATTCACATATTTTGTTCCAAACATCTTAATTCGCCGATATTTGTCATTTTTGATTGGTTACATACAAAGGAAAAAATATGTAATTACATAAAATTTCGGGGCCTAATGATATCTAATTGTCCAGGTTGTAACCTCATTGGAAGTACAAAGTGGACGAATCCAAACAAAAGCGGGGAGGTAGGTAGAAACATGGGCTACAGCCGGATTGCGCACACTTTTCCGGTTTTATCAGTGGTATCTGATAAGCCGTTTACAAGCTGTCACATTGTACAGGATTGCGCACAAAAAAATGAGGTGATGTTGTCAGATGTAAAATGTTCTCAAGCCGTTCTCACTTCTGTTGTGTTTCTGACTTTAACGTTGCATTTGCAGTCGTCACCCCTATTTTGTTAGTGGACTCGTCCGTCTAGTGATGTAAAAAACAGTACTACATGGTGATTCGAAAGTCCCCCAACACCCATTATAAAATGTAAATGAGTTAGGCTGGGTACATTTGGTCATGATAGAAACAGGTTAGGCCTATGGGGAACCATATTGGTGTGCTCCAAGCGAACGTCCGCCATATTGGTGGTCGCCATATTGAATTCAACTATTTTTTTAATGGAAGGGGATTTCACGAGAAATTCAATGGTAAATGTTTTCTTTTTTTTGTTTTTTTAACTTATCTTCAATCAGGAAAAAGTTATGACTGCATGTTTGTAACAAATGTCTAATTTTCCAGGTATGAGTAAACAATGCCAGAATGCTCCTAACGCGTCGGTGGAAGTTCTGATCGTCTAGGAACTTTTGGAGTAATTGTGCAACTGTCACATGTGACACTGGATCTCGTTTTGGGTGTCGTTCATTAAAATCATTTGCAATGGCACGTGAACATCTCTCACCAGACAGCACTGATCTCGATGCGTTCCTCACGCCTCATGTTTCTAACATTCATAACCAATTGTACCCAGCCTAACTCCTTTACATTTTATAGGGGGTGTTAAGGGACTTTTAAATCACCAGGTACTCGACGGAAGGTATCCATAAAATCCATTAAATCCATAAAAAGCGATAAGAATTTCAAAATTAAATTGGAAGAAATGCTTCTACAGGAACAGCAGCAGAACAGTGATACATAAATCAGTTTTCAATGCCAAATTCCTGTTTTTTCATTGTTAGGCTCAAAATATAAATAGTGACACTCGTACTAGAAGTAAACTGGCACTCAACAAACGACAAAACACTCATATTCCATAACTGTAACTATTGGAATTTTATTACTATCTTCAAATGATAATAATAATTATTATTATTTACTTAAAGGCAACCTTATGTTAACATTCACATTTGTATTTCTTTCCTCAGTATTTCTTTACTCATATTTCCTTTTTTTTTTACGTTTGTATTTTTTTAATATTTTTGGTTCTTTCACATTTATATTATTTTATGACTAACGAGTAGGGGGCGGAAGTTGATGAAATGTCATCTTTTTTCTGACATCTCGGACACGATGGCCATTAAAAATATTACACTTGGTCTAGAACCCAAAAAAGGTAATTTCAAAGTGCATTGTTTGGCATTTTTTGCCAATTTTCAGGTTTTAGGTCATTTCCCTGATTTTCGGCATTTTCCCGTCATTTTTCGCAATATTCGGTGTATTGTTTCGTCAATTTTGTCACTTCTTTCATTTTGGTAATATTCTTGAGTCTGGCTGACAACAGACGAAGATTCTCGTTTGAGAACCTCCGAAAGACAATGGCGGTGTACTGCAACTCTCTGTAAGGTAAGTGGAAAAAATCGTTAAATATTTCAAACAATTTCTGATGTTAAAAATTACTTCCCCGACGTACTTTTTCCTGGGGGGGCCGAGTCTATAAACCCTTTCCCGGATGCGTCCCTGATTTTGGTTTCCCTATTCTTTATACAATTTGTTAAATTTCTAAACAAAAATTGTCTTACGTGGATCTTCTTTACAGTGCCACAGAAACACACCACACTACATCACCAGGCAAAGATGCGGGAAATTAATGCATTTCACACCAATTCATTCAGTGTATACGACTTTTTCAATAAATTGCTTTAAAATTATTCGGTTGTTTCCATTGGAAATCCTCGTTGCATATGTTAATTGAATGTGCATGTGGTATCATTTGGAGCCATTTTTTTTAAAAGCAAGATTGCATTTTGTTTCATTTCATTTTCATTTCAATTTTTAACCTAAAACTAACAAATTTAGTGGTCATTTTTTGCATTTTTTTACGTCATTTTCCCCAATTTTTTAGGACATTCTATAGGTCTCATACCTATATTTTTTAGGTCATCAACTTCCGCTCCCTACTAATGAGTATATTCGCAATTGTAGGTATACGCGAAATTCTTTATTTCTCTATAGTTCAATCAATCTTTCTATCTGTATTCATGTAATATCATATTATACGAGTATATACTTAGCTATATTTTCTTATGTAGCTCATGACAAAGGTTAGGTGGTAGAGCAGCATACGGCTGAACCTCGCCCGCTAAATAAAGGGATTATTATTTTTCCCACAGCGAGGCAAATTTAAGCAAAGCGCCTTCCCCCCTCCCGCGCTGCCACTGTGTTAAACCATAGGAGCATCCCCTCATCTAGCACCAAGACTAGAATATACATAACCCAACCTAACAGTTTCCAAATCGAGCACCGAGAATTGCAACAATGACTGTTGTCAATGAAAGAATGCAAACAACGAATGAATGATCCCTCCCCGCCCACCACCAATCAATGCCATTTGGACAAAAAAGGTTCATTATAACCCTCCGAGGTCAAATCGCCCGCCATTGTGAACGGATTGTACCGTGAAACGAAGAAAAAATCACGCGAAATCCTAACCACTATCAAACAATGGAAGGTAGCGCCCAGAAGTAAACATTCACACGTGGTCGAGGGCGTATCGTTTTTACCTGACTCCATTAAAGTGTTTCGACTACTTCCTGCGAGGAGGGAGGCCCCCGTGATATTCTCTGATGTCATCAGACTTTTCCTCCCTGGCGGCCACCTGGTGGCCAAGCGAGGAGTTAACGCCTGCTTTTAGGAAAACCAGGCCTACCGTGACGTCAACATCGTGTTCGGATTCGCACCGATGCTCAGACAAGCGCCACACCCCCATTCAGTAAATTCTCTCAGATTAGGTAGCGGTGGCTGCCCGGGAGGTGGGCAGGGGGATTGTGACCCCATTTCTTGGCACAAATATGTGAAAAGATGGTAAAATATAACACTGGATATTACAAGAAAGACATAAACATCCCCGCCCCCGGGACACTGATTCCTGTAGCAAGAATGTACAGTTGTTTTCAACAACAAGGAGTACGTACATCCTCAATCTGCACCCTTGGATATAGGCAACCCACATTGCGTAAGTACATCACACAGTATATTATGTAAAGATGAAACGTTGATGGGACAATTTTAATTAGCTTTTCCTGAATAAAACAACTTTTTGGAAGATAAAAATCTGGATATCATGATAAAATAAATCAAAATACATATCCCAGATGGCTTTGCTACTTGTCTGCGGGCATAAAGTCTTTCATCTGGCAGGCAAGAAATGTTGTCCTGAACGGAGAAAGAAATTCCCTACTGAAAGGGTAGTCTGTCTTTCACTTGCTATTTGCTTCTCTCTCTCTCTCTCTCTTTCTGTCTATCTACCTCTCACCATTTTTCTCTCCCTCCCTCCCTCTCTGTCGTATCCGCATAACTTCTGACGCTCTCTCTGTCTTTATTGTTCTTTCTCTCTCTCCCCTCCTGCTCTCTCTGTCTTTATCGCTTTCTCTCTCGCTCTCTTTTTCTCTCTCTCTCTCTCACCCGCACAATTTCTGACGCTCTCTCTGTCTTTATAGCTCTTTCTCTCTCTCGTTCGCTATCTTGATCAATTTCTGCGTCTCTTTCTTTTCCTTTCTTCTTCAATTCCTGTTTCACTCTATCCCAATTTCACTGAAGAATTCAAATGACAGATCCGCAGAAAAATCCTTTCTCAGCTCTCGTGGAAAATCAGAAAATTTTCTTGGCACTAGCTTTCGAGATAATGGTGACTAGAAAAATATATCGAACAAAGCAGGCAGGTGGCTACTGAAACAATAGTTTAAAGAGTTTTTTTTGTAAGTCGACTTTACGCACAGATAGGCTAATCGGGACTGGACTTACAGTTTAAAGTGGGATCCAAACCACCATGTGCCTCCACCGGGTTTCACCTCTCTCTTTTCACCCTTTCTTCCTTCTTTCCCTCTCTTTCTCCTTTCTCTCTCTCTCTCTCTCTCTCGCTCTCTCTCTCTCTCTCTCAAGAGAGAGAGAGAAAGAGAAAAAGAGAGAGAAAAATAAAGAACAGAGAGAGAGAGAGAAAGAAGGAGAGGGAGAGAAGGAAAGAATTACTCTCTCTCTCTCTCCTCTCTCTCACTCAAACCCGGGATTCCTTGATTACAAGGTGACGACGCTATCACTGCGCCATAAGGGTGCATGGATAATGAAAAGAAATGGAACAACAATTGCCGGTCTCTGTGACTGAGTCAAGCGGTTAGCGTGTCGCGTTCCAACGCAAGGGTCGCGGGTTGGAAACCTGGAAAAGTCATTAATTTATTTTTGTTTCATTTATATCATAACCTCAACAAT
Source organism: Lepisma saccharinum (assembly GCF_977018435.1). Lineage (NCBI taxonomy): Eukaryota > Metazoa > Arthropoda > Insecta > Zygentoma > Lepismatidae > Lepisma > Lepisma saccharinum. Next base: position 15,367,085 of record NC_139229.1, read on the forward strand.
AATCCTCAGATAAGGTAAAATAAATAAAAACGAAATGGTAATATAAACAACAATTACGAAACGAATGAATGATTTGATTTATTTTACGTCGCGTTTCTGCCACTTTTGGCTTATTAAAAGATGAGAATGAAGGACGATAATATGAAATGGATGAAGGGATAATCATAAACATACATGAACGACACAACACAAGCCTCAAGCTGAAGGTCCAAAGGTATCGTGGCGCTACACGCTAGAAATATTTGCAGCACAGCTCGTATCAGAAAAGTTCGTGAACCCGCAGCGAGAGAAAGTTGCGGTCTCATTGGAACACAACAATGGACGTTCTCGTTTGATTGTTGTAAACCTGACACTGGCGCATTCCTGAACCGTAACAGCGTGGTTTCACTTTATGCAGAGCACTTGGAACGAGGCAGACCAAAGTGCTGAGCAATAGGTCAGGCAAAGGGTCACCACCGCCACCCTAACAAGCGATTATCAATTTCCTTTCTTCTTGTTGCTTTGCGAGGGGGGATTGTTGTCTTGCCAGCAGTCTGGCCCACCCAGGAGCTTGGGCCTCCAATGTCTGGGTTATCCGTCTCTGGTTATGGTGTCCGAAATGCAAAGTCATATCACGTTATTGCTGTGCGACATCTATTGTTTCCGATGGCGACAGTGTGGCGCCACGTGCTAAGTCGTGCCGAGGAATCTGAATGTCCTCAGCGCGTGTCCACGGGGACTTCTTGCGTGGGTGGTGGTCTCGGGGGGCGGGGGGGGGGGAGGTATTCGGATGTCACCGGAGATTACTTGGGTTCTCCATTTCACTTGACTATCAAGAGGTTTCAAAAGCTTTCACAGGTATGTAAAGTGCCCAGTCGTATTGTTGCTTCTTGAATAACTTGACGGCTTTTAAACTTCATCTTTTTGGTGAAGTACTGAAGATTGAGAAATATGACACCACGCTTGTGCGTCACAAAGGTGACGACCCAATCTCTATAAGAGGGCACCGCATAAGCACAGTCGTTCATCAAGTAATTATCTAGCAGGGACGTGTCGGCGGGGTGTTGGAAGGAGTTTTGACGTGGTTTCCCTACCTACAGAAGAAGGATTTATCCAAGATTTTCCATCTTTCAGCAGGAGAGGCATATTTAGAGCCGAAATTCCACAACTTGGGTATTTGTGAAACATTTTAGGGGGTGTTGAAGAAATTTTGGTTGGGCTGAGGGTGTGAATGAATCACTGCCACAGGATACAAGCTAATGGTAATAAGAGGCCGCTTTGCGATCTAAATATTTAATATAAAAGAACTGGACAACGAAAAACAAAGTTTCCATCTTTATTATCAGTGTTACTAATTCTAATTATTATTCGAATTATTACTTCTACGGTGGGCCCCACCCTCTCTCACATATGCATACACACAGATAAATTTTCAGAATTACTTACAATGGAGGCAGAACCACACTCTCAAAAAATCAGATAAAAGAGACAGAGAGGGAGAGATAGATAGAAATAAGCTTCAAAAGGTACAGAAAGAGAAAAAATATATACAGAGAGAGTAAGAGAGAAAGGAAAACAGACGTAGAGTTTTAGTTTTTGCTGTAAGTCAAGTTTTTACACATATAGGATAATCGGGACTGAACCTGCTGCAGTCTAAAGTGGGTATCGAACCCGGGGCTCTTGATTACAAGGTAACGACGTTACCACTACGGAGAAAGAAACAAAATGAAAGAGGAAGGAAGAGAGATTGAACAAGAGGGAGAGAGAGAGAGAGACAAAAGAGGACAAGACCTTCGTTTCGCTTCCGTATAAGCGTCACAATGAAACTGGACTTCCAAAAGGATGAAAGAGAACGACGTGTAGAGCTTATTGAATGATAAGTGTCACCTTTTACGACATGCAGAAGGGCGTGATCGGCATTTGTGGCGCCCCTTTGCCCTTTCTCGCCATTGGCTGATGCACTATGAACGTGACATCACGCATTATTCCATCACACCTTCATATAGTCCTACGCCTCCACTTATCATTGGTCACACTTGGAAATTCTTTATTGGATATGTTATCAAATTCGAAGGGGGTCATTGCCCAACATGGATTAGCATATTCCAGGAACTGCATATGGTCATGAATTTGTGTTTTCAAAGGCTTCAAAGCGGATTTTCCATTATTTTTGTCATACACAAAAATAGTCCCTAAATTCAGCTCTTCATGAGCTTTCTCTCCCGTCTGAACACAGAAAAATAAATGCATCAGCTGAAACAAAAAATACATAAAGTTTGTAGCTCACAGATCAAATGCTTAAATGCATTAGAACGTATCAATTAATGCATTAAAATGCAGCTCGACATGGAAAGAAATACTAACTTGCATCATATGATGCATTTTGGTGTTACCTTAACAAACGAACTGTAGACCTGATTCTAGGCAAAGACACTTTACCACTCAAGTCTGAACTCGACAACAACGTCAAGGTATTTTCAATTCGATTTCAATTTTATGATTTATAAAATGATAAAAATAATAAACGATAAAATATGAGCCTTAGTGACTGAAGGGCAGGATATAAAATCTTACTCTGCCAACTTGAAACGAAAGTGATAGTCAGAAAGAATGAAACTTGAAAAGAAACAAAGGCTAAGAAAAAAGAAACTTGAAAAGAAACAAAGAGTAAGAAAAAAAGAAACTTGAAAAAAACAAAGAGTGAGAAAGAAAGAAACTTGAAAAGAATTATAGAGTAAGAAAAAGGAAACTTGAAAAGAAACAAAGAGTGAGGAAGAAAGAATATTGGAAACAAAGAGAGAAAGAAATTAAGAAACTTGAAAAGAAAGAGAGAGTAAGAAAGTAAATGACAAAAAACAAAGAATAAGAAAGAAAGAAAGAGAATTTGAGAAAAAATAAACTTGAAAATATATAGAAAGTAAGAAAGGAAGATACTTGAAAAGAACAAAGAGTGAGAAAGATACTTGAAAAGAAACAAAGAGTAAGAAAAAAAGAGACTTGGAAAGGGACAAAGAGTGAGAAAGAAAGAAACTTGAAAAGAATCATAGAGTAAGAAAAAAGAAACTTGATAAAAACAAAGAGTGAGAAAGAATGAAACTTGAAAAGAAAGAGAGAGTAAGACAGGAAGCAACTTAAAAACAAAGAGTAAGAAAGAAAGAGAATTGAAAAGAAACAAAGAGTGAGGAAAATAAACTTGAAAAGGAAGAGAAAGCAAGAGACTTGAAAAGAAACAAGGAGTGAGAAAGATACTTGAAAATAAACAAAGAGTAAGAAAGAAAGAGACTTCAAATGAAACAAAGAGTGAGGAAAGAAGAAACTTCAAAAGAAAGAGAGAGTAAGAAAGAAATAAAATTGAAAAGGAAGAGAGAGTGAGAGAGAGGTGCTTGAGACGAAAGAGAGACTAAGAAGGGAAGAAACTTGAAAACAAAGAGAAAGTAAGAAAGAAAGAAACATGAAATGAAAGAGAAAGTAAGATGAAACTTGTAAAGAAATAGTAAGAAAGAAAGATACTTGAAAAGAAACAAAGAGTGAGGAAGAAACTTCACAAGAATAGGGTAAGAAAGAAAGAATCTTCAAAAGGAAGAGAGAGTAAGAAGAAAAAAGTGCTTGAATAGAAGGAGAAACTAAGTAAAGAAGACACTTGAGACAGAAAGAGACTCAGAAAGATAGAAACGTGAAACGAAAGAGAAAGAAACACGTGCAAAGAAAGAAAAAGAAAAAGAAGGAATACAATATTCATGATCACTAGAGCAGGGCCCACCTTAAAATATTTCGTTCCACTGAACCCACCCGAACAAAATGATCTGGTGACGTCACTGTATTCTGGCAAATTTTCCCTTTCGTACTGACTGCGTAGGCACCAAAGAAAGACATGTCAATTAGACTAAAAAGGGCTATAATTTAGATCAGCAACCGGAATTCGCTAATGACAGTTTAAGCAGCTCTCGCTCAAGACTTCAGGCGACGGGTCGTGGTTCAAGTCATGAATTGAGATAAATACTTTGTCCTGTTTGTTGGGGGGGGGGGGGGGAATGAGATCAGCTGAGTCCTCAAAGTTTACGACGAAAGTGGTAAATTTCTAACAAGAGTTTCGCAATTACATGTTACGTTGTCATATTTCTTCACTAGGTGGCACCAGTATCTTTATAACAGCAATACCAAAATTGAAACAGCTTTTATCTGTTATTAACACTCGAGTAGCCGATTTTTAAACATGTTGAATAATTCTGTAGCTAGGCGTTTGTAATATCTTAAACATCTCGAAAATATATTGGTTCTAAATGTTACTTTTAAAAGCTACGTGTATGGTATCTCTAAATCTATCCTAACTTTCCATGACCTAAATATGTTTACCATTACGCATTTGTAGCAATGGAAACCTATTTCCCAATATGTATTCATCTAGAAAACCAAAGGCATGCAATTCTAATTTTGCATTCTAAAATGTCGTTCTAATATGTCGTTAGGGACAGAAACATAAAGGTGAAAAAGTTCTGTACATTAAAATTATATACTAAAATGGAAAGAAAGTTGAGAATAAAGAGGAAATAGGAAAGGAAAGTTGAAATGCAAGAAAGCGTAAGTACGGAAGCAGCAGCGTTTCAATTCGATTGAATTTAATTGTATTTCCTGAGCGTCAAATGAGGCTTTTAAAGTACACTAGCGTTCTTATATCCTTGAGCCTTACAAAGCATATTACAGATATCACAGGTATATTTTGGAAGATGTATTGAATCGTTGGAGAACAAGATGTTGAGATAACGAGACATGCCCGTACCTAGGGGAGGGGTCAGGGGGGACATGCTCCCCCCCTCGAACCATGAAATCTTTAAATGTGAACATATAAAAAGCTACGAAAATAACAAATTTGTAAAAGAAATATCAGTTTTGTCCTTGCATAAATGACTGTGTTGTGTAGAGAGGTAGGCTCCAGAAGTCTGCTGCCTGCACTGCAATATTTGGTAGTTTTATTTCTATAACCATTGATGCAAGGCTACCAGGAGTGGCGGCGAATAAGGGGCATGGGGGGCAGTTGCCCCGTCATTTTTTCCACTTTTGCCCCTGCACAATGCTGAGCTTTGTCTACCAAAACTCGGTGGAGGCATATAATTGTTCTGATCCCACTTGAAACTACATGTCCAGTCCCGATTAGCCTAATTGTACCTAAAACAAAAACTAAAACCCGTCTACCTAGAGAAAGAAAATTGTCCTTGTCTTACGCCCTCTTTTAAAACATCCTGGGTAGCTGCCTTAGCAACATATACAAAAATAAAGAAAAAATTCGAATGCAAGACAATATAAATATGGAATTTTAATTTTATATATATATATATATATATATATATAGTTATATATATCATTATTAATAGAAAGCAAGAATTAAGTGTTGTCTTAAGACTCAATAAAACATTACAAGTATTTTATAATCTCTTTACATACATACACGCACACATTTTTGGATCTGGCCCCTCCCTCGAAAAAATCCTGGGTAACGAGACTGAAACCTCTCCGCATCTCTCACAGCATCCCTGGCACGTGCAGCCACTTTCGCCGACTTCTTGCACTTCCTCCAGCATCACCCGGCGTCATATCTGATGGTTGACTCACGCTGCTCATCAAAAGAGGTGAAATGAGCCGCGGGGAATTGGTTCGGGTTTTTATCATGTCCCGATCTGATCTCCTCTTCTTTCTAGGGGGACGGCGGGAATTGCAGATTCCGGAGGGAGCAGACCTTTTTGTCATTCCTCCTCCTTCCCACACCTCCTGTTCAGAGTGGGGAGTAAAATAGAGGCAAATGAAGTGAGTCATGAATTGTGGAAATGCATACAAATGCATCAATGGATCTTGTGCAAAAGGGAATGGCATGCCGGAAGTGCTGCATGCTTCTATTGCATCGTGGGCCGTAAACGCTGAATAGGAACTTCGCTGAGTGTTTCGAAGCGAAAGAGATGAATGTTGATGCCTCATAGTAGCCTCCCTCCCCCACCTTCACCCTCCGGAAGGATGCTGACTGAAGTAACATCCTCAGTTTGAGAAACAATGAAAGCGAGAGATCTAAAGGAATAGAGGAAAATGGGAGGGGACAGAGAGAGATAGAGAGAGAGAGAGAGAGAGAGAGAAAGAGATAGGCAGAAAAACAGCAGATGAAAAGGAGAGAGATATAAGGAAATAGAGGATAATGAGAGACAGGAGGAAAAAGAAAGAAATGATAGAGATAAGGAAAGGAGGAAAAGAGGAAGAAAGAGAAAAATAGAAGAAAAGAGGAAGAAAGATATAAAGAGAAGGAAAGGAGGAAAAAGAGGGAGAAAGAGAAGGGAAGAATGAAGGAAAAGAGGAAGAAAGGCAGAAAGAAGAAATAGAGGAAAAAAGGCAGAAAGAAGGAAAAGAGGAAGAAAGACAGAAAGAAGGATATGAGGAAGAAATAAGAGAAGAAAGGAAGAGGGAGAAAGGTAAGTGAAGAAAGACAAACAAGGAAAGAAGAAGAAAGAAGAAAGAAGGAAAAGAAGAAGAGAGAGAATAAAGCAAGAGAAGAAAAGAAAGGGAAAATACAAGGCAAGAAAGAGAGAAAGGAAAAGAGGGAGAAAGACAGAAAGGAGGAAAAGAAGAAGAAAGAGAGAGAAGGAAAGGAGAGGGAAAGGAGAAGGGAAGAGAGACAAAGAAGGAAAAGAGGGAGAAAGACAGAAAGGAGGAAAATAAGAAGAAAGAGAGAGAAGGAAAGGAGAGGGAAAAGAAAAGGGAAGAGAGACAAAGAAGGAAAAGAGGGAGAAAGAAAGTAGCAAAAACGAGAGGAGAGAAAAAGGAGCAAAGTAGAAAGAAAGAGAAAGCAAGGAAAAGAGACTCAAGTAGAGACAAAAGAAGGTAAGAACAAATAGAGAAAGAATGGGAGAAATACCTAAAGGAGCAAGTCAGAGTACCCTTACACATTGTACCCTCAAAGCAGCACCATGCCCCTAGCTTCTACATTCTGGAGTTCCATATGACCCAAAGTGCAGCATGTGACCCAAGTACGAGGCTGCAACGAAATAAAAATAGTTTTTTTGATCTTTGGTCACCTTGCAAACCTTCCTCACAACCATAATCCGCACGTCTAACAGCCTTGTCCTCTTCCACGGTTTCAATAGGTCCTGTCCGCATATCGGTGCCATTGTCCTCATAATTTTCTTCTGCAGGTCGTTGCAAGCAGAAAGCAACATTGAAGCGGACAGGCGTAAAAGCGAAGATACCGCAGATGTAGAGGGTTGGAACAATCAAGGAAGTTATTTCCCGATTGCCGTTAGGATAAATGAGTCCTTTCCGAAGGTAGCGTTCATTAAGAACGGTCTTTGTTGATGTTGCTGATCTTCACTTCGTTAGAGCTCACGCGAACCTCTGTCTACCCCCCTGGAACATTTCGTCTTCCCGGCCCTGGCTTGTTCATCCGAGTCGATGCCTATTAATAATGATCCCTAATCAGAATTTGTGATCCGGCGGTCTCAATTTATCGGCGTCTTGTTAGCCTGTTTGTGCATTGACCCCTCCGAACCCTTCTCGACCAATCACACGTTCTTCAGGACCGAGGTTGCTAACCCTTGGCACGAAATGTTCCTCTTTCTTTATATTGCTGTGGCGTATTCTGACCCCAAGTTCGTTTCAAGTGCTTGTAGTATTTCACGATGCTTTTAACAAACGCTCTGGTATTCAGAATCCGAGGGCTCATTGCCATAATAACACAAGTTTTCCATCTGTCTCTCTGTCCTGGGCAAGATCAATCTACTCTTGACCTCCTCTCTCTCTCTCTCTCTCTCTTCTCTATCCCTTTCATTCTTACTTTTCTCTTTGTCTCCTCTTTCTATTTCAATTTCCTTTTATTATTATCCCCTTCTCTCTTTCGTTCTCTCTCTTTCTCTAGTTTTCTGGCTCTTTCTCTGTCTCTCCTTTCTCTTTCTCTCCCTTTCCCTCTCACTTTCTCATTTTCCTTTTCTCTCTCTCTCTCTTCCTCTCTCATTCTTTCACTTTCGCTTTCCCTTTCTCTTGTTACCCCCTCTCCCTCTCTTTTTCTCCTCTCCGTTTCTGGCTCTTTCCCTCTTTTCCTATCTCATTCTCTACTTTTCTCTCCCTCTTCCCAAACTTTCCTCCTTTCTTTGTTCTCATTCTTCCCTATTTTTTTTTCTCTCTCTCTCTTTTGTAACCTAGTTACTTTGCTTTTCATTTAGTGTAGCTTTTCTACAACTTTTAGATAATCGCGACGATAAGGATGATGATGATATAATGAAGGGGTGCTGACAAAGAACACCCATGTCCAGGACGGGATTCGAACACTAGTCCCTTGCTTGTAGCGCGCTGTGATAATCACTACACCACGGAGGTCGGCCAAACACTGCAAAATATATATCGGTATGTATCAGTGGCTTAATTTTGTTTTATGTCAAAGACACATACACACGCACACATTACTATTATAATAATAATAATTATTATTATTATTTTACTGCTTCCAATCTATCAAAACAATGACAGATTTAGCAACTCTGAGTTTCACAAGAAAGGAGGCGATGTAGAAGTGTAGGGGGAGTGCACGTACATACGCGGGAAACAGTTGAACATCACGCTTTACTTTAATTTGCAGCTCTGGGGCCCAGAGAGAGAGAGAGAGAGAGAGAGAGAGAGAGAGAGAGAGAGAGAGAGTGAGAGTCGCATAATTGAAGAAACCATGAGGGACACGAAGAGGGAGTAATCAAATTTCGCCATCCGGCCCCAACCAAATGTCAAAGGCAGCGCCCTCATCTCTGTCGCCTTGGAAACGAGCAGACGGCTAGCGCGGGGGCCATATCGCGCGCATTGCACCTGTTTCGTCACCGATCATGCAGGATAAAGCCGCCAACGGATCATGATTTCTGCAAAGGGGTGGGTGGGGAAAGGTTTAGACCGGTTCATTTCGTTGCACCAACTCTTTTGTAACGTAAAACCGAAAGGCTGACAACAGTGTTGCCATACGAAGGGAAAGTTTCCTTTTTGCAGGGAAAAATGGACCGTATTTTAAACCAAATGGAAAATTCTCTGAAATTTTAGGGAAATTTCAAGACACGAGACTCATTGAATCTGGTGCGGGCCACATCAAGCTGCTAACAGTCACTAGAACTAAATGCTAAGAGTTCTAAGCCTGATGCTCCTAATTTAACAATTTCAAACCTACAATAAATATGTATACAGTGGACTCTATTTAATTCGAACTCCAAGGGGCTACAAAAAAATGGAATTATCCAAAATTCGAATTAACCAGAATATAATTAAAAAAAAACACCAATGAAATAACACACATTAAACATAAAACTGCATTAATACGCAAACAGTACACCTTACCTTACAACTGCTATGTTTTATCCATATCTCCATCTAAGCACTTATCGGAATATTCACATCACGGCAGGTGATTGTTATTCATTCTCTTTCATTCCTATTTCTACCTCTCTAAGCACTTCAACTTTCTTATCTAATGTTAAGCTACTGTACGCGCCACGTTTCGACATTGTGACTCCACTAAAACACAAACAAATGACCCCTTCTGTCCGGCTATCCGCTCCCCTCTCAACTTGTTTCTGAGAGGGTGAAGGTCACATTCCTACAAACAAAAGCTCTGGGTATTCCCGCTACCCTCTCTTATCTGCCGTCGGCACCTCATTTATCCATAAAAACAACCTTTTCAAGAAGAAAAGGTGGACGACGAGACATCTGTTGGAATTTCTTATGTCTTTCTTTGGTCTTTCTTGGAAATATTTGTTATTGGAAACCTGACTTCGAATTATCCAAATTTAACCTTCAAAATTCGAATTAAGTAGTCACTTTTAATATTGTTTTAGATGGGGGGTTCAAGGGGAATGTGCTTGTGTTCGAATTAAAGAGATCGCACTGTGTATATATATTACTGCGGTTAATAGCGACGATAAAGATGAATAACGAACTTACGAAATTGATTATGTAACAAACACAATTGCACAGTCACCAACAATAAAATAGGACACTTCATCCTGAAATACTCGCTTCCCTGCAAGGCATAACTCCAAGACGGTGACCGATTCTGATATTGAAATATTTACTGTTGAAATTCTCTCCTCGCCCTGAAGTTAGGCAACACACATAACGCCTTGCACGGAAGCGAGTATGGGTCGCCAGAACAACCGCGAGAATTAAGGCGAAAGTGAAATTTTTCCGGTTAATCCTTTTCGCGATTATTTCGTTCGCGTTCTGTCCGTCTCGCACTTAAACTTTTCGCTCTTGTTCCGTTTGAACTTCATCCGGTACGCTGTAATTCCTTTCGCGCTTTTTACATTTCGCACATAAACCTTTCGCGCTTAAACTTATCGCGCTTAATCGCTTTCTATGTTTTTCCACTACCCTGCGAGCATTTCAGAATCTAAGTGTCCCATTTTTTTGCTGGTGACTGTTCATCCATCCTTGACCAGGTTGCCAACCTGCAACATCTGTCTCCTTACCGATAAGGTTGGCGTTTAGCATGTATGTGATTTTCTATGTATACGAACATGACTGAACGAACTACTACTACTACTACTACTAATTATTATTATTATTATTATATTACATGGTTTCTGTTGACGAAGGGTAAATTTGGGAAAAAGGGTTTTTTTCTCTCTTGGAAAGGGAAATTTTGTGGTGTGATTGTGGCAACATTGGCGGACAATGGCTTTAGCGAAGCTTCCTTTTCGAAGCATACGTTTTGCTTCCCATCATTTGCGCGGATTATCGCCGTAGGAGGCCATTTTTTTGGCTTTCGAAGTGAAGGGGATGTTCCTCGTTGTAAATTCATGCAGGTGGTGGTGACTCTTGTTAATACGAGCACATGTGACGCAAAGAGGGAGTTCATTTGATATTCTCTCGCGGATTATTCAGTGCGAGCTGCTGCTTCACAAAGGATGGACCTGTTTAGTCCAGGTGTAGCACATATGAGCATCGCTTGATCTGTAGGCAATTAGTTGGACGTTTCAAGTGCTTATAACCTCGTCGACACACACATGCATCCCTCAGGACAATCTTGGACATGATACACCAAGGCAGGTTTTAGGAAGTTAGGTTGATTGATTGATTTGGTGTTTTAAGTCCACTTTATGCACAGTAAGGCTAATCGGGACTGGACCTACAGTTTAAAGTGGGATCCGAACAACTATATGCCTCCACTGGGTATCGAACCCGGGACCCTTTGATTACAAAGCGACGACGTTACCACTACGCCATCGAGGAGGCTTCATCTTAGGAAAGGCTTGAATGTTTATATGGCTGTTGTTGGGAAACCTGATGGTAAGAGATCTGTGAGAAGGCCAAGACGAAGATGGAATGGGCCTGAAGAGAGAGAAAAGAGAGGAGAGAGAGAGAGAGAGAGAGAGAGAGAAAGGAGGGGAAGAGAGAGAGAGAGAAAATATAGAGAGATGAAAAAAGAGGGGAACCGAAAGAGAAAGGATAGGATGAAAGAAAATAGAGAGAGGAAGAAGAAGAGTGGGGAGCAGAGAGATAGAGAGAGAGGAGGAAGAGGAAGAGACAAAAAGGAACAGAGGAAGATAGAGAGAAAAAGAGGAAGAGAAAGAGACATAGATAGATTTTCCAGTTTCAGTGGCTGAATGGTTATGGCTACGGCGTCAGGCAATCTAATCTCGAATTTCTTTCTAAGATATGGTAGTACATTTGCTTCATTATCTATCATCACTCTTTCTCATTGCCGCCATCAGTCTGGGATTGATTGATTGATTTGCTTTAGTTTACTTCGCTTTTTGTGCCACTTTTGGCTAATTTGCGAAAATGGAGATGAAATTGATGAATGGACACTCACAAACATCCATGCCTAGCCCGGGATTCGAACCCGGTCGTTAGTCTTGGAAACTTTCTGTTTTGAGTTTTTGTTCAGGTGCATTTTAAGCACAGGAGATGCCCCTTTGAAAATTTGAAAGGCGGCGTTAATACCCCAACTAGAAATAAAAAAATGTTCGAATTGCGTCACTTTTCTTGAACTTTAGCTAATCGCGACGCTGAAGATGAGACTGACGAAACAATTACATCAGCTGAGTGGTAATACGATTCAAGCCAGACGTTCAGGTGCGAATCCTGGTTATAAGCCAGAAGGTACAGTTCACGCCACTGAGCGGTTTGTCGTCCACAGGCTGTTGTTGCCAAACGTTGGTGCAGACCATTCTGCTGCACGAGTCCTTCGAAAGGGCAAGCAAATAGCCCTTAGAAGGTTTTTTCTTCAACTCGCCAATTGAAATACATGCTTTCTATGTGTCACTTGCCTTTCCCTCCCCTCCGTTGAGTGTATGGCAACATAGTGTTCAAATATGCCTCTCAAAGGGAACAATGAGGTAGTGGTAACATCGTCAGCTTGTAATCAAGGCATCCCAGATTCAAAAACCAGTGGAGGATCATAGACGTTCGAATTTCATTATAAACTGTATGCCCAGGGTCGGTTAGCCTTTATGTGCATGTGTACTTAAAAACAAACTCAAGACACGATCATTTCAAAGAAACTAAAATTGCAGTTCTTACTACAAGGTTCGCCCATAAAAAAACAGAACTTTTTTTCTTTTTAGGAAAGAAAACAAGTAATTACCTTCAAATGACTTCATCACCTTCAAAATAATCACCAGAGAAGACAATACACCTTGACCAGCGTTTGTACAGGTCTTGGAAACACTGTTGATAGTCATTGACAGTAAGTGTTCTCAAAATACGCATAACATTTAATTTAATGTCCGCGACGTCTCCGCCCTTTCATAGCCATCTTAAGCTTAGGAAAAGGAAAAATCAGCAGGCGATAAGTCCGGAGAATATGGAGGGTGATTGATTGATCACTGTCACTGAATGCTTAGCAAGGTATTGGTGTACAGACAATGCGGTATGAGGCCGAGCATTATCATGAAAACAGATACCATTGGCCAGAATCACAGAGGTCCTTCCTAACCAGCTTCATCCTGTTTATGAGTCGTCCAAGCACTTCCTTATAATACCACTGATTGATTGTTTGGTTTTCAGGGACAAATTCATAGTCTATCACCTCTCACCAGTGCACGAACTTTCTCCACATTGTCGTCATTCCTTGACGTTGGTTCATTCCCTGACCTTGGTTCATCCTCGACACTTTCAAGTCCACCTTTGAAATGATTGTACCAGTCATACACCTGGGTTCTTGATAATGCTGCATCACCATGCTCTGCTCGTATCATCTGTAACGTTTCGGTAAACCATTTACCCAATTTGTAACAAAACTTTATGCTGTAACGTTGTTCCATTTTGGTTCGCGTACTTTGTACGCTACCTGCCAGGCCCGGATTTACCTCTTTGCCGCCAATAGGCCAAACAAGCTCTGCCGCTCCCCATACCGTTTATCAAGAATGAAAAAATAACTAACAGTAGAATAATACAATGCGAAGCCCCTTTAATAATGCTTGCGCAGACAGTTTAATTCTCAACAATTCAACGTAAATCATATGCTTTTGATATGAGGCTAATACCGGCAGTAACAAGGAACGGCGTTCCTGCAACGCAGTCTTCGTTGACTTATATTTACAATACAACTACATTAAGTCATTCCATTCGTGTGTCCGGAGAAAGAAAGAGGCAATCCGAGAATTAGGCATTCCTTACAAATTTAAAACAAGCAATCGTGCCGCCCCTACCAAAGTGCCACTCTAGGCCCGGGCCTATGAGGCGTATTGGGAAATCCGGACCTGCCGCCTGCACACGACCTGCATCTGATGCAAGCTTGCCCCGATACTGACTGCATGTAACAGGTTGAAACATGTACTGACGGGAAGTTTAGATATAGCTCTTTGCAGTGTTGCCAGAATACGGTACCTTTTTATTTGGTTTGGTTCTTTTCTTTTGACAGTTCGGTTTCTTTATGGGCGGACGATTGATTTATTTGGTAGTTTTCACTTCGCTTTTCTGCCACTTTTGGCTCATCGCAAAAGAAGGGTGATGATGTGGTGAGACTGATGAAGGGACACTCATGCCCAAGCTGGGATTCGAACCCTGAACCCTTGGCGCATCAAATTTGATTTGATTCGTTTTGAGTATTGTGTTTCTGAGCCTTGGGTAGACTTAAACAACGAAGTCTTTATAGTCCAAAAGATCAAAAGTCGATAATATTTTTTGGGTACAAAAAAGCAACAGCTGTCATAGCGTCCCAAGGTCCCTCATGCAATCACCATGATTGCGAAGGTGCTTTGGTGGGTATCATGTGATCGTCACCAAGGTGCCATAAAAACGTCAACTACACGGGAACAAATAAAAGTAAATAATTAATCACGTGTCCCGTTAGTTTCTGGATTCCCGTTCTATAAGCTGACAGATGCTTGTTCGGTGGCCGTGGCACTATATTGGTCAGGAGGATTGCGTGGACCTTGAATAATTGATCGGAATTGACCACGTGTGGCAATTGCGAGCAGTGGATGTCACCTGTTACGTTCATTACCAAACGAAGTATGGTTCGTGGGTCGTACGCTGCCTTCCTCACGGTAGGGCTTGTAGCTTTGGTAGGGATGAAGAAGTTGCCTTTCCATAAGTTCAATGAACCTGAGCTAATAGTGGAGGGACAGTTGGTTACTAAATCCTAGTGTTGGTCACGAGAAGAGACAAACTACTATTTTCGAGACATACCAGACAAGATAGACCAAAGTCTGGGTCTCGTCTGGTGGGCAACGCTAAGGTCACAGAATACCTAATCATTGAAGACTCGCCAAAGGAACATCTTAATTCACACACACACACACACACACACACACACACACACACACACACACACACACCACAAATATATATATATATATATATAATATATACATACATATACATATTTACGATATATATATATATATATATATATATATATATATATATATATATATGTATATATATGTGTGTGTGTGTGATTTATTACATGATATACGCATTTATTATGTCGTCTTTAAAGTAAAAGTAATTACTAAATACATAAAGAAATTTGTTACTTTTATGTATAGAAGTGGCAAACTAATTTCTTTACCAGCTGGTTAAATATACTGCTGGACAAAGAAACCGGACACCTTAATATTTGACATCTGAATTGCAATCACACCTCGCAGGTATATTACAGAATGTTTGGCAGATCATGTAGTACCATATGCACCATTCATAGGCCCGGACTTAGTTTATGCATTCGTACTTAATTCAGTTTCTGCGTCATTTAGTTAGCCTTCGAATCAGAGCTTTTATCGACCCATTGCGTTATCACAAAAAATGCAAGTGTCCGGTTTATTTTGTCCAGCAGTGTATGTCAATAAATTGCAAAATAGTTGACATTCATTTATTTTTTTTTCCTTTTTATTAATATAAATCATTTAATTTCATACTTATATTTGTCTTGCATTGTCCTTTTACATTTATTCTGCATAATTTGTTATTGGTGTAGATGTGTTAATGGTTTCTTATAAGAGAGAAAGAGAGAGAGAGAGAGAGAGAGAGAGAGAGAGAGAGCATGTAACATTCACATACACACACAGACTGCTATTATACTTCATTCTGGCTATGTGTGTTTGGTTATTTCTTAGTAAAGTGTAGTTGAAGTCAAAACTAATTATTTTTGTTATACGAAGGAAAATAATTATAATTGGGGGATTTTTTAATACACGATTGTTGGTGGGGGAAGTGCCCTCTGTCCCCTCCATGATTTCGAACCCTGCGCGGTGTGGTTGACATTTAGAGTACTCAGTTCAGTAAAAAGAAAAAAAAATAATAATAATTTTTATTCACTTTTGACGAACTTGTTTTAACAGTGAACAGGGCAGATCCACGATACGGATATTGCCCTGGAAGAGATCTGCTGGTGGTATCTTCCTTTGTAAGACGCCGCCAGCTCGCATCTTCCCCTCCTTCCAGGAAGAGACACAACACAATCGATCGAGATAAAAAGGACCGTGGCTGGCCGCCATATTGTCTCTTCCCCGGCTCCAATTGCGCCCTCGGGACCACGGAAGGCAGGAGGACCATTTTCCCGTCGATTCCCTGAGAGGAAGATGACCGCTGGAATTCGAATTCGGGACGTGTGGCACGTCTTCGAAATTTTGCAAACGGAAATTCGAGAAAAAGGAGGAGAGAGAGGAATCAAATATTTACATTCTTGGAACGTGTCTGAAACGTTGAATGGACTTTTTCTCGTCTTCAGAGACTTATTTTGTAAGTATTTTCTCTCCCATGTTGCAATGGTCCCTGGGAGCTAGAGACTGGGCAAGACTCTTGAAACATTGAAGCCTTTCTCCTTGTATCTCCTGTGTATAACCCTTTACATATGTTGTTATGGACACTTCTGGGTTGTTACTAATCACTAGGGAGCGGAAGTTGATGAAATGTCATCTTTTTTCTGACATATCGGACACGATATCATTAAATATACACAATATTACAGTTCGTCTAGAACCCAAGAAAGGTAATTTTAAAGTACTTTTTTTTTGCATTTTTTTTGCCAATTTTCAGGTTTTGTCATTTTTCCCATTTTCGGCATTTTCCCTTCTTTTTTCGCAATATTCGGTGTATTGTCTAATCATATTTCGTCACTTCTTTCATTTTGGTAATATTCTAGAGTCTTTTAACCAAGGTGATCATAGGCCTATATATATTTCGCAGGATTGCAATTTACGAGCAAATGAAATGCTGAACTGGTGACAGTCTTTGTTGTCTCGGGTAAAACGACATTTTCATTAAATTGTTTTAAAATTATTCGGTTGTTTCCATTGGATATCCTCGTTGCATATTTTAATTGAATGTGGTATAATTTGGTGACTTTTTTTAAAGCAAGATTGCATTTGTTTAATTTCCTTTTCATTTCAATTTCTAACCTGAAACTAACAAATTTAATGGTCATATGTTGCAATTTTTTACTTAATTTTTTCCCATTTTTTAGGACATTCTATAGGTCATATACCTGTATATTTTTAGGTCATCAACTTCCGCTCTCTACTAATCACTGAAAGTCAATAGGTTTGTTACAAGCTCTGCGCGACTGTACCAAAATTAGTCGAGGTAGAGAAAATATATTTCGTTCTTCACCAGGCACAATAAGTGGATTTTAATATGAAATTTTCAATGGCAGCTTATAACACCGCCGTAGATTTAGGCAACACACATAACGCCTTGCGGGGAAGCTAGTATTTCGGGATCTAGGTTTTCCATTTTTTTGCCGGTGACTGTACGTTCTCACTTCCGGATCGATCTACAGCTTGAAACTATCGTTAGGATTTTAAATTTCTTAGGACCTCGCTTCTGGAAGGCAGCAAAAGTGGTCTCGCAATTCTTAAAAGTGACGACTCCACGATATATCACTTCAAGCCTTGAACAAATTTCAAGCAAGAAATATTGTGTAGAATGGGCAAGTGGGAGGGGGTTGAGAGAGATAGGGTGAGAATAACACTTTAGGGGGGGAACTTTCGTGTAAGTTAGGAGATTAAAGAACACATTTTAACATGATAAATTTTGATTAGCTATCATCCTATGAATAAAAATCCATTTATGAACATTTTTACCGTGGTTTCAATGCTCTACTTTGCAAAGACCAAGGCACTATGACCAATGACATGAACTCTTTAAAACATATAAGTATATAAGTAGCTAATATATATGAATATTATTAACAGTAATAGTATAGTAACAGTAGCGGTGATTGGGTGCCTAAGTTGGAGGTCGAAGAACACTTTACATTATCTTGGTAGACAAAGCTTAGCATTAAGAGGCCATAGTGCGTGGGCAATGGTGGCAAAAAGTGCGGGGAGTAGGGCAACTGCTCCCCTATGCACCTATTCGCTGCCACTGATAAAATATTTATTTGTACCTGCATTAATGTTCCCCAATATTTACTTGCATGGTTTCTATTTGTTCAGTGTTATATACTTTTTCCCTTTTTATTCCAAAATGTCAACATTCGTTTACCATTTATTTTACCTCTCTTCACCAATTTCTATTCTTGGTATCTGTCCTAAATTTGTTAACTAACTAACTAACTCGCTAGTCTTCTTAAAAGCCGAAGGTTTATGGCTGCAGCAACACAGCCTTCCATCTGTCCCTATCCTGGGCAAGATCAATCCAATCTTTTCCATCTTTACCAATTTCCTTTAGGTCCATCTCAATGTTATACCTCCATCTTTGTCTTGGCCTTCCTACAGATCCTAATTTTGTTAAGATTTATAATTTGTCAAGCACGGATTTATCTTCATTAACAATATTTTCACAATTTCAATGCGAGAATTTCTACCTTTGTTGAACTTTCCATTTATTTCTTCGTCGCGATGAAACTAACTGTGGGAAAACGCGACGTATATCATCCAATAACAATATGGACATGATTTCCCCCAAGTAAGACTCAATACTTTTCTCCTTGCACTCTTCAGAATATGACAAACCGTTCGGAAGTCATGGTATATCGATTCCTCTTGTTTGACTTTCCAATGCAAACATCAGGGGGCGTTTTTCTTTCCATTAAACTCCGTCAATGTTACGCCAACATGATAGAGCTTGTAACGAACGCAGTAGAACTGGCACGACGCAAAGTAGGGTTTACAAGCAGGTGAAGATCAAGCTTCAAGTTTACTTCACAGAGTCATTCAGGGACTCATGTTAGGGAATATCAATGCTGCAAGCCTTTGTAGTTACAAAATGAACAGAGCCCCATTTTATTTTATTTTTTTAATTCTACACATTTGATTCCATCTAATTGAAGGGAAAAAAAAATGCACAGGATTCTTGTTGTAAAACCTGATGGTAAGAGACCTGTGGGAATGCCAAGACGAAGGTGGAGGGATAACGTCCAGATGGGCCTAAAGAAAATCAGTAAGGATGGAAAAGATTGGATTGATTTTGCTCAGAATAGGGACAGATCGAAAGCTTGTGCTGCTGCCATAAACTTTCGGGTTTGAGAATTCCAGAAAGATGGTTACATTGACGTAGCCGATAAATATGAATTGGAGAAGTAGAGATACAGAATGTAAATAGAAATGTATCTCGATATGGATGATATAAGTAATGTAGAATTACGGAAGTGCACGAATTATAGCCAATAAATAATATAAGTTAGGAGTAAAGAGGAGTGAGTTGGCCATACATTTGGAATATAAGAAAACAACACTGCAAAGCAATCATTGGAGTATAACACGGCAGAAAACATCGGAAGTATAAAAAATTGAACATCCAGAAGAAGATGGGTGAAATAAACAATAACTGCTAAAAAGTTAACCTGTTAACAAATAAACATTACATTCTAAGAAATAAGAAGTGTACATGTTCACAAATGAACAACACTAAGAAATAAACAATACTTGCTCACAAAAAACAACAGTTGCTTGCTAAGTAATACCTGCTAACAAATAAACAATAATTGTTAAGAAATGAACAATGCCTCTTAACAAATAAAGAACAATCGCTAAGTAACAAACAATAGTACCTGCTAACACATAATTGCTAAGAAATAAGCAATGCATGCTCGGGAATAAACAATTGCTAACACATGGTGTAAACTATAGCTGCTAACAAATAAACAATTGCTACGGTGTAAACAATTCCTGGTAAGAAATTAAATCGAATGTTCAGAATAAGAGTATACATGTATTTGCAAACACAATCGATAAATTAAGGCAATAAAATGTTTTTTTTTTAGTGTATCATGTCGTTTTTTCATTCATGAGAAATATTCATATGGTTATTGTTGTTCACCATTAAGAGTTACAATGTGTATCTTATAGACACGCTTCATGTTCCAGCCTAGTTACAGTCAGTACAAATTTGTAGAGCAAAATGATGCGATGCAAAAGAAAAAGATTTGTACTGAAGATGATGCTGAAAATATTCATTTGAAAGAAATAGATAAGGATTTACATGAACTGGTTTCTGCTCATAGCAACGACATAAGCAATAAACATTATACTATGAGGAAGACTCAGTTTTTTCTTGCACTCCTTACATAAATGCAGCTGTCAAGCACTAGTATACATGAATCACTAACAAGCTTTCCTCTTAATAGGCTCTGGAAACGCCAAGAGAAAACTTCCAATAAGTTCTTTGGAGCAGAAAGGAGAAGACGACAAAACACAAGAACCCTCTTCGATCGCTAATGGATTGACTCGGAAAAATGAATAATGCGAACGCACAATAAGGTTCTGATCAAGCTCTTACCGGACACGTGGCCTGAGGCCAGGCTTCAAGTCTTAATTGGGATACTATGTATTCCGTGGAACAAAACCGATCCACCTCACCTCGCGACTTTCTCCTGTTATTACAGTCTCGAAATAAACCCCGCCGTGGAAGACTTGTGTCACGTGACATCGCTGCATGTTGCAGAGGGCAAAGCGACTGCGAGATGAACGGCCCGACTTCAATATGCTTCATTTTCGCTCCCTAATAAATCTCCCCCGGCACGTGCGCCGCGACGCCATATTGGATCCGGCCACGTGACCCGAGCACGGAATTCCATTTCCGGCGCGTGCCGACTCAGGTCATTAGTGGGGCGTCGGGACGCCCGTCGCTGGCTTAGGTTTCCCCTTCGTTGCTAGGCGTTCCCTTCGGGAGCTCCCTCGGCTTTATTCCCAAATCGGAAATGGGATTCGGGACGGGGCTGCGTCACGGGGTTCATTAGAAGGGAGCATAAAACCATGGGCAAATGTGATCACGGCATGAAAGGCTCTAAGTCTGAGGTATTAAGGTAACTTAGTGTAGTAAATCCAGCAGTAATGATGCTAAAATATCTGTCTCTTGCTTGTAAAGCCCAGTGTTTGGAAAGTAACTTTCGAAAGTAACTCAGCTACCGTTGCTCATTTGAAAAGTAACTAAGTTAGTTACTTTTAGTTACTTTCTGCTAGGAATTTTCAGTCAAACCTATTAGACACAATCAATAATCATTGATTTTAATGAAAAAAACATTTATATATACTTACATGTGTTTTATTTGTATTTCTGGCACATAACAACCTGTCTGCTCTCAGCATTTTTTACAAAACTTTAGTTTCACCAATACTATTCTCGCATCTGGTCTGTGGCATGCCCCTTACATTTAGATAGGGCCAAATTCCGTTCTAAATTGTACGTCGTCGAATTCCATTCACAAAGCACTAGCCAAAGCCCTCCTTCTGAAAATTTTAAATATCCAAACTCATCACGATAGACACAAACTGGCAGACAATATATTCTTGCATAAAATAGCCAATGGGAACATCAGAAGTGACTGTCTTCTTCAGAAAATTCACTTTCGAGTGCAGTCTCGCTACACCACAAGAACTCAACTTCTCGCTTCTGAGAAGCAAAGAACATGCCTCATCCAGCGTTCTCTCTTCCACAGACTACCCAGTCAGTACAATTTAGCAACCCGAATAGACATTTTTGAAAACCAGGCACGTTTCAGAAATATGTAAGTCACTTTTATCACATGTTTTTATTTTTAGTTTATGTTGCTATTTTTACTGTTAGTTCCTATTGTTGTTTTATTGTTACTTTCTATTCCTATTATATTCCAATGTAAAATAGTTAATGCTGTATTTGGAATCCTCTGTCAAATAAATAAATGTTCATATATTTATGTTATTACAACAAATAAACTATGAAACAAGAAGTGAGCTTAGCTCTCTCTCTCTCTCTCTCTCTATATATATATATATATATATATATATATATATATATGTATGTATGTATGTATGTAGATTTTAGATTTATTTATTTTCTTTTTGTGCGAGCCATAGGCTGTACGCACTACATATTTTTGATTTTTCTACAATATTTTGTTACATTTAGTCTTCGTTTAAGCTGTCTCTTACTTTGTTCCATATATATACATTCATCCCCTCCCTCGACAGTTCTTATTTCAGTCTTTCTCCTGACTTCTCTTTTCCTGCACTCTCACCAAAACACGCATACATGTTGCTTTACACACACTTACACTATAAAGATGGCTCGTCTGGATCATGATCACTCATTTCGCTACCTTCTCTAATAGCTTTCCCCCGCCGTTCTCTTACCTCTCCCAGGTAATTCCCCACTTGCTGCGCCGCTTCCTTTATCTTTATTTTGTCGTCTACCACTTCTATCATCTCCCTGCCTGTTAAGTTTTTCATCCATTTGTCCCTTAGGTCACGTGTAGAATGGCAGTGCAGTAGGATATGCTCGTCCGTCTCCTCCCCATCGCACAAAGGACATATCGTTTCCCCTGCTTCGTTTCTCTTTCTTAGTTGTTTCCATCCCCCTAATCTGAACCATGCCAGCGCGCCTCTTTCATTTTTTCCCACGAACTGGATATATTTCGCTTTCCCCCATTCTCTTACTCTTAGTTGTTCCCTGATTGAGGTCTTTGTTTGGCAGTCTGCTATTATTTCTTGCCTGTCTATGTCGAGTAACCTGTCCCTGATTTGATTTTCTGTTGAGATGCCCCCCCTTCCTCCCTCTTCCCATACCCAACCCATTCCGCTATTATATAAGAGATTTTTCACTTCCAGGCCCCAGCTGTAAACGTTATGCTCTCTTGTCTGTATTTCCAAACATTGTCCCCTCAGCGTAGTTTGGCCCTCTTGTGATAATCGCATCCAATATTTAACAACCCTCATCCGTGCTTGTACCGCGTCTCTGTTCAGTCCCAATTCCTTAAGAATCCCACAGTTGGCCGTGCCTCTGCTTACGCCCATTACTCTCTTATAAAATTCTGTTTGTATGCCAATTATTGTGTTGTCCCCCCTTAACCCCCACAGTTCTATTCCATAGTTTAATGTACCTAACACTACTGATGAATAGAGGTTTTGAATGACCGGGAAAGGCATTTGAGGTGCCTTATTTATTGTCCTTATGACTTGTCCTATTGCAAATTTTGTTTTAGTTTTTCTTGCCCTTATGTGGTGTGTCCAACTCCCTGTCATGGAGAGCGTTGCCCCCAGGTATGTGAAGTTTTTAACCCGCTCGATTAACTCTCCCCCGTATGTCCATGTCTCTTGTCTGCTAAATATGTAGCCATTTTTGAAAGCAATAATTTTTGTCTTTTTAATGTTTACCTTCATTTTATATTTGATGCACCCCTCATATATGCTATCTATGCCCCTTTGAAGACCCTCTATTGTCTCGGACAAGATGACTATGTCGTCTGCATACATAAGGACTGGTATACTTTGCACTCCTATACATGGGATAGAATCCTGGTCCATGTTAATTTCATGCGCTACCCAATCTATGAACAGTGAAAATAGCACTGGTGAAAGGATGCATCCTTGTTTGAGTCCCCTGAGCGAAGGCTGCAGTGCCGAGACTTGGTTTCCTTCGCATCTTACTCCGAATTCTACCCTCGCATATATTGCTTGCAGTGCTCTGATCATGCGCGCGGACATTCCCTTCTCATACAATTTTCCCCACAAAATATCCCTATGAACTTTGTCGAATGCTTTTTCAAAATCAATGAAACATGCGTATAATTTCCCCCGCTTCTGTTTTATTTTCCTCTGTACGAGAGTTTGTAATATGAATATGTTGTCTAGCGTGCTGTACCCTTTCCTGAAGCCCGCTTGTAGTGGTGAGATTTTGTCGAATATTTCTGTCCATTTCTGGATCCTACGGTTTAAGATGTGTGTGTAGATTTTACTCCATATAGGTAATAAGGAAATGCCCCTGAAATTGTTTGCGTCATTTCTGTCTCCTTTCCCTTTATAAATAGGACAGATTATGGAGCTTGCCCAGTCCTTCGGAAAGTACCCCTCTTTAAAAATCTTGTCCATTAATTTGCTTTGTGCTTCCACCATATGAATGTCAGTTTCGTTGGCTTTGAAAAATTCCGCCCCAATGGAGTCAAGTCCTGCCGCTTTCCCCTTTTTCAGTTTCCTTATCGCCATTTTTATCTCGTCGACCCCTATATCTTCGTCGAGAATCGGAACGAAATCCCCTAAAAAGTATATTTCCCGCGTAACTTCTAGGCGTGGTGGCCCCCCTTCCCCCCCGACGACACGACGACAGTGTGCTTCCCAAATGTAAGGTTCAATATGTGCCCAGTTGCTCTTTTGTCCCCGTAATTTCCGTAATATGCCCCACAAAGCGGTGTTATTCTTTTCTGACACGGCCTTTTTTATATCTTCAAAATTTCCCTGTTCCCATTTCTCCTTTTCTTCCGTTAAAATGTTATTATACGCCTTTCTGCTCGATATATAATTGTTTCTGGTTTCCATGCTATTTACGTATCTATACCCTTTTAACGCGTGATCTAGTTTCTTTTTCATCGCTTTACACTTCCCGTTGTACCACCCTGTCTTTGCAGGCCTGTCCCCCTTCCCCCCTCCCTTTACCATATTTCTTCCTGCACGTTCAAAGATATGATATCCCAGCTGGACCGCTTCGTCTATATTGGATTCGTCTAAGGCTGCGCACATGCGTTCACGCATCATTTTTGTTATGTCATCCCCCATAAAACCCACGTATCGTTCCTCCCCCTCCTTTGTCCATATGTATTTACGTATATTTTTCCCCGGCTCTATCTTGAGTTTCGTATTACTGTTATTGAAAACTGCCTTCCCGTTTATTTTGTACTGGAGGGAGAATTCGAGAGGCATATGATGCGAATGCGTTTGGGCATGTACACGAAAATCCCTGATTTCTTTCAGCAAATCGAGTGAGCATATGGTATAGTCAATTGTGCTGCTTCCCCCCTCCCCCACGTACGTAAAGTGTCCTGGTTGATCATCGAAAAATTTGCCGTTTAATATCTGCATCCTATGTATCGCACAGAGATCCAACAGCGCCCTCCCCCCCGCGTTTAAAGTTTTGTCCCTGCTTTCTCGCCTATGTCCCAAATACATTCTGTCATCCGTCATTTGGACCCCATCGATCTCTCGGTAAGTATCCCAAGGAACTTCCTCCCCCCCTATGCGAGCATTCAGGTCGCCCGTGACTACGATGCTGATTCCCGGGTGATCCTCCCCCAAACGCAGCAAATAGTTTCCAAGGTTATCGAAAAACTGTTCTGAGTAGAATTTTGACCCCGGTGGTTGCCTGTATACTGCTATTAGCATGAAGTTCAGAGACCCCCCCGAAAATTGAATCCCCAGCATCCCCTCATAATTAATATCTAGTGGTTTTATGAACTTTTTCCATTTTTGTTTAAATATGATTGCTAACCCACCCGGATGCCTGCCCCTATTAGCCCTCCTACACGTGACTTTCGAGAACCCCTCCCCCAGTGACTCTGGGACACTATTAGACCTTCCCCAAGTTTCAATATAACACTGAATGTCAAATTGCTGAACAAATTCCATAAAACTCTCATCACGCACCCTCTTCTCCAGACCCTCGATATTCCAGGTTAGGATACGCAATCTGGGGTCGTTGAGCGAGCGTTCCACATTTTGGACAAAAGAGAAAGTTCCCTCACCTGCATCTCGGAAGTGTCCAGAATCATCCTTGTCTCCCTCCGGCGGTTGCACTGATTTCAGCTGCAGCTCAGAAGGCCTCTCTTCTCTGTCGCTCTGGTCACCCCCTCGTGCACCTTAAACACCTTAAACAAGTTATCTTATTAAACTATGACTTATTTCTAACTAGACTAACACATTTCCAGTAAATGCAGCAGTCCCTCTAAAACACTGAACACTTCGTGTAATTAGAAATTCAGCATCAACGAAGCCTAGCTTCCATGCCTGAGGCGATTCCACAAAAATCCTTTCAACTTAGCATCCAGAGAAGGCACATAGTTTCCAAATTTAACTCTTTCCCCACAGTACAATTTTTCAAATTAACAATTATTAAAGTGTCGTAAAGTTATTGTGAAATTGCAGAAATGCCGACCACCGTGGCGGAGTTGTTAGCACGGCACACCACGATGCCAGGAGTCTCAGCCTGGGCAGGAGTGTTCCTTGTGAGTGTCGCTTCATCAATTTCATATCATCATTCATCCTCATCTTTTCGATTAGCCAAAAGTGACAGAAAAGCGAAGTCAAATAAACCAAATTAATCAATCAATTCTGTTGTAAAAAGAAACTCTTCATTTTAAAGCAGCTAATTGCAGTTAGATATTGTGCAAGAAAGTAGAAGTTACTTCCAAATATTGGCAAAAATCATACATTTCGAGCAATGAATATTACTTTCAAACTATATTTCTTCACAATTGATTTCATCACAGAAATTGCACAATACTGCTTTGAGTTCTAGATTGCCGTGTATTATAAATATACGTAGTCCGGTAAAGGGTATACTCAAGAAGCACAGAATTTTTGTCTTTGATAATGGTATAACATAACACCTTCAAAACATTCAATAATATAAAATGGATTGCTTAAAGAACTTGATTCAAATGAAACATTGCTAGTGGCTCCATCTTTGCGCGTAGAATGAATCTGTGATAATGCTAATGCAGATTTAGCAGCAGCCCCCAAGTTTCTCCATGGTTTCACATCTCCTCTGCATCACTTACAGTACCACAAGGATACAGGGAACTTAGTGGAACCGACTGCCTATCAGTATAGCGTCTGCTGCCTATTCGCACAATTGCACGAGCACAGCCATATAAATGTGTAATGCAATTACTTTTTATTATATTTATTCATTGACCGCCATTTCTTCAAAACATCAAGTGTTCCCGGGCCACATCACCTTCCATTACTTCCTTACTTCAGTGTTTCGGAAATTCTCTCACAACTTTTCAAGGTGAACCACCTCCTGGCGTTGTTTTCAGCGGCGAGTGCAGAAAGCAGAAAACAAAATACTGGCGATATTATTATCCCTTACATATATAATATAATTAGCAGAAACGGGTGGGAATAATTCGGTGGATGCGAAGCTCGGATGCACAGTCATAGACCCAGATCACCAGCAGCCACTTCTAGCCTCGAAGTACAAAATGGAAATTGTGGTAGCATAGAGGGACAAATGCCATGAAAAAGACATGGAAATAGACAGTGGCGGCGATTGGGTTCCAAAACCGGGGGGCGGGCGAGGTGCAAAAACTGAGGAGGGGGGCAAAGACAGTATATTTCCTTTTTTAGATAAGGTTTAGCATAGTGCGCGGGTCAAAAGTGGTGAAAAGTAGGCGGCAACTGCCCCCTCGTCCCCCTTAATCACCGCCACTGGAAATAGAAAAATAAACTTATCAAATCTGCTACATTTGCAGTAAAATGTTAACTATCATCTAGTTACCAAAAAAACAGTTTTTAAAGTGTTAACGCCAAGGGCGCCCATAGCGGGGGGCCAGAGGGGCACTTGCCTATCCGTGAGTTATTGCAAGAACCTATATAATTTAAATGGCGAAAGTTTATTCATTGATTGATATGGCTAATTTTACCTCGCTTTTGTGTCACTTTTGGCAAATCGCGAAGATGAGAATGATTGATGATAGGATGAAATTCAAATAACTTTCAACAAAAAGTGAAGAAGGTAAATTTTACCCATATAAATGCTACTTTCGTTTTAAGGGGAGTATAAGGGTAAAATTTATAATAAAAACTATCATTAATTAAAATAATGTGAAGGAAGAAGGCAGAGAATTTTTCGTATCAGTCGCCACAGCCTTGTTTGCTTGCAACTATTTTTATGTTCCAGGTTCAATATGTCGTATTTTATGTCTGCATTCTTAAGAAATATATTAACATAACTGAATTAGAAGTTAATTAAATTCATTATTTTATTATATGTTACAGAGGCATCAGTTTTTGAAATATAGAATTTTAAAAATACGGAATTAAGATGCTTGATTTATCTATTGTTCGATTAAATCATATTTGTCGTACGCGTTCCAAATTTACGATTCAAAATGTGGAAGAAATTTTCCTTCGGGCCTTATGTAAGATTTTACCAATCATCTTCTCGACCCACAATCTAAGATTTGAACGTACTCTTATCTCCCCACAATTCCCGACATGAAATTTTACTTTGTTTCCCTACTATTCCATCCCCTTCCCTTCAGTAGCTTGCTGGGATACACTTCCTGTACTGCCGAAGTGCTGTGACGTCACAACTCAAAGTCGCAGACGGGTCGTTACGTGGTCACGTGGCTGGAACACGCAAGCGCGACTGCAGCGCCACGCCCGGCACGTGACATTTATGAAAGACTTACTGTAGGCCTTGGACGCCTGGTCGATTTGGATTCATGTTTCCCTCTTCGATGCAAGATCTAGCTTAGATAATAGCGCAATTGCAAAGGGATACAGTGGGGTGTGCATGTTGGAATGAATAGAGCGTAATAGAACCGAAATTTGCGACACGTCCCAGTAGATGGAGGGGGTTGTAACTGTCTCGATAAGTCCACTCAACCCCATTCATTGTTCTTCGAAACGAACACGGATGACTAGGATTTGTATGACAAAAAAATCACCAAAATATGCAAATATGCTCTTATGACCTAAATTTTAAAAAAAAATATGCACTATAATTTGAAAAATATGCCCTTACAACTGAACTGTTTCAAACATAAATATTTAACATATACTGAGATATTTTCACAAACTATTTTAGTTCACTTTATGAGTTCTGAGTTGCAATGAATAATTTCTCTAAAATTTCAAATGAAAATGATTGCCTATTGACAGCCAGCAGTCTTGCACTGAGAAAAGTTTATTTCTACTTCGGCTGACACAAGAGGAGCATATTTAAAGTAAACTATATCATTCAGCTCAAGTTATGTAGTGTGGAGAGAATGTTTTCTCCCAATAACATTTTTGCAATGCAGCACAATGTATGATACTCTTTGTTTTTTGTTTTTTGTTGTTGTTTTTTTCAAAACTTTCCTCTTTTTCGTTGACACTTGTCCAGCTTCACTACAAGCACCGTGTAAGTTATTCAGTTATATTCACAACTTATCTCTGGTCCACTAGTCGTACTCCTGATTGTTCCAAAGCAGTTATAGCAGTAGGAAATAATCCAAATTTTTTTCACCATTTTCAGATTTTTCACGAATTAAAAATAATTGTAAAGAAATTCAACAACTTGAGTGAACATGGAAGAAAGAACGAATCCACATAGAAAAAGGGTTGTTACATTCCTCGGAAAAGCGAAAATATGCTGACCGAAAGTCTATCAAAATATGCTCTATCACGTAGAAATGGCCAAATATGCCTAAATATGCCCTTAAAAAGCACCTTAATTTCATTAGTTTCTTTATAATATGAATTTATATATATTTACAGAATACATCGCCCTTACCAAAAAAATATGCTAAGTCGTGGAAATCCTAGATGAACTGCTTTGAATTGTGGAGAATATTTACGTGGTTCCGAATATTTGTATTGTCCACTGTACTTCTGAAATAAATCGTAGCTTACTGTTTTGCGTAAGATTGCTATCACACAACAGAAAAATATTTCAAATGGAAGGTAAAGAATATACTAAAGCCATACTAACGTATAGACTCCAATTCCCAGACGCAGTCCTCTAACATAAATTCTGTAAGGAAGAAATATTGAAGTGTAGAACGTTGTTGAATATAGTACAATTAGAAATTAAGGCTGTGTCCGAAAGGTACAACGAGCAGACTTGAAGTATGGTTTGTCGGAAGTGGCGTCACCTAGTGCAGTTCGAAAGCGCCAATTAAACGAGAAATTGAGACCATAGCACGGAACACCCATCGTTGCAGACTTGAGTACTTGACTCGTGAACTCGTCGTTCATTTGTTTGATATCACGGAGGTAGAAAGCCAGCAAGTTGTTGGTTCAAGTTCTTCTAATGTGTGGAAATGTATGTATGAGAACATTTGAAAATGCTATGTGATTTCTATGGTGAAAAACAAGTGTTTAAAATACGGGAAGAACAATGTGTCCTCAGTTGTATATACTGATCGTATTTGGCGCTACAGTCGAAGTGCAGTCCAAGACTTCAAGACCGAACTGCGAGACCATACTCGGAGGATGTTCGCTTCAGGTCTTGCACATTTCGGACACGGGCAATGTTAAAGAAAACTTAATGTTTTCGTCATGTTCAAACTGTAGCCTACATGTAGTAGTTTGCTCAAACCCAAGCATTTTTTTATTTCGGCACCACGAAGAAGTTTTAAATATCTGAATAGATAAGATCAAATCTTCAAATAAAATAAACATTCAAAACATTACAATTAGTGGGATTCTGCACCGCTTTGAACTTATAAAACTCAAACCAAGCAACCAGAAAACAAAAAACCAAGTGTGTATTTCAGGTGTAGAAGACACTAATATACTGTCAAGAATGTGAGGAAAGGTTCAAAGCAAGAAGTAAGTATTATATTCAACTGCCACGGCAATTGTGCTGCCATCTTTTATCAAGAAGTTACAACAAAATTACTTCTAATGCAGTCTAAATATGAAATAAGTAAAAGCCGGCCCCCGTGGCAGAGTGGTTAGCACATCGCACTACGACGATAGGGGTCCTGGGTTCGAATCCCGGTCTGGACATGGATATTTGTGAGTGTCCATTCATCAATTTTATCATATCATCACTCATCCCCATCTTCGCAAATTAGCCAAAAGTGGCACAAAAAAGCGAAGTAAAATAAAGCAAATCAACCTATGAAATAAGTAATGGAACAGCAAAACAGAAATAACATATAAAGAAGGTTGTAAATAGAGTAAGAGAAGTGATAAAGGAGGGGGAAAGAGAGAAGGAAAGATAATAGAATACGAAGTTGAGAAGGAAACAGAATGAAAAGCGAAGGAAAGAAAGAAGATAAAATGAAACGGAGGGCAAGAAAGGTAAGCCATAAGAAAAGCAATGCCTATGGAGGAAAACGAGAAACGAGAAATTTTCAATTACGCAAAATAAAGAATAATGAATAGAAACGATCGATAAAACATAGCGAAACACTGTTTCAAAGAAAAATAAGTTTCGTTTTACAAATAACGTAATCACACCTCAATTCAAAATCAAATCAAGACAGTGCCTCCAGATGGTGTAGTGGTAATGTCCTCGCCTTGTAAATTAGAGCGTCTCGGGTTCGATACCCGGCAGAGGCACATAGTAGTTCGGATCTCACTTTAAACTGTAGGTCCAGTACCGATTAGCCTATCTCTACATAAAGTGGGTAAAGAAATCCAACCAATCATTTCAATTTAAGACAGAAACTTTATCCATCTATAGAGCAGTGCATGATATTTGCTATATTTGTACTGTGCAGAATGATATCACGATTGTTTCTTTGCACGTATTGAAGCGACACTGCAACAATAACGGCTGAGCATTGGCGATGCTTATTTTTTCAATCATTTTATGGCACTAATCATCAGAAGTGGGGGGAAAGTACTCAACTATCAATCGACCATTTAACGAGTTCGTGAACCTAGCCGGCAAGAGACATATACACTGGCGTACGCAGGATTTATGTTTCGGGAGGGGCTGGAATTGTAAAGGTGAATAGTACAAAGCTCTTTTCTAGGAGGCTTACATATACAATAAGATATTTCGTATTTTTAGAACTTTACACTCTCAAAAATTGCAATTTTGGGGGGAGAGTGCATTTACCATTCTGATTTCCCCAGAGTTCTCACTGCTTATAATTGAAAATGTTGCTTTTAATAAATGTTCGGAGGGGACTGTAGCCCCATCAGCCCCCTGTGCGTACATAAGGTTAGCGATCCAAAGGCTACCGTTTCGTCCTGTTCATATCCTCATCCTATATCTACCTGCTCCCCTTTTGACGCAATGGACCACTCCGCTTGTTCGACCCACGTCAGTCCATTAACGTGATGAAGCCACACAAGTCGCACTGATTTGAGGCGGATGCCCCCTGTCTCCCCACACCCAATCTCTCCCCTCGGCTTCCAAGCTTTTAGGTAATAGGAGGGGCAAGACGAACAGGGGGAATTTGTCTACAAATCTTGAAAAAGGCTGCGCAACCAGTTCAAATTTGAGGGTCGAAAACAAAAAAATAGTAAAAATTCAATTTTCCTAATTTATTGTTATTATTATTGTGGAATTAGAAATAGCCAGCAGGCAAGGCTTCCAAACGGACTATAGTCGCTTCTTTGTGCACTTAGGTAAACCGCGACATGGATTGAAACGTCGTAGGAAAAATAAATGAATACGTACTTGTATCTAACTTTATGTTGGGCCGCTTGAGAATGAATTGATGAGGGGATATTCACAAAGAAGCCCAGGCCGGGAATCGAACCCGGAATCTTTGGTGCCGAGATTGTGAGTCGACCACTCAACCTGTGATCTTAGTTAAAAGGTACCATCCCATCATTCTTCTGGAGTGAGCTAGGAAAATGGACATCAGAAGGATTAAATTCGTTATTTCCTGAATACAAGCCCATGTAAACCTGACACGTATTCTCTTGCGTGTTCGTTTTTTCATCACTCACTCTCGTTGTCGCGATTGATGTCGATGGGGCGAAAAAGCGATTCAAATACTACAACATAAAGGAGCAGAGAGGTATGACGTCAATATTTTCCACGGTAGCCCCTCTCCACCTTGCCACTCCCTTCTATGATCCTTGTATTCGAGTTATTTTACGTCACGATTCCTAGGGTGTAAGGGGGTGAACCTAACTGAAAACACCCAAATGTCACCATCTCTTCATGTACTGCATTTTTGCAGCCTAACGAGGCTCTGGCGTCTAATTCACAGCAGCATAATCTTCTGTTGGACTTGCGTTGTGCTGTCCATCTGTGTCTGTAACTCTCCTTTCATCAATTTCATCTTATCATTCTTCATCCTCATCTTCGAGGTTAGCCAAAATTTGCAAAAAAAGTAAAATGAAACAAATCAATCAATCAACGTCACGATTCCTCCTCCTTTTGGGTTAAGCGCGACGAAAGACTAGCTTGGCATAGTCGACGAACAGAGGACCACTGGCATCGGGTCGTGCCAAGCTACCGCTGGACCAAAGAATGTATGGCTTCTCATCTTTCATCTTCAAACTACCATAATCGTCATGAAATTTTTGTTAACACAAATGTATAGTGTGTATGTGATTTAAGGGTATGACGTGGTGGATATGTTACAAAGAATATATTAATTCAATTCAGTAAGTGCTTGGTCAATGCTTGTATGGTTCCATGTGGAGAGAATGAAGCGAGTGCGGGGGATACTAGGTGGGGAGTGCGTCCCCCATGTTCCCCCTACTTCGAGCACTGCTGGATGTTTTATCATGTCATCTGTTCGAATCCGTTTTCAAATTCTTGTCCTCTCGTAACGTAGGCACTGATGCAAACGTCACTCTTCTTACTTGCTCAGTTTCCTGAAGTACTAGGCAACCAGCATAACTTTGAAAGTAATATGGCAGGTTGAATGACAGGATAGGATATGTTGACATGTTTGGCTGGAGGGACGGAACTGAATCTGATGGGTCAGTCTTTATGTGTACGCGTGTGTGATATATATATATATATATATATATATATATACAGGGTGACTGGTAATTGGATGTATTCCCTGAAAGGTGTTAAAGTAGAGACAATTTGCAATAAATTTGACCATATGATACCCCGTCCGAAAATTAGTAGTTTTCGAGATAATCGAATTTATTTTGTTTCTTTGAAAAATGACAATTTTCCACATAAAAAGATGAATTGAGAAAAAACTGCTCATTGTATGGAACTTATTTCAGCATTTTCTGATAGCTAACGAATAAGTGGTTAGTTGAAAAAAAAAGATTTTCCCAAATAACAATCACATGTAAGTACCGGTTGGGTCTAAACTTACAAGTGATGATAAAAAATTGCACTCTTTGTTTACTTGGCAACGTATTAATAACAAAAATGGTATGACACGAAGCCTACAAATTACTTTAATTACTTCCTTGTGTCATCTGCTATCCAACAAGGTACAAATCTTGCTAACATTCACATTTGTGTACAAGAAATAATACTTCATTCATTTTCATGTGAATGGAATCAATGAACAAAACAATTAAAGAACATTACAGGTCTTGCTCAAAGTGGGCACCTCCGTTATGAATGCAGGCACGCAGGTTTTTACGGACATTTGGTCTCGTAACTCGTGATGTGATGGTGTCCTTGATGTGTCGACCAGCTGTTAAGATCCTCTCCCTGAGTTGTTCTTGCGAGTTTACCGGTGTCTTGTAAACTAAGTCTTTCATGTCGCCCCAAATGTAGAAGTCGCAAGGCGTCAAATCGGGGGTGGACCGCCTCGGCCAATCCATTTCTTTGGGTAATTTTCATCCAGCCACTGTCGCACGCCCAGGCAGAAGTATGGATGGGCGTCATCAACAATCATTTGATCGAGCAATTTTTCCTGCCCAAAATCTTAAATGGCATCACTTATGAACATTTTTTTGAGGAATGGGATGGCAATGTTGTTGGAGGATGCGCCTCTAGCTACATGACGTGACATGATTTATCAGCATGATGACTGCCCAGCTCGATCCCCCGATCGATTTGACGGCTTGCGACTTCTACATTTGGAGCCACATGAAAGAATTAGTTTACAAGACACCGGTAAACTCGCAAGAACAACTCAGGGAGAGGATCTTAACAGCTGGTCGACACATCAAGGACACCATCACATCACGAGTTACGAGACCAAATGTCCGTAAAAACCTGCGTGCCTGCATTCATAACGGAGGTGCCCACTTTGAGCAAGACGTGTAATGTTCTTTAATTGTTTTGTTCATTGATTCCATTCACATGAAAATGAATGAAGTATTATTTCTTGTACACAAATGTGAATGTTAGCAAGATTTGTACCTTGTTGGATAGCAGATGACACAAGGAAGTAATTAAAGTAATTTGTAGGCTTCGTGTCATACCATTTTTGTTATTAATACGTTGCCAAGTAAACAAAGAGTACAATTTTTTATCATCACTTGTAAGTTTAGACCCAACCGGTACTTACATGTGATTGTTATTTGGGAAAATCTTTTTTTTTCAACTAACCACTTATTTGTTAGCTATCAGAAAATGCTGATGTAAGTCCCATACAATGAGCAGTTTTTTCTCAATTCATCTTTTTATGTGGAAAATTGTCAATTTTCAAAGAAACAAAAGAAATTCGATTATCTCGAAAACTACTAATTTTCGGACGGGGTATCATATGGTCAAATTTATTGCAAATTGTCTCTACTTTAACTCCTTTCAGGGAATACATCTAATTACCAGTCACCCTGTATATATATATAGGGGTTTCAGCCGTGTTTCAGGTTTGGGCGCGGGGTAAGGCCGATTGAAATTGATTCGTTATTATGAATGTCGCTGGTTGAATTCCCAAGACGATACTCAGATATATATCAGGAAGTTCAATATCCGTAAAGGGGAACTTAAATAGAATTCTTGAAGTTCTCAGAACTTTCGTAACGCACGAAAGGTGCAAGGGCCTCCCAGATTTGGTAACGTCGTCGCCTTGTAATCAAGGGGTTCCAGGTTCGATACCCGGTGGAGGATTCCACTTTAAAAACTGTAGATCCAGTCCCGATTAGCCTTCCTGTGCATAAAGTGGAGATTAACACAAACTCAAACGAGAGGTGCAAATGTTCTATGCACAGATAGCTGAATCAGGACTGAATCTATGGTATAATTCGTCGTATGAGAACCAGAGTGACGTAACTCCAAGTTAAGAAATTTACAGGAGAGAGGAAATAATGTATTCTAAGGTATATGTCTGACTTAAAAAGAGTCAGTAAATTGTAGATACGTGACTCATTCTTACTGCTAAGGATTAGAAGTGAAGATATGTCGACCTGACTCCAAGTAGAGAGACAAAAACCGAAAACAGCATTTTTCGAGTTACGTTCCTCTGGTTGTCATACGACGAATTGAAGGATCCCAAAACATTAAAATTTACCCTCGCTAAGAATCGAACTTGAGTTCCCTTGATTTAAAAGGTCGTAAGTAGGGACGTAAAGTTTTCGTTTTAACGATAACTCCAAAAGGTACCAGTTTCATAGATCGGAGACACATTAAAATCGGATATTTTGTGTTTCGCATGGTTCGTACTTATCAATTGTGTATTGCGGAACATAGTTCAAGGTTCCATTATGCTTTCTACACGAAAAAAAAAAACTATTTTTCTACTAAAATAACGCATTTTTCTAAGTGCTACCGAACGCACGTAACGGTGCGATATCGCTTACTTTGCGAATGATATCGCTTCTTTTGTTTTCGAATATCAGTGTTTCCAACCTTCTTCACCGAAAGTGCCTACTATCGTGTTCGTCACGTGTGCAAATAACACGGGTAGCTGACGGACAGCCCCGCGAACCATTCCGATAAGGTTAGGTTAGGTTAGGTTAGGTTAGGCAAACATAGTTTTAAAAAAGGGGGTTGGAAACACTGACATGATTTCCCGGTCAAATAGATACCACGATGAAAGAAAATACCCGACTAATGTTGGAAACCTTACAGAAACTCATTTATGTAAGTAGTTTCTTCTGTAAAAATGAAGAAATGTGTCTCCGATGTATGAAAGTGTTACCCACCAAAAAGTTGAAGAAAGCAAAATAAAGTGTTTAAAATATATTTGGATAGGTAAAGGAGGCAAGTTTTCGATGTTTCGGAATCGCAAAGTTGCATGAAACATACATTTGTTACTGTAACTATTGCAATGAAATAAGGGCTCCCGGATGACGTCGTCGCCTTGTAAACAAGGATGGAAGCACATAAGCTGTAGGTCCAGTCCCAATTAGTCTGTGCATGAAAGTAGGCTTAAAACAACACTCAAATACAATGAAATTAATTGAATTTAGTTTTGAAGTATTAAGACTACTATTAGGTATCATACAACTTTAAAGATCTTTAAAGCAGTTGGAGTCCCCCCACTTTCAACATTGATTCAAGAACTTTTCAATGTATTTTCCCAGCTCTGTATTTCGACGTACTGAAACTTACGATAAGCATTTCGACAATATGTGCTCCTTGTACTAAATTAGGTCTCTATCCATGAAGAAAGAACCGCAACAATATCCTCAACTTTTCATTAAGGAGGCCTGTCATATCGTCCATCTTTTCTCAGAAACACACAGTGCGGGAAAATTTGCATTTAAACCTCCCTTGATCTGATATCAGCGGTTCCTCTCTTCGAATGCGTGTCCTCATCCTACCCTGGATGTAATGGTGTGCGAGGCGTTACAACATGGCGGACCTACGGACCGGAACGAGACAAGGGGGAGAGACGAGGGGAGGGGAAATAGTACACAGCCGAGATCAATAAGTCAAGAAGTCTCAAGAGACCAGCGGCGCGACACGCCATGTTTCAGGCAGAAATTTCAATCTGTGATTTTAATGGTCGTAGGACCCGTATTGAAGCATCCATGTCAAAGAGGAACCCCCCTCCCCCCTAAAAGTGTGAAACTTGTCTCTTACATTAAAAAAAGAACATAAATTAAGAGTATTTGAAAATAAAATCTTTAGAAAAAATATAACTAACTCTCTAACCTTCTTAAACCCGAAGGTTCACGGCTGCAGCAACACAGGCCTTCCATCTGTCCCTATCTTGAGGAAGATCTATATACTCTTTTCCATCCCATCCCTACCGATTTCCTTTAGGTCCATCTCAACGTTATCCCTCCATCCTCGTCTTGGCCTTCCTACAGGTCTCTTACCATCAGGTTTCCCCAACAAGAATCCTGTAAACTCCTCTTTCCTCTCCCATTCTATTTAATCATTCTAATAATATCTGGACATGAATACAAATTATGTAGTTCTAAATTATGTAACCTTCTCCACTCACCTGTCTCCTCATCCCATTTAGGTCCAAATATTTTCCTAAGGATCTTATTTTCAAATACTCTCAATTTATGTTCCTATGTGGAGATGAGAAGATTTATGATGAGGAGACAGGTGAGTGGAGAAGGTTACACAATTAACAACTACATAATTTGTATTCATCTCCAGATAGCTATTATTAGAATAATTAAGTCAAGAAGACTTAGGTGGGCAGGCCATGTGGCACGAATGGAAGAGGAAAGAAGAGTTTACAGGATTCTTGTTGGGGAACCTGATGGTAACAGACATGTAGGAAGGTCAAGACGAAGATGGAGGGATAACGTTGAGATGGACCTAAAGGAAATTGTTAAGGATAGAAACTATTGGATTGATCTTGCCCAGGATAGGGACAGGCTTGTGTTGCTACAGCCATAAACCTTCGGGTTCAAGAATGCTAGAGAGTAAGTTAAGACTAATTTGTCGTAATTTTTACCTCTAAATTAACCCTTGTCAGAAAAGCGAAGTAAAATAAATCAAATCAATCAATCAATGATAAATATTAAAACAGGGAACGCAATAAACGACAATCATAGAGTAATGCGTATGTAACAGACAAGTTCGGTACACATACATGAAGCTGATAACCCGTACGACATGTTCATTATTAAGACAGTACCAGCCATCTTCAACCCTTACCGAATCCTACACCCAACCCTCATCTCGAGGGAAATGTTAGCTAAGGGCTGATCCAACTTCATTATGAGCAGACTGAGCCCAGGGTCAACAAAGGGTGCCACGGACCTCAGTGGCTTATCGATTACATCTCCCAGGGAGGGTGCATGCGATCGCAATATTTGTTCTTTGGAGATAGAACAGCCTTCCCGAAAGTTCTATGTCACGTCGTGTGTTTTCTTCAACGATTATACTATCTTGTCTTCAGGCTTGTTCTATAGCTTTATCTTTGTACACTGATTGTATAGGGAACGGATTTTTAAATGCAGCACCTTTCCAATAATGTAGCTGTTTTCACACCAATCGTTTGAGATATGTATTTTAGGACATGAAATCAAGTAAAATGAATACACTTTGTTGCACCTTTTCGCTTGATTAGCACATTTATCCCCTTTTAACCCCATTTGATGCTTCAGCACATTCTTCCTTCCTTTTCTTTCATGTCTTGTTAAAAAATTGGACAGAAAAATAAATGATTATCACTCTTCTTGAGCACCTATATAAGATCTTATAGTCTCATTTTGTAGAGCAGAACGAGAGCTATACAATGGTATAATATAATCATTCAGCTCCAATAGTTCCCAAGATAATGTCAGTCGCCGAGCTCAAAGCATCAGACACTTGCTATCGAAAACATAAAAATGTTGAACGCAATGCACTGTAACAAGTTGATTGACACCCAGTAAATGCCATATTTTCTTCCTAAGTACTGGTTACTTTATATAACTAACTATGTTATTTGCTACAGTATTGAATAAAGAATGCTAATGTAAGTGGTTTAGACCTAAATAACGGCACTTTTTTTTAAAAAAAAATTAAGATCCTTTTTTTCCCTTTCCCGACCACAATTTTGCACATTATAGTCCGTTCCCTACATTGATCTTTTAACTATGGGTACGTCAGCACATAGGCTATTTTTGCCCATCACGCAATACATGGAAATTGAGGACAGGCCCCTAACAAGCATACAAAAGATGTAAGTTTAAAACTTTCTCGATTATTTTTTTAAAACTGCAGTGGCAGCGATTGGGTTCAAAAACTGGGGGGGAGGGCAAGGTGCCAAAACTGGGACAAAGATAGTATATCTCCCTTTGTAGATGAGATTTAGCATAGTGCGGGAGAAAAAGTGGCGAAAAGGGGGGCAACTGCCCCCTAATAGCCGCCACTGCATTCATGCATTACTTAACAAGAACTAAGACTATAGTATAGTGTATCTGAGGACATATGCTCCATAATCTAGTTAAAACCTGAGGCTGTAAAGGGACACTCAGCACACACAAGGACAACTACCTCGATCTTCGAAGAACAAATATTGCGATCATAATTTTAAAAAAAAAAAGGTAAAGTGCTCCCCTGTGCATAGCACCACGCCATGAAGGCTTATAGGGGGTGTGGGGGTAACGCCCCACACGTAACTATTCATAGACTTACACAAATCGTGTGGATATTATATAGCAGGCCATGACAAATATGCATTTTTATTGTTGCTAAACACGCGTTTCAATCGGCAGTAAATGGAAACCAACAATAAAGGTACGAACAGAAAATTAGAGGCATCAGCTGAAAAAATGCATAAAGACTGTAACTCAGAACAAATGTTTAAATGCATCACCGAGAAAGATGCATAAAATGCATCAATCGATGCATTACAGTATCGATAGACTTGCATTTTATGATGCACTTTCGCGTTACCTGCACAAATAATGTACAAAATGGCATCCAATTGTAAATCTAATTCTTGTCAAAGGTCAAAAAATACACTTTAGTGCATAAATAAATGCACTTCTTGTGCAGCAAATATATTTCATACATTTAGTTTCATGCGTCGACGTGTTTATGTATTAACTATAACAGTGCACTGACTGACTGACTCTTTATTTGACTTTTTGTTCTGTATTTCTTCTGTGACGAGTGAACTATTGACGCGTTGGTAGTATCTCTGTATTCTTTAATTCCTGCCACTGTCGCTTGGTTTTTCATCTGCGTCTTAACTATATTAACAGTACACAACAATCTACCTCCGGTAGCATGAGAAGAAAATTCTGAAAGTTGTGCCATAATATTTTTGTTTGACGTGTTCATCAGTTTAGACATGTACGGACATAAATCTATTAAACTGAAAACAAATGTCGTCATCATTTAATGAAAAACCTTTATATTCATTCCTCTCTCCATTGTATTTACAAAGCGACATCTCTTGGTCCAGCGATCGATCTCCGAGACTCGGTTTAAGCTGCGCATGTCACGTGAGTTCGTTCCTTGGTCGATAGGTCGTGTGCAAGCAATTGTTTCCACGTAGCTAATATCGTCTGCTTCCATTTTCCAACAATGTACATACACAGAGACATATGCATACATACACTTGAGGATGTACACGGTGGGAGAACAGAATACCACACATATCAATTTCATGTGAAATTTTTGATGGATGTGAAATCGCTAAGATTTCAGAGCTCCAAAGCTTACATAATTAGCCAAAGTTTGTTACTATTTTTTAAATTATTTTTCAAAAATATTTCCTGTATATTTTGTATCTTGATTACGTCGTCTATCAAATTTTCAGATAAACCGTGAACATAAGGTTGAATAACAAATTAATTAAATACATGAAATTCACTGTAATTAATTAAGAAAATTTGGCAAGTCTAGCTCAATAATCGAATATAAGACGCCCGCTGTTACGCTAAACAATGTTCGGTTTCTTTACATTTCAAATTCCTCTCACAATTATGCAATTAATTAACGTAAAAATAAAAAACAGGCGATCGATCATACATGTATTTACAATATGTAAAATCAACTTTTATTTACATTTGCGAGTAACTTGAGTAGCCTACAAATTTCTACCATTTTAATTAAATTGTGTTTCTTTCAATAAAATTAGAATACTTCTTAAGCAAATTACTCCAACTTTTTATTTGCTATTCCTCAAGGTTTTAATTCACGACACCCGGATTCTAAATTGCTTCTCATGTCATTTTATTTGAATCTGTTTTCTAGTGCCATCTATACTATCTCCATTTGTACTATCATAGCCCGCTATGATCGTACTATGTACACGTGCCCTATCTCTATGCCTATTATCACTGATGTAAGAGTACCTTGTACAGTGAAATCCATAAGTATTACCGTGCAAATTGTCCATGACTATTTTCATTAGGTTTTCTCTTACATCGTATGTGTTTTTAAGCGATGGATTTTTATGTATGCTGGTGCAGAAGTTGTCAACAGCTTGTTTTCAGTTTTCTTTTAATTCATGAAGCTCTCATTGGGTCAAATAAAGTACACTAACATGGTGATGGACAATTGAATCGTCAGGTTTAAGAAGAGAATGAAGACCAATAAATGGCAAAATGACCTTTTGCACTCGACATCTACACGTTAGTGTGAAGAAATATATAAAACGCCGTCCCTAGAGGAAGATATAGAACCTGAAATCAACGCATGGTGTAAGAAGGAATTAATCCCTGACCTATTACAATGCCACATTACCAATCAACATGGGCATTCGGAAGGGGGGGGGGGGGCACGGTCCTCCCTGGAAAATGAATGTGTACCTAAAAATTATATATTTCACACATAGTTTCATTTCAATCACAGTAATTTATGTTAATTATTATAAATTCGTTGAAAAAACATGATAATTTCAGACTGAAATAGTGTATTTTGAGAGGGCATCACTATTTTGGAGGAAAATTATCTGTCCTTTGCCCCCGTGGAAAAACATTACCTTGCTTGCCCCTCCCTGGAAAAAATCCGGCGGACGTCCATGCCAATCAACGAAAGAAAAGTGAATGATGTTAGGAAAATCATCCCCTACATTCCAGACGCCAAAAGAACTTTCCACGACGTCATGGTAACTATGCCTACAACTTCTCACCACGATGAAGATCAGTCGGTGGATGAATGACTGTTTGTTGTTTGACTTGCCTTCAAATTTCCAAAATTTGGACATTATTTTGTATCACTCATTCCATTGTGCACATTCGTGTGGTAAACTACACGAGAATATATTTTCTTTTCCATTCTACGCTTTATTTCCGTTTTTTCCCCCAGCAAAAACTTCATACGTTTTAAGAAGGAAATAAATCCACCAACTTTTTTACATTTTATATAAGTTCTGGTCACATGTACATTGTCTCTCACGTACTCCTCTATACCTACACAGGGTTCTCACGTTCCAGTACGAATTTTGTTGTTCTTGG
Source organism: Lepisma saccharinum (assembly GCF_977018435.1). Classification (NCBI taxonomy): domain Eukaryota; kingdom Metazoa; phylum Arthropoda; class Insecta; order Zygentoma; family Lepismatidae; genus Lepisma; species Lepisma saccharinum. The sequence continues at coordinate 15,409,564 of NC_139229.1, forward strand.
AAGCACACTTTCCCACTTATACACTTTCTTTAATTTCCCACAGATTTACTTTTTGGACTTATTCCCGTCTTGAACCTGCCGATTCAATTTGCATGGTAATACTCATGGATCCCACTGTACAGTATCGTCTCAATATTTTTGGCACGTTCAGCATGAAAAGCATCAAAATCTTTTTTCACAACTTACGCCGGAGAAAAGGCAGAAAGTTTATAGTAATTACGGTTGGTACCGAGAGAAAAACGATGATTCACGAGAAAAGACTGCGACAAGTCACATCTCCTTTTGCCTTTTGTACAGTCACCGGCAAAAAAATCCTAAAATGTGTTATGTGTGTTGCCTAGATCTACGGCGGTAGTAAATTTGCTGTTATAAATCCACACATCGCCGTACAGTTAGGCAACACACACAACGTATTGCAGGAAAGTGAGTGCACAGTACCGACACATAACAATGAGTGATTAAATTGACGAAAAGACAGACACCCATAAAGAACCCAGGCTGGGATTCGAACCCGGAACCCCTGGCGTCGTATCGTGCTCCGCTAACCACTCCGCCACGGAGGTCGGCAACCTTGGGTTCGAAACCCGTCTTCATTCCTCTTGTGTTTTCCCTTAGATTCTCTCGTATCTCTCGTTTGAGTTATGGGTAATTTGCTGTGAGACATGTGCCTCATACAGTGTTGCCATATCTCCGACTGAAATCTTTCATAATTTGACATGGTTTACTCCAACCATTCTTATGTATTGTACAATTGTACACCCTCTATCTAGATGAATTAGATAAAAGAAAATCCAACGCAGGCATGAAAGTAATAGAAAAACAGAAATCCGAGAATTTCGAAATTTCCCGCAATTTCGATTTTTTCATAAAATTTTCCTTTTTACTGAAAATTGGACCTTGGGTTTCGCCACATCAAGATATATTTCCATTCATGTACCAACACTGCTTCTGCCAAGCGCGGCACAGCAACAGAAAGAAACAAGCAGTTTTTTTTCCCCTCCAGCACTGTTTCAGGAATTGTTTTAGTCGTTATTATCGAAATGAGGAGCAGTTCACTGTGATAATCTGAAATCGGAACACATGGAAAGGAAGTTGGTGTAAGGTCAGTCGCCTTTCTTACCACGTAGAGCCCAAAAATGAAAGTGGAAAATGGGCTTCGTGCACAATGAAAATAGATGTTCTTCGACAGCCATGTTAAAGTAGACTTGCTATTTATTTTTAAACAAAGAAGGTTGATCCACCATACGCAGGATTTCGTGGGATAGGATCTATGAACACGAACGTGCATGCGCATTGGATCAATGCAAGCCTGCGACGAATGTCAGCCCCTGACACACCTTCAGACCAGAGAAATCGAATCACTGATAGCCCGTGGAGTGGCCATGTTTACACTGTAACAAAGGAAAGAAAAATTTTGATCAAACCTCAGCCACATGACCACAAAAGTACAACCTTGTAGCACACAAGCGCTGAAGGCAGTGCGGCCAACCTGAGAAAAGTTGTGGCCAAAGTGTAATTTTTGACTTCCCCTCGTATATATACATAAAAGTTGGAGCTTCGTATATTCGTATTTATATACTAACGTCATGTACTCTCGGGTACTGACATACAAGGGTTGGATAAAAAGTAATGGCAACTCTGGTATAATTGGTACTTGACTGTATAGGCAGAGGAGCACGTGTTACATTCCTTCAAAGTAATCGCCCCTCATCTCTACGAACTTCTGTCGCACGTATGAAAGGCGTCGTACACCGTCAGCGCGTCCATCTCTGTCGATGTCCCGCAGTGACCGCCCTATAGCACGTATGATGGCTTCGCGCGTGTCGTAGTGCTTCCCGCCCAGTGGATCCTTCATTTAGGCAAAACGGTCGTAATCACACGGTCTCATACCGGTGAATAGGGCGGATGTTCCGGTACCTCCCACTACCAGTTATGCAGGAGCGCCGTCACATTGTTCGCAGTGTGACACCTTGCATTGTCAAGCAGGATGATGGGACACCGTGCCGTCGCTTCCTTCTTAATGCGAGACGAAGGTGGTGTTGCAAGAAGGTGCAGTAGTAGGCTGCGTTGACCGTCTGCCTGAGAGACGTTGTTCTTCTTGCCTAAACATATTGTTAGGGCGCTTGCACTCTCGTCCTCTGCTTCAGAGCACTGCTGTTTTTGACTGAATAACATACAATCGCTCCCACTCACTATACTTCCTCGTCTGACATTCCTTTATCAGCCACGAAACGCTTGTGGCGCTGTGACTCACCCCTTTCACGGGACAGCAGTGTTGCCATTACTTTTTATCCAACCCTTGTAGATCTGGATAAGAGTGTTGACGTCCAGTACATAGTGAAACGCATATTTGAGAACTTGATATTGTATTCGTTACCTTTACAATAGTAATCATGTGCCTAATATAATAGCACACGAACGAACTAACTATTCGATGTAAGCCTTTGTTTTCGTGCAAGTCATTGATACTTAAATATGACATTGTATGATGTTAATTTTGCAAATGCAGTTTCTTCACTTATAACTGCCACTTGATATTTCAACCTGCCGGACAATATTTATTCAAGTATACAGTGCCGATGTTGTAGAATAGAATATAATAGAATAGAATATATGTTTATCAGTATCAGCCTTTGCGGCTGTACACACATTTCCATACATCGATTAAGTTGACTTCTCCTTTCTTTTTCCACCCATAACCCTTCTCTTTATGTCCTCACATGTTCAACTTTACCTTTCATACTAATTGTGGGTTCTTCTCTCACTACAAATTATCAACCAGTTCGTCATCTTACAATAATATAACAAAGTACCAAATGATAAATAATATTATTGAAAAAGTTAATGTTTTTTACTTACAATGGTATGGTAGACGCAAGGTCAGTGAATTAATATATGAAGACATTATTGTGAATGGACGAGTTCATTTCATGTTATTTGGTTTATAATTTCACGCACCAACGAAAGTAATGTATTCACGAGAGAGTTGTGAAGTGCTCTACGTTCAGTGCAAACTTCTTTTTTTAACAAATTTATTTTTCCTTTATTTGAATAAATATAACGTGTATGAAACTCAATTCATCCTAATTTTTTTTTGTAAATTCAAAATGGTTGGAAATAAGCATGTAGATGCATTTTCAGATCTTATGTAACATGTTCACTTTGTACTAATGCATCATTTGCCTTTCAGCTGGGGAGGTTCTCGTCGAGCTTGCGGGGCATTTGAATTCGTTGTATAAGTACCAGGTTTGTCTAAAATTTAACCATAAGGCTGTTCCTTCTTAACATCTTGGGTCGAAATATATTTTTTTTTACATTTGAGGCTTGTATGGAATGTGTTCGCAAGGACAATTACAATGTTGCGTTGTCGTGCGCTTCCTGACGGGTGTGTCCAAAGTACCAGGGTGTGACATTTTTGAGTCGGAGTTTTTGTGATTGGGACATAGTAGTGAGGGTGTATGAGGACACATAGGGAAAGCGGGGGACGTCTCGTTAGCCTAGTGTCGTCATACAGTAGAGATAGATTACATGTGAAGAAGTAGAGATATAGTAGATATGATGATGTAGATATGGAGTAAATATGAAGGAAAGATAGGGTAGATATGATAAAGTAGAGATAGAGTAGATATGAAGTAGAGATAGGGTAGACATGATGAAGTAGAGATAGAGTGCATATGATGAAGTAGAGATAAGAGTAGATATGATGAAGTAGAGATAGAGTAGATATGAAGTAGAGATGGGGTAGACATGATGAAGTAGAGATAGAGTGCATATGATGAGGTAGAGATAGAGTAGATATGATGAAGTAGAGATAGAGTAGATATGAAGTAGAGATAGGGTAGATAGGATGAAGTAGAGATAGAGTGCATATGATGAGGTAGAGATAGAGTAGATATGATGAAGTAGATATAGAATAGATATGATGAACTAGAGTACATATGAAGTAGAGATAGGGTAGGCATTTTCCAGTTAGCACCGTTACCTATTAAAAAGTTCATGTTGAAACATGAAATACCACATAGAAAACCGAGTGAAGACGCATTTCATACGTGAAAAACATCATCATGGCGGAAATTTTCAATCATAACTGATGAGAACACAATGTGTCGCAGGTCATAATGCGTTCTCTATAAAACATATTCTAAACATTTGAATTCTTCTGATTATGAATGTAGTGTAGTTCATTTTACTAAAAATCAGAATTCCATTAAATACACCATCTTCTAAATTATCATATTCACTACTTTTGAAGTAAATTTCCAACAATTGTAAATTTATTTTTGCAGTATCAGGGAAATATAGAACAGAAAATATATTTTAAAACAAGTATCCAAATTATTCTCAAACGTTTCGACTGAATTAAAATTTCATATATTGCGATTGAAGTGCCATCTATTTTTTTAAATTTTAAGTTTATCTTTAAACACGTGCAATAGGTGAACAAGACTAAGAAAATCCTTTAACATCAATCAATTCGATGCACTTCAACTATAAATAGTTTGGAAAATTTGACATTTTTTCCCATTATTGTACCACATTAAGGATAAACTAAAAAATAATGTATGTGTATGCATATAATATACTAACACGAAATCTGAAATAAACTCTATCGATTGCATCCAAAGATTGGCACGTCACATTTTTCAGTATTTATATTTTCTTAGGTATGTTTTGATACAGACAGTGACAGAGCCATCTACTGATTAACAGTGGAAATTAACATATATAACTATTTCAAGAGTTTAAACTTCGAAACTTTTGCAATACCTTAACAACTGATTTCTTAGAGTTCAACATTCCCTAGACATTACACGTTGTCTAATTTCACGTATTCTCCGATACCAAGTTCGCTTTTCTGTCTCTTTTGAATAATCGCGACGATGCAGATGAGTGAAGATATGAAATTGATGAAGGGACACTCGCAAGGATCACCCATGACCAGACCAAGATTCGAACCCGAGAACTTCGGTGTCGATATATACGTCCAAGCTTTAGCGATGAATCACCAAGAATACTTGGGTCTCCAGGCGAGTTTCTAGCAACCCCTCTTAACTCACACCCTGCTTGTACATGTATATCCCCCAAAACAGGAAAGTTTCTCCGCCACTGGGCATTGCTTTCCGGAGCGAGGGCACTGTACAAAAGAGGTTAGGTCACCCGAGTGCATGAAGCGTATTCAGGTGAACGCACGTTCTATCAAAACGCATGTTCACTGCTGACGGAACGCCACACATTGGCAAGCACCTTGGAAGGATATAGACACGGTGCCAAAGAACTTTCCAATTCCTTTGCCAACCGTGAATCGACAAGCGGAATATGTTAATAGCTGCAGAACACACCTTTTCAAAGGTTCGGAAATTCAGGTGAAGAAAGGATATACATTTTACAACAGATCAAAAACGCAGCCTCAACTTGCTTCCCGCCGGGTTGGAATCCCGGCCTTAATTTCCTCAATTTCCCTCCTTACAACGTGCTGCTTAACCGTTCTTCTACTTTCCTTTTACTTCGTGATGGAAATTAAAATAAAAGTCCATATAATACAGAATTTCACAGTACAAAGCCGTAATCGTACAAGGCATCAATTGAATTGTTGTTTTAAGACCACTTTATGCACAGAAAGGCAGTGGCGAAGCGTGACATTTTTACGTAGTCATCGCAAGACTTGCCAAACGTCAGGATCAATCTTTCATCGGGGGGAGAGGGATATTTCTTCAGGATAAACACCAAGGACATGCGTTATGTTGTACGATTCATATTCTAGTATCTGAGTGATAATAATAGCTCACGGTGCTGTAAGCGCATGTCCACATTAGCTGAAGAAAACAAAAGAAGAATGAATTTGTTTACCATACATTTCCGTCCGATGAGAAATTCCGAAAAATTGGGAATGCAAATCCGAAATCCGGTCACATAAACCCTGACCCTGCAGTGGTTGTAAACATGGGGGCTGACAAAAAAGGTATGTTATGACCAAACCTTCAAGAGAGGGAGAAACCAGTGGTCGAAGGACTTTGAATTCGCAGACCTGCTGCGATGACTTAGGCCGCCTGACCGGCCTGACACCATTGCACTCCACAGGAAACGTAGCGGGGCGGTTGTGCACGGGCGGTAGAACTGGGCTCTCATTTCGATGCGCTAAACTTAGCGAATCTCTTGCGTATATCTAGCTGTTTTATGGCGTCACTTCATTAATTTCGCACAAAGATACGAATATTCTGACTTATCTTTTACTTTTTCTCTAAAATATTTAAAATTCAATATTTTTATTATTTTCCTTTGTCATCGCCGCATCTCCCGACGACCGGACGCCTCGCCTCTGCAGAAAGGCTAATCGGGACTAAACCTACAGTTTAAAGTGGGATCCGTACAAGGCATCAAGACGAACAACTTTTCTTCGTTACGTTTTGCTCATTGACGCCCCGTTACGACGCTACGAGTCCTCGAGAAACAGCAGATTACATTTCTGAATGTTGCCACAGTGCTCGGCAACAAGAAAGTTTGTTCCACTGATTGATTTGGTTTATTTCAGTTTGCTTTTCTGCCACTTTTGGCTAATCGCAAAGATGACGATGCATGGCTATAAGATTAAATGGATGACAGGTTCGCAACACGAGCCTCTCGGAGGACTGTACGGGCTGTGATTCCCCACGCTAGAGTCTCGCTAGTCCGCAATATGCAGTCCAGGTTGTATTACGTGGGAGAGAGTTTGATATTTGAGTGTCTCAATAAAAGGGTTACCCCTTTCTACATAAGGGAGGATTTCTGAGCTTCTACAAGGCCCACTTTACACTCAGAGAGCTAAATGCATCATATCAATTGATGCACCAGAATGCATCGATTGATGCACTAAAGTGTGTTTTATGGCTTCTTCAAAGAATCAGATTCACATTCGATGCATTTGGGTGCATTTTTGTATGTCGAGAAAGAAACACGAAAGTGCATCATTTCATTCAAGTGAGGATTTATTTCAGTCGAGATGCACTTCATTGCATCAGTTGATGCGTTTTAATGCACTTTCCTGCATTTTTTTTGATGATGCACTTAAACGTCTCGTCTGAGCTACATAAACTCTGTAGCTCAGACCAACCGTTTAAGGGCATCATCCAAAAAGATGCAGGAAAGTGCATCAAGGAACATCAACTGATGCATTGAAGTGCATCTCGACTTGAAGGAATCCTCACTTGAACCAAATGATGCACTTTGGTGTTTCTTTCACGACATACAAAAATGAACCCAAATGCATCGAATGTGAATCTGATTCTTTGAAGAAGCCATAAAACACACTTTAGTGTCATCAATCGATGCATTCTGGTGCATCAATTGATATGATGCATTTAGTTCTCTGTGTGATATAGGCGGAAACATTTCCTCTAAACAATTTTGTTTGCATAAATGCTGAGGAAATGCTTCCAACATTCTTATGGCTGACAGTACTTTACAGGAAAGGATTTCATGTAACATTCGGGTAAGCTTTTGCGATTGCAATGTATAATGTGTTCAACAAGAAAGGCACGTCGAGTGCACGGTGTTTACAATTGAAACAACTAAAATATTCTTCCACACGTGTACTGGAAACATTATAAAGTATGTATTTAAACAGCGCCATTGATTTATACCTAATAGTTCTTAATAGGAAACGTTATTCCTCTCGGTCGAATAGTTATGGTCTTTTAAAAATGTGGAGTGATACATTGTTTACACGCCGTCGCCATTACATCTGCACTCGTGACCTAGAGGTCGCCAGTGATTGGTTGATTGATTCATTGATTTTTTGTTTTAAGTCCACTTTACGCACATTAAGGCTAAGTTTAAAGTGGGATCCGTACCACTATGTACCTCCAGGGGTATCGAACCCGGGACCCCTTGATTACAAGGCGACGACGCTACAATCACTGCCCCATCTGGGAGGCAATGCCAGTGGGTTTAGGTGTAGTATGTCTCCACATTGGAAGAATATAGGTGTGATATATATGTACGTTTCAAGTTCTTTATTTGTGTATATTCTCTCCACTTTAGTTTCTTGTTAACCACGTTAGGTTAGGTTAGGTAAGGGAAACATACAAAACAACAATTGTTAACCTAACCTAACCTAACCTACCGTGGTTTACAATGACGTATCGAGGGAAAATGTGGAGACATACTGCCATGATTAAAATGTGGAGACATACTACACCTATACCCTGAGTGCAATGAAAATTGCTACGTAAATAGGACGGATTCTATCCTTGAGAAATGCCATGAAAAATGCCATGGCATCTGAAAAGCTATAAGATTTTTCACTTTACACGGTAGCTTTTTAATCATGGCATAAATGTTAAGAAGAATGCTTTCGTCGAAAGCGGGACTAAGCCTTCAGAAAACCACCGACGACATCTACCCCTGTCGCATTCCCAGAGTAGCGCATGAACACTTGACAAATGTCCCCTCACCCAGCTCATAATGCGTGTCCATCACATATAGATTTATAGGGAGAGAAGAGCTCTCCCTGCCCCTCCCTCCCCCTCCGCCCTCGCTGCCAAATGGCTATATAGGAGACCGTGGTGGATCGATGGCGGTTTTCGTACATCTTCAGCGAAAACACGCATCGCCCCCCCCCCCATCGCAGCCTCCCCCTTGCTAATGCGGCCATGTATTCATAAGGGTCTTGAGCCGGCACAAAGTCAAGTCATTGCGAACGTGGGAAAGCCAATACGATCTCGAGTGGGGGAGTGCGCGATTGAAGAGGATTCATATTCAGTGTGGCCAACTCCGGTCGTTTTACACCATTCATCTCTTCGTGACTGTCACCGAGCCAGAATTAGGGTCCGGATTTTTTTTATGTACAGTCAGCGGCAATAAAAATGGGACACCTAGATCCAGAAATAATCGCTTCCCTGCAATATGTTATGTGTGTTGCCTAACTATACGGCGATAATAGAACTTCCTATTATAGAGTTGTTATTGAAGTAGGGTCGGCGGATTACAATGTTAGGAGAACAACATGCACGAATTTGATGTTACATATTTTCACATATTTTGAGAACCAGTATATCACACATTTTCCGCATAGAGAACATATTTTTACATGTAATGTGTTATATTTAGTTATCTAGTAGTTATCACACTAACTCAGATATCCTAAGCCCAGCGACAGGTTACGTTTGCAGCAACTTTTCGCATATGTAGGCCCAAACGTGCGCGCAGAATATAGTTCCGCTGCAATAATTTTCTCACTGTCTGTGATATCAACAGCTCGGCGGTTGAGGCGAGAGTGGCACGGGAGATTCTGAGCGCCTTTCTCGCGCGGATTAATACATTAAACATGCTGCAAACTTAACCTGTCGCGGGGTAGTGCTAAAAACATTCTAAATATGCTTTTCCCAAAATTCATTACCTAATTGCGGCAGGCTATTTTCTTCATTCAATGATAATATTCTTGTAGTGAAAATTTAATACCAACTCTTGTGGAGTTACATCAGGTTATTGCGAGGTCCTGGGTTCGGTACCCGGTGGGGGCACATAGTGGTTCGATCGGATCCCACTTTAAACTGTAGGTCCAGTCCCGATTAGCCTTACTGTGCATCAAGTGGACTTAAAACACCAAATCAATCAATCAGGTTACTGCAGTGGTTCCCGAAGTAGGAGTCGCGAAATGTTCCAATATTTTCACTGAAATGGCATGTTTGTTCCAAATATGTGCTTATTTAGTACTTTTTACACATAAAATGTTTCTGAATTTGAAATACGCGTATGTGTTTATTTTTTAACTTAAGGCGAGCGAACTAACCACACTGACTGAGCGTAGCAAATGTGGATAGGCATGCATTGTGACTTGGGCGCGGGAGGAAATTCTTGAAACACTAAAGACACCGTGGAACGAAAAGGTTTGGTTACCCCTGGGTTACTGAACTGTACTGAACACTGTTTTCATTCATATTATCAATTTATCACGATCATGAATTGTTTAATGTTATTTAGAGCATTACAACTTCATTATTTCAACATAACTTCTTTTAATTAAAGAACTGAGAAGTTAATTTGATATAATTACTTTTTCTATTGTCACAAACGTAAAAAGTAATATCGTAGTAAGAATGAAGAGAACCAGAAAAGAATGAAATGGTTACTATGAAATTTTAATGTATTTACATATTTTTTACATATTTTCGTGATTTTTGTATCATAACTAAGACAAAATACATTAGCTGTTAATTATATACCCTCAAAACAGAACGAAGTAGGTCAATTTAGTAAAATGTCAAATCATCGTCTAACCTAACAACTAAAATTAAACCTGTGTCATTTTATATTGACGTCCTGCCAGATTAACATACCGCGCTACATCTAGTGTCCATTTACTTTGTCTTTTCAGTTCCATTGTACACCCAACGGCGAAAGAAACAGTAGGCGAATTGTTCACCACCATTTTAATTCCGTCTGTATTACACATTGTGATGACAATGAATTGAAATAATGACGTCAATAAGCAGAGAACCAACATAGTTCCATTCCTTAAAACAAGACAGGATGCAGAATAAAAAAAAGTTATGAAAATAGCGGTGGACAATTTACCTACCATTATCTTTGCCGTTGTGTGTACGATATATACATCAATTTATAACGATCATGAACTTTTCAATGTTACTTAGGACATTACAATTTCATCATTTCAAAAAACTTCTTCCTAATTAAACAACTGAGAAGTTAATTTGGTATAATTACTTTTTTCTACTGTCACAAACGTAAAAAAGTAGCATAGAAGTGAGTGAGAGGATTGACATGCATCCGTCCGTGCGTGTGTGTGTGTGTGTGTGTTTCGACACCTACAAATATTTCGTTATTATTGTTGGCATTAAATTTCTGCCTGATATATATTTTTTCAAACTCAGATGCAAAGGTAAAGGTAAAGTGCTCCCCTGTGCATAGCACCACGCCATGAAGGCGTATAGGGGGTGTGGGGGTAACGCCCCACACTTTCTTGATCCGGTCGTGAGTGGGGGTGATGTGATCAGCATCATGCCCCTGACCGCCTTTACCCCCCAGGTACCCATGTTATTCGACGCTGGGTAGGCGCCGGGGCCGGTTCCACCGTTAGAAAAGTTCCCGGATTTGAACCGGCCGGGGATCGAACCCGGGACCTTTAGCATGGTAGTCAGACGCGTTACCGACTGAGCCACCGCGGCCCTTCAACTCAGATGCAACTTTTCGAAATATGTATTTGGTTTCTGATTTTGTTTACTTGTCTATTTCAATAGCTTTCGTCCATTTGCAATATTTAGGAAAAATGAAATGAATTAATTTATTTAAAATATATTATGTTCTGTGTTTCAGACCAAATACCCGGTTGAACAAAAGTATTCAACCATCAGGACTTTTTAACTTACATAATACTTTTACATTTCATGAATTTAAAAAAAAGGAATTTGTCTATTTCGTATAACTCTAATTTTGTCACAACCCGACCTCCGTGGCTACGGACAAAGGTGTTCCGGGTTCGAATCTAGGCCTGGGTATGAGTGTTCTTTGTGAATGTCCTTCATCATTTTAATCATATCATCACTCATCCTCTTCTTCGCGATTAGCCAAAAAGTGGCTGAAAAGCGAAGTTATAAATTGTCTTGTAGCGATTTGGTAACATTTAGCACTCTATAGCTGGCAACATTGGTATCCATTCTGACTCCCCCCTTCGTTTTGCATACATGGATCCTCTTCGTTGACTCTAAAAATCCTTCACTCGATTTTCCCCTTTTGGGTGACTGCCCCCTCCCTCCTCCTCCACCTCTTCAATTATCGGGCCCCCTTTTTGAACCCTGAGAGACAACCATGAGATTCCCCACTCAGCTTCTCCAAGTTAAAAAAAATGAAAAACTAGATTATGAGCGTATAGGCTTTGGAGTTGGGGCGGGGGGTGGGGGGATTACATGATGCTTTACGAGAAAAAAGGTATCTTAATTTTGTGGCACGATCATGAACGTCCGCGGATTTTTTCAGGGAACGGGAAGGAAGGTATTTTCTTTCCAGGGGGCACATTTTCCGCAATAATAGTGTTCTTCCTTCAAAAAACATTGTTTAAATTTGAATGTATCATGTTCTTGCAATAATTAACACGTATAATTGTGGATGAAATGAAATTATGTGTGTGAAATATATAAATTTTGGTTGACTTTCATTTTCTAGGGGGGCACGCCCCCCTCCTTGCCCCCCGTTCCGGACGCCCATGAGCACGATCAAAGTTTTTAAAATTGGTGTTTATGGTACTACATTAGATGCTGGTGAAAAAGAAAGACATTTACAAACAGTGTTAGAATTTACCGCCAAGTTGACAATTAACGATTTGATGATTCCCGAGTCGAATGACTACACAGATGGCAGCACACTCTGTGGTCATACATTATTTGATTTGATTCGAGTTTATTTGATTTTGATATTTAGCATCACTGCCTGTTTATTTACAAAAACAAGATGCAAACGTTTTTCAAAAATTTGAGTATCTTTTCGTGCATTGTGATATATAATGATAAGTTTCAGTTGAATGCATCATAGATGTATTTTTTAAAACTTAACATAATTTTAAACATTAATTATATATAGTAACTACAAGTATATTACGGCAGTTAAAGATCTCGCCACGAAAATAGCCCAGTCAAGGTCACGCCACCCACCTAGTGTTGCCATGAGCAACAATTTCAACCGACGAAATCAACCGTGTACGTACGCAAAGATGAGAAAATCTCTTTGGCGTGCTGTCCTCTGAGCAACTTGTTTGTTCGAAGGTGGGGTCGGGTGGGAGGTGGGGGGAGTAGCAATTTCTAACACCCTTTCAATGTTGCGAAACTTACATGGACGAAAGGTCATTGAGTTCGAGTGCGTCTGTTGTGTATGTTGTTTGTACCGAAATGAAGGGCAAAACCGTACATAGTGAGAGCCGAAAGGTGATTTCGAATGTTGTTAAATTTTTTGACAACGAAGCGAGAGAAGAATGTTACACGTTTCCGGTCAATCAAGCTACAAAGCTTGCTTTCGAGAGCTAACGTCACTCTCATCTTCAGGGATTCACTTCAATCCCTGAAGATGAGGGTGACGTTAGCTCTCGAAAGCCTATCAGGAAGTTAATACCTTCGCTCTTGGAAGTTGTATCCTGTCCAGGTTATCACTGGAGCAAGCGAACAAAAGCAAGTCTCTGTGCAAGTGACGCGAAACGGCTCCACCAATGAACACGTGAGAGGGAACGGGATTGCATACGGTGGGAAAGCGACTGCAGTTACCAGCCTTCACAGCAGCTTGTACTGCTTCGTTCTGCCCACTCGATTTCTCCCCCACACCCTCGATGTCTGCCGCTATGCGCGGCCTTGCTCCAGAGTTATCCTGGATAGGGGGTACATGTAGAAAATATCAGACACCTCTTCACGGACCTTATCGATGACGTAACGGTACAGGGATGGTGTGGAAAGCGACCGAAAAAGATGATTCCCGAGTCTAATGACAACACAGATGGCAGTGAAATCTGTTGTCAATCATTACGAAAGTAATGTTTTTTTTTCTTTTAATTCATTCTGTGGATTTTTTGTCTTTGATTTCACTTGATTTTGTTATTTAGCATCACTTTTCTGCCTCTTTTCATTAATCGCGACGATGAGGATGAGTGATGATATGATGAAATTGATGAGCGGACAATCCCCAAGAACTCCCATGCCCAGGTCGGGATTCGAACCGGAGATCCCTGGCGTCGCAGCGCGCTGTGATAACATCTCCACCACGGAGGTGTTTTTTTAATCTTGAAATGGGTAAGTAAATTGCTGGGAACAGTTTATTTCTGTAGTGACTGAAGTCACGAATTTCGAAAGAAAAGCAAAATAAATTAATGAAACAAGGAGGGAATAAGCTATAAAAGAGTGAGAATGTGGAGACAGACAGAGAGATACATAACTAGAGAGTGTGTGAAGGGAATGAAGATTGATTGATTGATTTTGTGTTTTAAGTTCACTTTATGCACAGTAAGCCTAATCGGGACTGGACCTACAGTTTAAAGTGGGATCCGAACCACTATGTGCCTTCACCGAGGGAATGAAGGGAGAGGAGGGAGACAAACAGTGAGAATGTGGAGAAAATACATTTGAGAGAGAGAGATAAATAGCCGAAGAGAGAGAGAAAGAGAGATAGAAATAGCCAAATAGAGAGAGAGAGAAGAGAGATATAAATAGACAAATGGAGAGAGAGAGAGAAAAGAGAAATAGCCAAATAGAGAGAGAGAGAGGAGAGATAGATAGAAAGAGCCAAATAGAGAGGGAGAGAGAGAAGAAGTAGCCAAGTAGAGAGAGAAGGAGAGAGAGAGAGATAGAAATAGCCAAATAGATAGAGAGAGAGGAGAGAGAAGAGAAATAGCCAAGTAGAGAGAGAGGAGAAATAGCCAAATAGAGAGAGAGGAGAAATAGCCAAATAGAGAGAGAGGAGAGAGAGAGAGCCAAATAGGGAGGGAGAGAGGAAGAGAGAAGAAATAGCCAAATAGAGAGAGAGAGAAGAGAGATAGAAAAAGCCAAATAGGGAGAGAGAGGAGAAATAGCCAAATAGGGAGAGAGTGAGAGGAGAAATAGCCAAATAGGGAGAGAGTGAGAGGAGAGAGATAGAAATAGTCAAATAGGGAGAGAGAGGGAGAGAGAGAGAGGAGAAATAGCCAAATGGAGAGAGAGAGGTGAGAGAGAAGGAGAAGTATTCAGAGAGAAGGAGTGAAGCGAGAACTGATCAAACAGAGTGAGGGGGGGAGTTGAGAGAGAGAAAGAGAAGAAAATTTTCAGGCGCAAAACCAAAAACCTCCATCAGTACCTTGCGACTAATTTGGAACACCTCTCTGCATCATACCTACTAGGTACACGTGTGTACCAAATCAACACCACACCGGTAATAGCTACCGTCAAACAAAAGACAGCAGCAGATCCAGGCGTGTCATTTTGAACTTGTTCACACGTGAAATCCGATGGAAACAGTTGCCTGCGCGCAGCCGGACATATGAATATGAAGGGTTCACATATGGAACGACCAACCGTTGGAGCATTTTTCCCTTGAATACAGCTGGACGTAACATTCTTTGTCAGTTCCTCAGGCCTCTATCCAGGGTGCTGAGGAGGTAGAGGAACTCCCATTTAATACACCACTGTAAATGTGCACAGAGGTCTATATTACGTTGATATTTCTCGAGCCTTTGTTCGCCCGGTTCCTGGCCACGAGGGACCACAGATGTTGACTTCTTTCAGTTCAGTTACACAACATACGAAGCAATAATGCCAAAGTAGGTAATCGTCTTTGTGTTCCAGAGGTCTTAAGACACCTCATTACCATGACAACACGTATGGAAACCCGTTCTGCAGGCCGAGAGAGCTCTTGGCATGTGTGTGAGAGTGTGTGTGCAGCGGTGGAATGTGGGAAGTTGGTGCCGAAGAACGGAGGGGACCCATGTGTGTGTGGAAGTGACATGTGAGGGAAGGATATGCGAAACAAGACTGGACGCAGCTTGTTCTTGCTCTTAGGACCGACTCCCTTTGTGGGTGTTACTGTAACTTGCTTGATCTGGATTTGTGTATCGTGTATTCAATCGGTTCCTGAGTTAACCTGGATGGTGGGAAGAAGACATAGTTGAGTTGTTGTTGTCGTAAGTCCACTTTATAAGGACTGGACCTACAGTTCAGAATCCGAACCACTATGATCCACAGAATGTCCAAAACATATCCAAAAATGATCCACAGAATACTCATAAAACATCCTTCCTGGATATCCCATGGATGCTCCTTGAAGAGATATCCCCTGGATGTCTACTGGTTATCCAGAACTTCGGAATGAATATCCAAAAGACATCCATTAGATGTCCCTGGACTTCTGTGTGCTGTATGTACTGGGATCGAACCCGGGACCCCTTGATTACAAGGCGGAGACATTACCACCACACCACAAGGGAGGCGTAGGAAGAAGACAGAGCTAAGTAGAGATATCGACATGTTGGGATAACACGAAGAAGAATCCACTGTCTAAACCAGCCATAAGATATCCAGGCCCCTATATTTCATGGATATTCTGTGGATCATTTTTGAACATCTACATACACGCGAATAGTGCAAATTAAATGGACAGGTTGTTTGGAAACAAAATTTAGTTCTAGAAAACTACTAATTTCATACCTTCCAACATACGAATATTCCTCTAAATTTCATGTAGAATCAGATCGGTGGCGTGCCCAAGGGGGTTGATGGAGAACCTTCCCTTTGGCCCAGTATTTCTAAAAAAAAAAACACCAAAGGTAGGAAAATGTGGCAAAATTATGGCTGACTACTAAAAAAAGAATACGTACCCCCCCCCCCTTTTCGAAAATCCCGGGCATGCCATTGGGTCAGATTTCTTTCAGGGCGTCTCCAGTTGATTGCGTTAGTTTAACTATAGCGAATATACCAGCAATTCAAAGCCTTAATAAGAAGGTTAACGATTGGTGATGAGTTGAGATTACATCAGTGGCTCACTTATAGGAACAAAGGGAATTTTCGGTGTGAACCAGGAGCAACACTGGAAATAGGACGGCCAGAAGTGAAAGTGGAGAGGTCGCGCGTGGGTTGTCATTCCAATAACAAAATCTTTTAAGGAATTTAAGGAACTTCAAACGTTTGAAAATCCTTCCTCGATTTCCTCAAGGAAAGGTTCTCTCAGCATTGTCTTCCTGTTGTATTTTTTTTTGCAAAGCTTTTAATGATTTGAAAATGAGTTGCTGATTTTGGCTTCTGAACTTACATTATAATTTGAGTTTTTGTTTTAAATCTACTCATGGGCGTCCGGAAGGGGGGCAAGGGGGGCGTACCCCCCTGGAAAATGAAAGTCAACCAAAAATTATATATTTTTGACATATAATTTCATTTCAGCCACAACAATATTTATTAATTATTGTATGAATATGATACATTCAAATTTAAGTAATGTTTTTTGAGGGAACAATACTATTACTGGGAAAAATGTGCCTTGTTTGCCCCCCTGGAAAAAAATAAGTTCCTTGCCCCTCCCTGGAAAAAAAATCCTGCGGACGTCCATTATCTACTTTATGCAAAGATTGGCTAATCGGGATTGGACTTACAGCTTATAGTGGAATCCAAACCACTTCACCAGGTATCGAAACCAGGACCTCTTGATTACAATGCGAGGACGTTACCACCATTCACGTATTTTGCAGCAGGGGTACGTGCCACTCTCAAAAGAACAAGAAGTACTGACAGCATTATATTACCAGAAAAAAAAATGTTCCAGCAATCCTTTTCCAGCTGGTAAGAGAACCAAAATAAAATTACAATAAATTCATAAACCGGATCTAAATTTAAATAAGTCGACACCGGAAATCGAAACTTGTTGATTGCAGAGTAACAAGTTGGGGAGTATTCTAAACGCACGGCTATGAAATTAGGCGGGTGGCAAAAGTTCGCGCTGTTGCCACGTCGGAGCACAACCCCGTGTGTTCGGGGGTCTAAGGGAATGAAAGATCTCGTTGTAGAGTTGGTCTTTGTAATCCACCTGATACCAACTGACAGTATTTGCTCGAATGGTCAGGGACGACACAAAAGCGCCCCGGAGAGAGGTCAGTCTGACGCTCGAACTAGGCAACGCAGCCCGTTTAACGTTGCCGCACAGTGTGCGGGAAACAGCGACGTTTCTCCCGCTCTCGTTTTTGCTTTTCCCATATGTGGCACCAGCGCAATTCTACCCAGCCGCCTATTTTCATGACAGTGCGTTTAGGTCAATTATTCCCGATGTATGTGACAGTTTTTCCTGAAGAAGTAATTTCCCAAAATTTGTATTTGTATTAACATGTAGTCAAAATGTCATTTCCTGGTGGAGGCACAGTGTACAGTCAACGGCAAAGATAATGGTAGGCAAATTGTGCACCACTTTTTTCACTACTTTTTTTATTCTACATCCTGTGTTGTTTTAAGGAATGAAACTATGCTGGTTCGAAGCAGGCATTCTCCTCTGCTTATTGACGTCTTTATTTTAATTCATTGTCGTCACATTGTGTAATGCAGACCGAATGAAAATGGTGGTGGACAATTCGCCTAGTGTTCCTTCCGCTGTTGGGTGTACAGTGGATTGGATTCCTCTTTGATTCAGTCCCGATTAATTTATCTGACCACAAATTGAGCCTAAAACGAATCTTCGTAATTCTTGATCTGAATTTCCAGTGTTACATTTTATCATATGCATGCAAAATATTTTGTGTCCCTCGCACAATATTCTAGATCAGCCTGTGGTTACAAGAACGCCATTAATCCAAAAAAAATCAATACGTCCATGACGTGCCTTTCTGTGTGTAGCCCCATAGGCATAACTTGGCAGCGGCAAGGGGACACTTGCCCCTCACCCCTCAAAGTTTACAGGTTTATTTGCAAGTTAAGGGTTCTTTCCTTAATCTCCTGGGACGTGAGATGCAAAGTTATAAAGATATTGTTTTATGATTTCGGAAAATAACAGTTACAGTAATCCCTCGTTAACACAAACTCGCTTAAGACGAACACTCGGTTAACATGAACCAAATGTTGGTCCCAGCAGGGATGTATTATATCTTATAGAAAGTTTTATCGGTTAACGCGAATTTCGGTTACCACGAATTACGAACTGTTTTTTAGTCCGTTGCGTCATTAGATCTCATTTAACACGAACTTTCAAAGTTTTTCATATTTTTTTTTCTGTCGTTCCTCTGCT
This sequence comes from Lepisma saccharinum, assembly GCF_977018435.1. Classification (NCBI taxonomy): domain Eukaryota; kingdom Metazoa; phylum Arthropoda; class Insecta; order Zygentoma; family Lepismatidae; genus Lepisma; species Lepisma saccharinum. The sequence continues at coordinate 15,428,263 of NC_139229.1, forward strand.
AGGTATGTAAGAAATCGCTCGACAATCTCTATCATCTTGTCAACAATCAACTTATACAGTATTGTAACCAACAGATTCAGGTCAACAATGTGTTCAAATGTGCTTTTCTATTCTTTAAACTATAGCCAGTACGAGTAACATCAAGATTAAAACTTGGGGGCAATTGCTCGTCAATCGCGATCATCGCGTCAACAATGAGCTTATACGTGTTTAACCAACAAATTCAGTTGTGTGTTCAGATGTGTTTTTCTGTTCTTTAAAACGTAGCCAATACGAGTGACATCAAGTTGCAAGCAGTAAGATAGGAGTCATGGTCAAGAGGAACCAGACAGGTAGATATCTGCCAACAAAACTGAGAATCCTTGAGGAAGTAGACCGTGCTGCACTGAACAAAACGACAATTGCTGAGCAGTATGGAATTGCCAAATCTACATTATCTACAATACTTAAATACATAATACGTATTGTAAATGGTTAATGTGTATTGCAACGATAAAATTTGTGTCCCCGGTTAGCACGAATTTTTTAACACGAACTCTTGATTTTTCGGGTATTTAGCAAAATTATCCTGAACGCTATTTTTATGGAATGGATTTTTTTTTTATTCTGCTACCATATAGTTAAGCCCAATGTTCGATCCTAAATTTAGGCCACAGGTTGCGCCCATGTATAGCACCATGTATCGTGTGTTGGTTGTACGTAGATTAGTTTTTTTCCGAATATAAGCCGTCCAAAGAGCATTTCTAGATCTGGCACTAGTACGTAAATATCAGGGAAAACTTTTAACAGCTTAGTTCTATTAATGAGAAGGTCTTGCATAATGTTTGTATCACTGACACACACACACACACGTACACACATGCTCTATTGCTAAGGACCGTGAGAGGGAAAGGTAAAGATATCCTTTTACCTTCAAGGCCAGAAAGGTTAAGGCAAAACTAGATCTTTTCAATGAGGTTCGGTCAGCTGTAAAAACTTACTGCATCTTCAATTTAGACAAATTGTTCAGTTGGGAACTCCTTGGGGGGGGGGGGCGAAAGGGTGGAAATAGCAGCCAGTTTACGCGCACCGGAACACGTGTGCAGCAACACAGCGCGATGCGTGCATACCAAATGCATTCAATGCACCACTGCAAGCAAGGACGGTTCTCACCACTCATTTCTTTTAGCGCATAGGACTGGATTTAAACAGTCAAACTGTTATGGTACAGAGTTTCAAGGATTCCGGTGTGCATGCATAAATCCCCTTTCCCCTTCGTTCTGCAGTGTTGCAGCATGGTGGGAGTGGGAAAATGCCTAGATTAACCGTTGGTGGAGTTGTGCTGCAGATATCGAAACGCTTGCTGCTACAGGAAGTGATGATTTTATGTTTCTTTCTCTTCGTTCACGGTTTTCTCTTCTTTGCTGTTTCTTCTTCATTAACCGTGTTTTTATTTTGTTCCGATATCTTCGTACGACTGAATAGGACATTAAAGTATGAGTACTGACAACGTGCCTGATCTAACTTATTTCCTCCTTCACATAACGTAGTTGCAAAATTGTTTATTTCCTATTATTTCTTATGATTTTCAGTTATATAATTTTGTAATATTCCATGTTATGTACATTTATAAACAAATAGCATAATCGTACATTAATTCAAGTAGGGATAGAAGCTGTTTTTATAGTTAGAGAATCAATTTAATGTAAACTTAAGCTTAAGTGTAACCCTACTTCAAACAATAAATAATAATAATAATAATTTCAACCCACGTCAGGAATCGAACCTGGAGCCCTATATTCACTAAACCTCTCGGACACAGGCGACGAAATTGAAGTTCCAGTCTTATAATGTTAGTAGAAATTACAGCAAAAGGTACACTATTTAGTAAAAATAGCATAATGATTAGTACAGTAAATCCTCGTTAATCTGAAAAAAAAGCAGAATGTAAGTTTTTAAAATGTGGCTAGAAGTCAACAAGAGAACTTCCCAAAGAAAAGGCAGTCAACCACTGATGAAATTCTGTTTCCCGCAGACCTTGTACTGTACTGTATAGTGTATTTAGGCCTATGCCCTTTAAATAAACCATAATAAACGTATCTTGTTGCCATAAACGGATGTTTAATGCACTTTCTACTGTTCTTTTAGGTTATTTCAGTTAATCCGGACTTTCGTTAAACCGGTCAACTTATCCCCCATTAGTCCGGATTAACGAGGTTTTACTGTACTCATTGGCGTGTCCAAGGGGGGTTCGTGGGGGTTATATCACCCCCCTTTGGTCTAGTATTCCAAAAAAGGAACATCAAAGGCAGGAAACAAAGGCAAAGTGAGGACTGACTACTATAAAAAAAACTTTAAGAACCCACCCACCCCCTTTCGGAAATCCTGGGCACGCCACTGTTAGTACTCACTCTTGAAAATAACATAGTCGTTTTTTTTAGTAACGTTTGATCAAAGTGAATATTAACTATGTATATTTCTTTCATCATTTCTATTTTAATCACACCGTGAAACGCAAAATAGTGTTCAAAGCATACGATTAGACTGGTCCGATCAAACCTAAGAATATTCACTCACTCACTAAAAACCATCATTTTTGAAGAAAATCTGTGTGGATGTTGCTAAGTCCCCCGGTTGTACACCAGTCGTCAGAAAGTTAGTCCGCTACTCTTTTAGTCGGGAACATGAGAATCTTTGCAAATCATCAGGGCTTGCTGGGTAGAAAAGAAACACAACATTGTTTTCAAAGTTAAACGCAGTTTTATAATCGCTTATATTTCATAATCACTTACCAATAAAACACTAGAATATTCAATACTAACGTTGGGCAATTCACTCACATATAGCGAAAGTCAAATTACATAATGAATTGCTTACTTTCAATTTATCGGCAAGAAGAAAACTCGAAAACCGAAAATCTATTCTTGAATTCCTCCCGTTTCCAAGTTCTTATTGATTCTTCGCCTTCACCTGTTTTCTAACTGAGTCTGTTGTCGTCAGGTGAGAAACATTCCGGTGGGTTCACTTCCTCTGCTGAGATGAGAAAGTGACGTCAACACGAACAGATTATGACGTATTTATAAACATATATACAAGTTCCAATCACAACTGTATCAATCTAACTATAGTTGTCTGTGACAGCTTGCACATTATTTGAAGTAACAAGCATTTTAAAATCTTAATATCTTACAAATATAAAATCTTCAACGCTCAGGTTCGTTACAATGTACAGTGGGATCCATGAGTATTACCGTGCAAATTGTCCATCACCATGTTCGTGCACTTTATTTGACCCAATAAGAGCTTCAAGAATTAAGAGAAAACTCAGAAAAAGCTGTTGACAACTTCTGCACCAGCGTACATAAAAATCCATCGTTTAAAAACACATAAGATGTGAGAGAAAAATGGATGAAAATAGTCATGGACAATTTACACGGTAATACTCATGGATCCCACTGTACAAGTTAAATCATTAGGCTAAATCGTTTTTAACCGTGTATAAACCAAAGCAGTATATGTACACACTACACACTGTCTATAAAACGTTACCTTTCTGGCACTTGGAATTCTTTAGATTTCGATTTGGCCCAGGGACATCTTCAACTCAGCTCTCTGGCACCAATTCCGCTTTCAATTGTGTAATGATTGTAGTTCATTACTGGGTTACTACCAAAAGCTGATTTTCGGAAGTTTGTCTTAAGTCCACTTTATACACAAATAGGTTAATCGGGACTGGATTGAGTTTAAAATAACGCTACCCGCCAATCACGTTTTCTTTCGGTTATCCATAAGAATGGATGCTCCTAAATATAAAATAATAGGACACATACACACACTGGCGTATGCAGGATTTCTTTTCGGGAGGGGTTGGAATTGTAAAGGTGGATAATACATAGCTGCGTTCTATGGGGCGGGATGCATAATAAAATATTTTGTATATTTTTGGCTTTTTAGTCTATTAAAATTGTACTCAAAGACAAAAATTGTAATCAGGCTCACTTTAAAGGGGTTTGCATCTACACATTTTGTTGTTTTTTTAGTTATTGACAGGTTTTCGGGACTGGCTGTAGCTCCATCAGCCCCCTTCTGCGTACGCCAGTGCATACACATGTATAACACTCGAAATAAAGAACTTCTAAAACCACACTTCACCAAAGTGACTCTAGTTCGAAAAGAACCCAGCAGATGGCAATCAAAATATTAAACTATATTCCTTATTATATAAAAGAATAAAGCTGCACGATGAGGTCCAGAAACCAAGTGAAAAATGCGCTTAATAAATCAGGAATATCAAGTGTAAGCTAATATTGAAATTGTAAACGTTAACAATTTTGTAATTAAATATATAATTTGTTTCGTAATGCAAAACAAGTGAAACTGCATCCACGAAATAGAAATTCATGCGATTGATGAGTAATAGTTTAACTTATGTATATCATTTATTTAATTAATTTAATTTAATTAAAATACAAATTCACATTTCAAATTCAACTGAAATATTCTTAATATGTATTCTGCCAAGGTTCATGCAAATATATTTCCAGTTGGCAACCTTGCATGGTCCAGCCCCAGCTGTATGTTGTTCCCACGGTGTCTACGTACAGATCCCCCAGGTGAAGACTTCAACAGGTGGCTACGGAGGGGGTTGCTTCGAGTCCTTTCTTGCCGAGCCTGGGAAGAGAGCCAGGCGCGCCCCTTAGAAGGCAACTATTCTCCATGCAGCCGATAAATGGATTGCAGCATGCCACCGTTTTTCTCACACTCCAGGGGCAGCAACAGTTGTGAGCCCTCGGAGGTAACAGGCGGCAGGAACCACTCTCAGAAGCGAACGGGTGGATCCAAGGATCATGAGAATTGCTGCCTAAAAGACGGTAGCCGGAAGGACAGATCTTGTTCCGGTGTTGTAGTATACCTTTTGCGGATTTCGCGGTTATTCCTTTCGCGCTTAATCATTTTGTCGGTTATTCCTCTCGCTCTTATTCCAGTGTTACATCGTTGATTTGCGCTTAAACACTTTGCGGACATTAGTTTCACTTTTAACCCTTTTCGCGCTTAATTCTTTTCGCGATCATTCCTCTCATGTTTAAGCCTTCCACACTTAATACATGATTATTCCAGTATTGCATTGTTTGGTTCCCTTCACTCAGGGGCGGTACCAGAGGGTGCGAAGGGATACTTGCACACCCCATAATTATCTTCCGCACCCTCTTTTCAAAACCTATGTTCAACCGGAAGCACTATAACTCTTACAGTGCCATATAACGTAATGTCGTCATATTGAGCGTCGAATTTTAGGTATTGATGTGAGACCTCCGTTACTGTGTACAACAGGCAAGCATTAATCCTACTCTGAAAGAGAAGCCACATTTATTTTCCTGTAGTGCCGGCAGTCTCTATAAAGACCAGTCTTTTTCGTCAGATTTGTTTTTAGGTGAAAAAAGGTAAAGTGATCCCCTGTGCTTAGCACCACGCCATGAAGGCGTATATGTGGTGTGGGGGTAACGCCCCACACTTTCTTGATCCGGTCGTGAGTGGGGGTGATGTGATCAGCATCACGCCCCTGACCGCCTTTTACCCCCCAGGGTTTCCCCCAGGTACCCATGTCATTCGATGCTGAGTGGCGCCGGGGCCGCTTCCAACGTTAGAAAAATTCACTGATTTGAACCGGCCGGGGATCGAACCCGGGACATTTAGCATGATAGTCAGACTCTTCAAGAGGTCTGTTTGTGGTTTTCGATATTTGTCTCTAGCTCAGTGTGAATTGTTTTTTTTTTTTGGGGGGGGGGTCATTGTAGACAAACTGTTTCATTTTCCGCCTACTTGTTCTTCCTCTTTTCTCCAACCCTCACAGGAACAAAACTTTCAGTTGCTCGGGAAATTATTTAATTTTGTACCTCCAGTGGTTATATTGATAAGGTTCAAAAAGTGTGTTTTAAAGGGCAAGAATGATTTTATTTTGTATTTCACTACACAGTTCAGGACCGTAAAGTGTGTGTTACACCCTATGACCATTTTCTTGGAGTTAAGACGTCCAGAGAGGAGGCGAGTAATTTATGTTAATTATTATAAGAGCATTGTAGGAACATGATTCATTCAAACTGAAGGAGTGGCTCTTTTTGAGAGGGCAGCACTATTAGGGGAAAATATGCCCGGGAAAACCCTTGCTTGCCTCTTCCTGGAAAAAAAATCATCTGGACTTCATTAGCCTCTCTTGAACATATTGTTGTTACTTTCAAATTTTCAAAAATGTCCTTCTCGTACGAAAATTAAGCAACACCAGTATTCTTCAGTTTCATTGACCTAATATCAGAGATGCCTGCTAAAAGTTGATTCGCATTTGATTTAGTGGCTAAGATATGCATGTATGTTTCATGTGTTGTGTCCAAATTGCGAACAACGCCTAAATCGTCCTAATTGCAAACACATAAAAGTGAGAAATAATTTCATGTCGTTTTCAAAAACAGATAAGGTAGTGACGCAGAGAGACAGCTGGTTGGACTTACAACAATTGGCAACCTGATTGACTTATCATGGTCTTCTGTTTTCTAAATCCCTCCAAGGTTATTTCATCCCTTCAGTCTGTCGACGTAATCTGACTTTCATTCCTGTGTTAATGAATCGAAAACCCCTTGGTACCTTAAAAATTGTAGTGGAGGGATGGAACAGCAACATCAACAGTGAGCTAGATAGTCCACATCCGATAGTGGAAGACGTTATATAAAGCTTAAATGCTGAGGCAGAAAAAAATGTGTTTTTGTTTTTTGGCAAGGAGCACTAACAAGTATAAGGAGATTGGTGGAATTCCTAAATTTTTAAGAACAGTGTCATATGTTTTGAAATTTGAATTTGAAACTTAGGTAAAGTTAATAATTGTATTATTAAATGACGAAGTTCTTTTCAGTTAAGAAGTATGCAGTATACGTATATACAATAGGCCACACTTCTATTAATAAATTATATTTTGGCGACTACTTTAATCATGTTGAATTTTCTATGATCCAACAAAACACTGACCAGCCTCAAGTACTAAAATCGTTAAATAGACTCGGGAAGTGTGAGAGGAAGTTGTAGGTCCCAGGCAGAAAAATGTGTTCGCAATTAGGACATAGTCCTTCGAGTATATTCCTGTTCAGGCAGAAAGTGTTCGCAATTAGGACTGTTCGCAACTAGGACTGTTCGCAATTAGGACTGTTCGCAATTAGAACGACAGCGTTTCATGTTTTCTATATTTTCAACGTCGAACGCCCTAAATTTCATTCCGCACCTCCTCAACACCCCAAGATGATTAATCCTAGCGCCGCCGCTTCCTTCACTGCTATATTCCTTTCGCTTTTACTGCTTTTAAAGGGTTATTATTTTCGCGAATCATCTTTTCTCACTGTTATTCCTTTCGCTCTTAATCTATTCCTTTCGCCTTTAATCCTTTCGTGCTTAATTCTTACGATGGTATTCCTTACTAACTTACGCTTAGTGTTGCCCACGGGACGAGACGGGACAGGCTTTTAAAAATTCGAGACGAGACGAGATTGATCATGTGTCCCGAGACAAACGAATATTTTCGAGACGAGACAGCATTTCACAGCATTTCCACGAGACGAGACAGGCCAAAGTCTCGTCTCGTGGGCAACACTACTTACGCTGGTACTCAATTTTGGTTCACGCTTAATCTATTTCGCGGTTATTACTTTCGCACTTAATATTCTCGTGGTTATTTCTTTCGTAATTAATCAATTTGACGTTGTCGCATTGTTGCATTCGCACATAAACTAAGCATATGTTCCATGTTATTAACCTAAATAATGCCTATTTTGTTCCTGTGATCAGATTCGTGCAGTACAGAAGTAGGTTTCAGGGTAATACAATCATTAAATGGACATTCAACGTGCCAAAAATTCCTTATTTCGATTGTTAGTGCCTATAAGTGCCTAAAATATATCAAGAGAAGAACCGAATAACGTTTCAACTGCGACAAGTGTGCCTTTTGTTGTTTAGGATTCCCACAGGCGGAGTCAGGCAATACAGTCTATCCACAATCTTCAAATCGAAGATTCAAGGTTCGAATCCCGACCTGGGCATTACTGTTCCTTTGTGAATGCCTCGTCATCATGAATGCAGAGTAATTGTTATTATATACTGTAAAACGTTTATGTTATTTGCGGTTAGAGCAGATAATTTAGAAAAGTTTTCTAGTTTGGAGATGATAGATATTGCGTAAATATGCAATACTGTTCCTAAGATATACCAGTTTTATTATAGTCCTCTGCATGCATTATGAAATTACAATTATTTTAAATTTTGGCTGAGAGAATTTTGAGGTCTTTCTTTATTCAAAATATTGAAAGTAAATGCCTGTTACTTGCCTTTCAGAAAGGAATAGTGCAATTTTTAGTAGATTTTAGTCTATTTGGAAAGTTTTAGTACTCAAAAGGCTAGGTATTAGTTAAGGTAACTACAAAAATTGTAGACCGCGCCATCTGGTGTCATGATTGTAATATTGAAAATCAATAAATCCGGTCTTACAAACTAAACATTATGCTCGAAATGGGTATTGAGACGAGACCAGTTTAGATATCCAGCCGAAATCGATAACGAGACAGCAACTCGAGACTAAACCGAGAACAAGACATGTTCGTCTCTGGAAGAAGTAAAAAAAAAATGCACGGTATGCTACAACGATTCATTCAGAGGCCAGATTCTGCAATCGGCGAAAGCATCATCATCAGATATCACAGATGGAATTGATGACCAAGCTTGAGAATTCAGCAATGCATCCTGTTTGTCTCAGCCGTTCTGTTTTCGCCTTGATTATCTTGCGTCGCTGCAGCACAGCAGAAAATCCTGTTTTGATTGGCTGAAACAATTGTACAATCAGCAGCTTACGTGTTTCCTGTTTTTCAGACCTTCTAACGTGTGCTTACACAGGATGACTTCTGTGAAGCGGTTTTGTATTACTCATTGAAAAAACCTGCTCGTTTCTTGACGCCGCAAGTATATTTTCTATTGCAATTATCTGGAAAACAGCAAATGGAAGCCATGCGTAGATTGATCTGATAACTCTAGGGAAATAGTTCCTAACTAACTGAAGGGCCCAGCGACACCTATGGACCACCGTGTACATCAAATATCAATATTTACTACCCTTATTCTAAAATCTCGTTTAATACAAGATAATTTCTCTCCAATTTTGTATACTATAACCAAAAACTAAATATGCTGACGAAGGCAGAAACATTTGTACTTGGTACAGAGTCTGAAGAAGACCTTGCTACAAGGTTGAAACGTTACGTTTAGTTTATGTTTTATAATAAAATAAATTTCTGCCTTGGTCAGCATATTTAGTTTTTATATCATGGAAACAAGGCTTAATGGTGTGTGTGTGTGTATGTATATATATATATATATATATATATATATATATATATATATATATATATATATATAAGAAGGAAAAAGATGGCAAAATGAGAGTGACTGCTACAAAAAAAAACATACATAACCCTTGAATTTCGAAAATCCTGGGCACGCCACTGTGCATTTCAGTACACTAACTTCATGAAATGTAAAAACTAATAAAGATAATATTGATTGATTTGCATTCTCTTACTTCTTGTGCCACCTTTGAGTAATTTGCGAAGATGGGGATGAGTGATGATATGATGAATGGACACTCACAAATGTCCATGCCCGGGCCGGAATTCGAACCCGAGACCCTTAGCGACGTAGCGCGGTGTGCTAACCACTCTGCCTTCTATCGAGAGTGTTTCTAAACCTCATCTCAGGGCGAGTCGTTCACCCACCGCGTTTTTCTCGCAGTTTTATTTGTCTTATTTTCAAAAATTGACGCAAGGTGTCTGCACTGTTTTTATTTTTCCATAGCTCTTAAGCGATTAGCACCCCCCACTGGTCTCGACCGGCTGGAGAAGGGACCGATCATGTAAATCAAGCAACACACAGCGAGAACGTGACGAGAATGCCCGAATTTGCCAGTTCGGGATCGCTTCTTGCCGCGGATGTCCACAATGATCATTTCTGCAACTCGGTGGCGCACGAAGGGACCGGTTCTCGGATCTACAGATAGGTAAAAACTCGATCCTGTCAATCCTTCAGCTCTTAAAATGTGCTCTTGCTTGAAGAAAGGACGTCTTGAAACGATCTCTGTAGGACGGTGTTCTTAATTAGTAGATGTGTTTGTTTGATCCCCCTTCCCCAAGCGTCTGTCGTTCTCTTCAATTTTTTCTCGACCTCTTGCTCTTGTACATCTTCTCCCTTTCTCTAATTTTTCTCTCGCACTGTTTATCTCTTTGTCTCTACTTGCTCTTGCATTCTTTCTCTCCTTCTCTTACACTCCTTCTCTTTCTCTTACACTCCCTCTCTCTTTCTCTCCTTCTCTTACACTCCTTCTCTCTTTCTCTCTTTCTCTTACACTCCTTCTCTCTTTCCCTCCTCCTCTTTCTCTCTCTTTCTCTCCTTCTCTTACTCTCCTTCTCACTTTCTCTCCTTCTCTTACACTCCTTCTCTCTTTCTCTCCTTATATAATACACTTTCTCTCTTTCTCTTACAGTCCTTCTCTCTTTCTCTCCTTCTCTTACACTTCTTCTCTCTTCCTCTCCTTACATTATACTCTTTCTCTCTACTCCTTCTCTCTTTATCTCCTTATATTAAACACTTTCTCTCTTTCTCTTACACTCCTTCTCTCTTTCTCTCCTTCTCTTACACTCCCTTTCTCTTTCTCTCCTCTTACACTTCCTCTCTCTTTCTCTCCTTCTCTCTTCCTCTCCTTACATTATACTCTTTCTCTTTCTCTTACACTCCTTCTCTCCTTCTCATACACTCCTTCTCTTACACTCCTTCTCTCTTTCTTTTCCCGTTGCACACTCTCCCTCCCTCCTACACTCCTCTCTTTCTCTCCCTCTTGCACTCCTTCTCTTTCTTTCCCCCTTGCACTCCTCTTTCTTTCCCCCTTGCACTGCTTCTCTCTTTCTCTCCCTCTTGCACTGCTTTCTTTCTCTCCCTCTTACACTCCTGTCTTTCTCTCCCCCTTGCACTCCATCTCTCTTTATTTCCCCCTTGCACTCTTGCTCTCCCTCTTACACTCCTCTCTTTTTCTGTTCTTGCCTTTTCACTCCATCTCTCTTTCTCTCCCTCTTGATCTTGCAATCTTTCTCTTCCTGTACTCTAGCTATCCAATTCTTTCTTGCAGTATTTCTCTTCCTTTTGCATGTGCACTCTTACTTTCTCTCTCCTCACTTTCTCTCCCTCTTGCTCTTACAGTTTTTTCCTCACTCTTGCTTGTCTCTCTCTCGCTTACATGTTTCTTTGTTATTTTTTTTTCAGTGATAGCCGCAGAATCGATCTTAACTTCTAATAAACCGAATGCGTCCTTGAATCGTTCCGAACACACATTCGCTCCTGTCTGTTGCCAAGGAATGAAATCTCGTGCATTGCATTATAGTGATGGTGCTTGCTTGGATTGGCCTAACTGAAGCTCGTGGAAGAGGAGAGAGATTTCAATTTTGTGATCACGATAACTGCCTCAATTTTAAATATTTTACCTTCAGATTTTAATAGCTGCTAGATACATTCGAGGACTGTTCTGGTATTCGACTAATGGCGTTATTTCCCTCATGAATATCTGTCGGTTAGGTTAGCTTCAGTATAGCAGCTACGTTGAGTGATACGGGTTTATCACATGCAGTGGCATGCTCAACGGGGGAGGGTTGGTGGGGGTCACAACCCCCTCCTTGACCCAGTATTCCGAAAACAACAACATCAATGGTAGGAAAATATTACAAAATGAGGGCTGGTTACTATAAAGAAGTATTCATAATCCTTTCGACAATCCTGGGCAGGCCACTGTTCTTGGACATCTATCATTGGAATAGCCAATAGCAATTGCCATAAGTCAAGCTTATTTGTTTGCATTGACTTCATAGTTAAAGCGAACAGAGTATAGGCACCAGCAGAGTTAAATTCTCTTCAATTCTACATGTTACTGATTAGGTTTGTTTTACTTCGCATTTCTGCCACTTCTGGCTAACCACGAAGATGAGGAGCAATCACAAATAATTCTCATGCCCAGCCCGAGATTCTAACCCGGGACCTTGGGCGTCGTAGCGCGGTATGCTAACCACTCCGCCACGGGGGCCGGCTACTCCACATACGCTTCCAGTAAGTGAACATTGAGGATACTAGCTGGAGACGTGGTATTATGACGTAAGCACCTCCTCCTCCACTTTCTCAGCGCGGCATTTTCCCCACTACGCCATTTTCTTTTTTTTCTCTTGAAGCAGGCCGTCACTGTTTGCAGGAACACACATCCGCACTTGTGGACCAGACCTCTGCAGATGTTCCCAATATGTTGGAACATCCTTAGATGCATCCGCCTCCAAAATCAAAACACATTGCGCCCTTTTTTTTCTATCTTTCCTCTTAGCAAGCTGCTAAAAAAACCAAGTCCACCCCTGCCTGTTTTTGATAACCTAAATCCACTTCGACGTTCATGACGATTCGCAGAAGCTTAACGCTTCCATATGGATGCTATTTCCTCAAAAATCATTTGATGGCTATGACAGGTCTCTTGTTAATCTTTCAACGAGGATACAGGCTACTCACACACAACTGCGTCAACGTATTCAAATCAGTCACTGCAGGTGTGTTACTGTCAAATTCGGTAACGGTACTGTATATGTATCTTTTCAATATACTAATTGTAGATCAACCTTGTTTTTTTAAAAAATCTATAAGTCTGGGTTAGTTACTGTATGGTGTTGCTTTCTGACTTATATTTCAAAATCAGCAACTGTAACTATATTACTTTTCAAATAAAATAATTGTAGTTTCTTTTCAAAATCAGCAACTACAGCGCCCCAAGGACTATCCTTAACGACGTCCTTGGCGAGAATAAAGTGGACTGAAAACAAATTTCAAAACTGGGTTACTTTCAAGATCTGTAACTGTTAGTTGCAGTTTCAAACCAGTAACTGTCTCTCAGTTATAGTTTCAAGAAAGTAACTGTCACTCAATTACAGTTTCAAGCGGGTAACTGTCACTCAGTTACAGTTTCTAGACGGTAACTGTCACTCAGTCACAGTTTCAAGCCGGTAACTGTCACTCAGTTTCAGTTACAAGCCAGTAACTGTCACTCAATTACAGTTTCAAGCCGGTAACTGTCACTCAGTTTCAGTTACAAGCCAGTAACTGTCACTCAGTTACAGTTTCAAGCCAGTAACTGTTACTCAATTACAGTTTCAAGCTACTAACTGTCACTCAATTACAGTTTCAAGCCAGTAACTGTCACAGTTACAGTTTCGAGCCAGTAACTGTCACTCAATTTCAGTTTCGAGCCAATAACTGTCACTCAGTTACAATTCCAAGCCAGTAACTGTCACTCAGTTAAAGTTCCAAGCCTGTAACTTACACTCAGTTACAGCTCCAAGCCAGTAACTGTCACTCAGTTACAGTTATAAGCCAGTACCTGTCACTCAGTCACAGTTCCAAGCTAGTAACTGTCACTCAGTAACAGCCTCAAGCCAGTAACTGTCACTCAGTTACAGTTTCAAGGCAGTAACTGTCACTCAGTTACAGTTCGAAGAAAGTAACTGTCACTGAATTACAGTTTCGAACCAGTAACTGCCACTCAATTACAGTTTCAAGCCAGTAACTGTCACTCAGTTACAGTTTCAAGCCAATAATTGTCATTCAGTTACAGTTTCAAGCCAGTAACTGTCACTCAGTTACAGTTTGAAGCCATTAACTGTCACTAAGTTACAGTTTCAAGCCAGTTACTGTTACTCAGTTACAGTTTCAAGTCAATAACTCTACATACTTTTGAAATCAGCAACTGTAATGAAAAAATATAACTGACTTTCTTTCAAAATCAGTAACTGCAACTGAATCATTCTTTCAAAAGCGATTTTCCTAACACTGACATATATGATAATGCAACCCAATCCTGCTCCCCTAGCCCACAGCAGCTGGCAACGGCGTGCCACACGACGGCATGTGCTGACATCACTTATCGCCGTCCCTCTCGCTTCAGCCGAGATCGTTCGTGACCGGGAGGCTGCTCTCTGGACCAGGAATAAAGGACACCTCTGTTCGTGCAACATGTGGTCCGGCATCCTTGTTATCAATCCTCATTAGCCGTGCTGGTGGTTTGTCTCTGCAGACGTTTATTTATAGAAAAATTAGAAAGAACAACCCAGACCGGGGGAACACTGAAAGAAGGTCTTTATTCGGAGCGTCCAATGTGACGTCATGATGGGCGCCTCGTCGGAAGGTGACTGCCACTGGCTGGCGTCGACATATGCTGCCATCCGCTTTGGTTGTCAGTCATTACGGGAAAAGTTTGGCTTTGAATCCCACGCAACAAGGGAGACAGAAAGTAAGAAAAGATGAAGGGAATAGGAAGAGAGGAAGATAGAGAAAGGGAAAATGTGAGAAAGAAAAGGAAAGAAAAATAATGAATCGATAAAGGATTGGGAGAGGCTACATGGCAGGAAGAAGAAAGAGAGTAAGACAAGGAGAGGAATAGTGCAAAAGCAAGAAGAAGAAAAAGATAGAAGGAGTGTAAGAGAAGGAGAAAAGAGCAAGAAAAAGATAGAACGAATGAAGACTGAAAAATAAGAGAAAAATAAAAGTGAAAGAGAACATAAAGAGGAAGCAGAGAGAGAGGAGATAAAGAAGGAGGAATATAGAAGAAAGGGAGTAGAGAGAGAAAACAACGGAAAATGTAAGAAAAGAGATGAAGAGAGAGAGGGGGGATGAAAAGAAACTAAAGAGAGAGGAAGAAGAAAACTAGAACAATGTAAAATATAGAATGAAAGAATAAAGACAGAAAAAGAAGGGAAATACAAAAGTGAAAGAGTACAAATAAAAAGGAAATAGAGGAAGGAGATATATACCGAAAGAAGGAAGGAGAGGGAGAGAGAAAAACGGAAAATGTAAGAAAAGGGAAGAGAAAGGGTGAAAAGAGAGAAATAATGAGAAAGGTACAATGAATCAAGAAAGGAAAGAGATAAATTGGAACATGTAAGAGAGAAAAGGGACAAGATTGAATGAATAAACGAAACAGAAAAATAAGAGAAACATAAAAAGGAAAGGGAAGGTAGATGGGGTAAAGAGAGAACAAACAAGGGAAAAGGAGAATGAATACGGTAGGAAGAAAAGAGAGAAAAGAAAACAATAAGAAAAACAGAATGATTGAATAATAAGGAAAACCAGGAAATATGACAGGGGAAAATACGAGAAGATTAAACAAACGGAAAAGAGAAGGGAGTGGAAGAAGAGGAATAAAAAACAGAAAAAGGAAGGAGGCAATGAACAATGTAGATAAAAAAGACGCAACATATAAATTGGATGATAACTTTTTGTTTGACAACAGTTTATTGACACAATCCTCTTTAGTGAGCGAGCATCAAAGAAAGTTCAAATTTGTCTATTCGTGATGAATGCAGCTGCTAATACCAAAAGTGATGTCTAATCGTCTGAACGAATGTTTCTTTTTGTCCCAGCAAACATACGTTGCCATGAGAGAACCTTGAGGCATTACGCAATCAGAATGAGCACGTGAATATGTATAGGGACGCATGTACGCACAACACGCATGCACTTTGTTTTCCTCCTGAAAGGAATGAATCTGTGAAAGAACGTTTCGCAACGCCATCTCTGTAGGGATTCCGCAAACAGAATCGCAGTTGACAGAAAGGTCCACAGTACCAAAAGGAGGCAGTTGGCCGAACCACTGAAAGACACATGTCCGAGAAAGACGTCGCAAGAGGAAGAAGAAAAGATTCCGAAACATCTTGAAAGGTTTTGTAACTTCACACAGCTGTGTTCGCTGCGGACAATAGTCAATTCTGTAATGGGGAACTTTTTTTTTTGTCATCACCTTCCTTTCGTTACATAGGGGTCAAATGCTGTTGCTGTGGAAAGAAAAAAAAAATAAACACGGTTCAAAAGAAGTTAGGGGTAAGATTCGACACCAAAAAAATTGGAAGGGGAATGTAGTTCAAGATACAACCCCACCCCTAGCGGTAAGGACTGCTTTATCTTCCTTGCCAAACTCACCCCCTTTTTTCTTCAAGAGGGGTGATGAAAGACCGAGAAAAACCATTTGAAAGTCTGTATACACACGTTCACACATACATGCATGGCCTCACAATGGGGGGTTTTGTGGAAGAAATTGTTCCACAAAGCAAGATTTTGGGATTTACAAGGATATCATTGTATGAAGAGGTTCCGGGTATGTGGTGCGGTGGCGAACTGCGGATAGATTACAACAATGAGGTGGAGAATCGGACTGAAACTTGAGAACGTTCATGAAGATACTGCTTGTCGTCATATCCTATAGTTCTGGTGGTGTAACTCTCTACTTCGCGGCAGAGTTTGGTAGCAAAGCGTGTCAGAGCGGTAACCAATCAGATGGCGCCTCTGAAGAAGATAACTCCAACAGTACCAGAGACGGTACAGAAAGAAATTGAGGTTGCTTTGAGGACGAGACGAGACCGAAAGTTGCCTTTCAAGAACGAGACATATGATTATAAACCGAGACAGGCAATCGCAAGACGAGACGAGACGAATCCTCGCCTCGTTTCGAGTGTGAGAATTCTGACTTGTTCTTACCTCGATAAGAGATAAGTTTTCAAAATAATTTATGCTTTTAGTAGAGTCAAAATCACATCCACATACAAAGACAAATAATTAAAGTGGGAAAGGCAAAGAAATGAAGACAGAGATAGGAAGAAAGAG
This sequence comes from Lepisma saccharinum, assembly GCF_977018435.1. Lineage (NCBI taxonomy): Eukaryota > Metazoa > Arthropoda > Insecta > Zygentoma > Lepismatidae > Lepisma > Lepisma saccharinum. The sequence continues at coordinate 15,444,991 of NC_139229.1, forward strand.
TTAAAAAAGAGAGATAGAGAAAGATAGAGATAACAGAGATGTAAAGAGAAAGAGAGGAGGAGAGTGAACGAGATAGAGAACTATAGACAGAAAGAGAGAGACAGGCATAGGAAGGAAGAGACAGAGATACAAGGAAGGAGAGAGAGAGAGAGAGAGAGATAGGAAGGGATAGACAGAGATGAAAAGAGAGAGAGTCACAGCTAGAGAAAGACGAGAATAAGATAAAAAGGAGGGGAAAAGATAGATACAAAGATCATGGAGAGAGGGAGATGGAAAGAAACAGAAAGAGACGCATACAGGTTCGGATTCCACTTTAAACTGTAGGTCCAGTCCCGATTAGCCTTACTGTGCATAACGAGGACTTGAAACACCAACTCAATCTATCAATCATTGCGTCTTGATTTTGATTGATTTGATTGATTGATTTAGTCTCTTTTGCGTCGCTTTTCTGCCAATATTGGCTAATCGCGACGATAAGGATGAAAGGTGGTAATATGAAAAAGATGAAAGGACTATCACAAACACATATGGACAACACACAACAAAGTCTCATAGTGTATTATACTGGTCAGATGGTTCAGGCGCCAGAGCCCCGCTAGTCTCCCAAATTGAGCCAAGGAAGTGATATTGAAACGGTTGTCTCGGTCAGAACCTCGTGAAGAAACCAAGAAACAAATAAACAACGGAGGCGCATTGAAGCTCCAAATTTTTTGCCATATTTCAAACTGAAAAAAGAACAAAAAAGACACGATTATTATTACAGATGACGCTTTCTCTTTACCCATTCTTCCCAGCACGTCCCGGCAGATGTCCATTGAAGGAGGGTGGAGCTTGCGTAATCAGGATAAAAGCTTTAGATACACCGACTCAGAGTAAAAGAGATCCCACATGGCATTTGGGATCCAAATGTCCCTTCCTGCTTTCAGTATCGGCAACACCTGTTGTGCAATCTGCGAGAGAAGCAGCGAAAGATCTGTCATATGGCTGTATCGTGTATCAGTTGGCTTGCACGGCGCTTACATCTGGGTGGAAAAGGAAAAAAAAATGGTCCCCTTTTCAAGTGTTCCATTTGCAAAGCAGATTAGCTTTAAAAGCGTTATTAAATTTGCCATGAATTTGAATATTAATATTAGCTAATTACTTTTGAAAGTAGCACTGCGCCAGAAAGTAATATTTTAGCGGAAAACAGATTCGTCGCTTATTTTGTCTCATTAGGTTAATCACAACAGGGAATTATGAAGATGGAAATGAAAGAACAAGGAAGTACTATAAAGAAGCTTTCATACTGAAGCGTCACGTGACAGTTGACAAACGGAAAGCGACACGAGTCAACCTTCAGAAATAAATGGAACCTTTCCAACCGAGACAATATGACAAGCTTGCCTGTCGTTCGGACAATGACATAAATCGTGTCGCCTCGGTCTATTGTTGGCGCATGTGTTCTCAATGCTTTCTTATTGACTGAGGGGCTCGTGTGGCTTGTCACTTCGGTGTGAACCAAGCTATCATTTGTCGCTTTGGTCTGAAATATCCCTGAGGGAGCTTTCAGACCGAAACGACAAGCGACAGACGACACTGGTGTTTCGCACCGAAGTGATAAGCGACACGAGCCCATTCATTCTATAAGCAAGCATTCATCTCGTATGCGCTACTAACAGACCGAGGCGACACGATGCACGATATTGAGAAAACTTCCCAGTCTGAGCAACACGTAAGCGACAAGCGACACGTGTAGCTTGTCATGATGCTTCGCTTCCAAAGGTTGCGTTGATTTTTACTGAGGGTACGCTTCAATGCGATACGTGTCGGTTGTCGCTTCGGTCTGAAAGCTCCTTTAGACCGTTTTTAGAATGTACTTTTTAAAGACAGGTTACCAGGAATGAAATTTGGTACAGAAGGAGGGTCTAATGAATGTTTGAAATATGGCAGAAGTTCGCGCTTCTGTTGCCTTCACGAGTAAGATAAGGAGTACGAAGCGGTTACCTTTTGGCTTCCAGTTTCACGTCTGAAATCTTTCCTCAAATCAACATTCCCTGGTTACTTTCAGGATACGTTTTTCCTATGAACACGAAACTTGAGAGTATGATGAATATCATCATAGATGGCTCTGCAATCTCAAGAATGCGAAAGTGATATCCTAAAACTTCACATTCCGCCTTTCGATTTAAAGAAAGCATCCGTTAATGACTAACATTCCAGTCACTCGTCAGACGAATTCAGACTATGATAAGACCAGACATTCCTATTTAATTATTATATATATAATTATAATTAACGATAGAATTTTCAAGTCTAATAATGTAGTAAATTTGGAGGGGACAGTTAAGATAGATTTGAAGGTTTCCCTTTGGTCCATTAAGGCATTTTTTTGGCATTTCTTTGTTCTTTTCTTACTTCTGGCGATTAAACATTTTTATATTTAACTATTTATTAAAGTACTGAATTTTACTCATGTATTTTTGTAACATACTGCAACTCAAAATTTAAACAATGAACTCAGATGATAGTACTAGTTCAAAGTTGTTTAAAAAAAATGGTATTCTGGTGACCGTTCTAAGGAAGCTTTGCATTGACTATTGTAGATTTCCCCAGTTCGGTACTGTATTCGTTTGCAAATGGTAATTTGCTGAAAATTTGGGTAGCGGCAGTCCATCAACTCCCCTCTTGGTACGCCAGTGACCTAGTTGCAACTGGAGTTACATTAAAAGAATCATATTGATTTGAGAATTACTTATTTTACATTTTAGGTAAAATAAATAATAGGTAAAATAGTCCCCCGTTCGGATCTCCGGGCGGGGACTACTTTGGGAGGTCCCTGGACTAAGGATAAGATCTACGTTAGGAATAATGATATTAAATTAGGCACCTGGAATGTTCTGAGCCTTTACCGGCCTGGGGCATTTCAGTGTACAGTTAATGAGATAGTTAAGTATCAATTAGATGTAGTAGCTGTCCAGGAAGTTAGGTGGCCAGGAGAAGGGAATTGTAAAACTAAAAATTATACTTTTTTCTATGGTGGTACTGAAAATCATAATTTTGGAACAGGCTTCTTCATAAATAATAGAATTATCTCTGCTCTTAAAACAGTAGAATTTATTAATGATAGGATATCATATGCAGTTTTACAGGGTAGGTGGTGTAAAATTATTTTAATAAACATACATGCACCAACGGAAGATAAAGATGATAATACTAAAGATGATTTTTATACAGAGTTAGAACAGGTCTTTGATAAATTTTCTCAGTATGATATGAAAATTCTGATAGGTGACTGTTATGCACAGATTGGCAAAGAAGAGACATTTAAACCCACGATTGGTAAAGAAAGTCTTCATGAATTAAGTAATGATAATGGTATAAGATTGATTACTTTTGCAACCTCAAAGAATTTAATTGTGAAAAGTACCACATTTAAACATAGAGATATCCATAAATATACCTGGTCTTCTCCAGATTGTAAAACTCATAATCAGATAGATCATATTCTCATTGATAAGAGAAGGCATACTAGTATAATTGACGTTCGTACACATAGAGGTGCTGACTGTGCCAGTATCCATTATTTAGTAATTCTTTCATAAGCAAATTTTCCTGTATTAAATTTTATAACTTATAGGTTTTGTTGCTTATGATGTAGACTTAAAAGTAAAAGTGTAAAGTGCTCCCCTGTGCTTAGCACCATGCCTTGAAGGCCTATAGGGGGTGTGGGGGTAACGCCCCACACTTTCTTGATCCGGTCGTGAGTGGGGGTGATGTGATCAGCACCACGCCCCTGACCGCCTTTACCCCCTAGGTTTCCCCAGGTACCCATGTTATTCGACGCTGGGTGGGCGCCGGGGCCGCTTCCATCGTTAGAAAAGTTCCCGGATTTGAACCGGCCGATTAGGGGATGATATAAATACAATTAAGAATAATGCTAAAATATTTTTCAAAACTGCTAAAGATATAGGTTTGGAAGTTAGCAAAGAGAAAACTAAATATATGCTTACAGGCCGAAGCCAAGTGTTAGGTAATAATCAAAATCTAATTATTGATAACAACTCGTTTGAACCAGTTTCCAAATTCAAATACTTAGGAGTAATATTAACAAATGAAAATTATATTAAAGAGGAAATAAAAAGTAGGCTTAACTCAGGAAATGCATGTTACTTCTCTCTTCATAAACTTTTGTTTTCTCGTTTAATATCTAAGAAACTAAAAGTTAAAATATACAAAACAGTAATTTTGCCTGTAGTATTATATGGGTGTGAAACTTGGTCCCTTACATTGAAAGAGGAACATAAATTGAGAGTATTTGAAAATAAGATCCTTAGGAAAATATTTGGACCTAAAAGGGATGAGGAGACAGGCGAGTGGAGAAGGTTACATAATTTAGAACTACATAATTTGTATTCATGTCCAGATATTATTAGAATAATTAAATCAAGAAGACTTATGTGGGCAGTCCATGTGGCACGAATGGGAGAGGAAAGAGGAGTTTACAGGATTCTTGTTGGGAAACCTGATGGTAAGAGACCTTTAGGAAGGTTAAGACGAAGATGGAGGGACAACGTTGAGATAGACCTAAAGGAAATCGGTAGGGATGGAAAAGAGTATATAGATCTTGCTCAAGATAGGGACAGATGGAAGGCCTGTGTTGCTGCAGCAATGAACCTTCGGGTTTAATAAGGCTAGAGAGTTAGTTAGTTAGGTAAAAAAATATGAGTTCGCTGGTTCGAATTCTTTATTTCTCGCATATTTAACACAAGGACAAACATTATTTTTATACTTTGTCCCGGTTATCTCTGGAGCAAGGCCGCGCATAGCAGTATAGTGGGGGGAGGGAATCGAGTGTGCAGAGCGAAGCAGCACACACTACTGCGAAGGCTGGTAACGGAAGTCGCTTTCCCCCACCACGCAATCCCGTTAATCTCACGTGTTCATTGGTGGAGCCGTCTCGCGTCATTACTTCGTTCGCTTGCTCCAGAGATTGTTGAGACAGAGTATAGATAATTTTTTCAGTGTTTTGGGTCATTTTTTTATTTTTTTAGATCACAAATGTATTATTTTGGGGGCATTTCTTGGTTAACAAAATCCTAGTTCTCATTCTAAAAAAACATATATTCGAGGCCAGGGTTACTGAAGGTTCAGGAACACATAAATTCTATTGGGTTCCGCTGCAGGACCGGAACCTTTTTTCTCGCACAATTTAAATTCGGTCCAATTTGCGTATTGTTTCATTGAAAAAAGTTTTCTGGACCGTATTTAAATTGATGCGGGGGAAAAAAGGTTCCCGGACCGTATTTAAATTGTTCCGGAAAAAGGTCTTTAAGGTCCAGAACCCATTTACGTTGGCTGATTTTCTATCCTGGACCGGAATTGAATTTATTCAAAATTCCTGGACCTTTAACAACCCTGTTAGAGGCGTTTACCTTTTATGCACTCAAACCAAATACATATCAAATGAGTAATTTTATGCAGTAAGATTAGAACGGCTATGTTTGTTTTGATTCGGCGTATTACTATACCTAGATCAGACTATACTCTGTTCCTGCTATCTCTGGAGCCGGAGAACGAAAGCAATTCATCTGCGCAAGTAGTGACACGAGAGAGCTCCACTAATGAACACGTGAGAGGGAACGGGATGGCGTGAAGGAGGAAAGCGTCTGCAGTTACCAGCCTTCGCAACAGCGTGTATTGCTTCGCTCTGTCCACTCGATCACCCCCCCCCCCCCCATTCTCTGCCGCTATGCTGCGTGGCCTTGCTACAGAGATCGCCTGGACGGAGTATAAAGTGTTCCTCCACTTCCCCATTCGCGCGTTCAATGGTCGAATCCTCTCGAGCCACATGCGCAGATGACTTGTTTTCGTTCGCTTGCTGCGCAGCCTCCTGGGCGTAGAAGGAGGCTCTTTTACCAATCTAGTAAGTTACTTGTGACGTTAATTCTTCAGAGTAACATTCCAAGACTTTGACTAAGAATCGCTACGCCCTTGTGCACATGAAAGTCCCTTCCCTGCCTCCGACTTTAAATTTGAATTATATCACTAAATATGAGGTAAATTAGTTTATAAACGTTTATGCTTCACTGCAATTATTGTTTCAATTCCACGATAAAGTTTGAAAATAGTATTCATAACGGACATTTTATGATCGTTTTCTAATGTCCGAAACACATCCAATTTATGTTCATTGTTGGATATCCAGTTCTGGATCAGATCCAGCTATGTATTGGATATCCAGAATCGGATGTATTTTGGATATCCCTTTTTGGACAAGATCTAGATATGTTTTGGATATCCAGAATTGGAGCGTTTTGGATATCCCGTTTAGGGAAAAAATAGATATGTTTTGGATATCCAGAATTGGATGTGTTTTGGATATCCCTTTTTGGACAAGATCTAGATATGTTTTGGATATCCAGAATTGCGTGTGTTTTCGACATCACGTTTTGGACAAGATCTGGCTATGTTTTGGATATCCCGTTTTGGAAAATATCTAGATATGTTTTGGATATTTAGAATTGGACAATGTTTCTGACAGCCAGTTCTATACATGTTTGGACTTTGTATTAGATATCTACAATTGCTCGAGTATCAGATATCCAGTTCTAGATATCCCATAGACGTTCAATGGATATCTAATGGATATCCATAATATCCATGGATCTGATCTGGACATTGTGGATATCCAATGATATCCCTTGGAGATTTGTGCTGTATGGGTTCTATCTCGCCGCCGAAGTTCCCGGGTTCGAATCCCGGCCTGGGCATGTGCGTTCTTTGCGAGTGTCCATTCAACAACTTCATCTGATCATCACTCATCCTCATTTTCGCGATTAGAAAAAAATGACGTAAAAGAAAAAAACGAAAGCCTCTGAAGTCTTGCAAAATAATTTCTGGTTTCCTGTATTCCAAGTTTTTTTGCATCTTGGTCTGCTTGTAATTTCAGGCTCGTCTTCAGAGCTTGTTTTGCTCCAAAAGGCAATTCGTCAATAGACCAAAACGGCCATCCGCTCTCGGAAAGAAGAATGAATTAAGCACCGGATGTTCATTTTCCTTTCAAACATGTTCATCAACGGAAAAAGGAATGAGGTAAAATAAGATGGCAATCAGGCAGGAAGTCGCACTCTTTTTCCAACAACCAATTTTGGACATTAAACACTAACACTTTACCATCACTTAAAAATGATCGGAAGTTGACAGTGGTAAAAAAACAAGCAAGAGTATTGTCCGGTTGCTGTTCAACCAGTTTTACCATTCACTGTTTTGCAGTAATTTTCATTAATGCGAAGGCCTGTTTCCATTCAGGTCTTCATCCTTGCGTAAATTGATGCGTAATGAATTGCTGCTGTTAAATTGCCAGGTAATCAAGCTTTGGAAAGGAAATTAAAAACAATTTATTTGCAACTAATCAGGAATTTTGAGTAATATCCGGCGTATGTGGCAGTGGCATAACAAGATTGTAGCGTCTTGGTGCCACCTGTTGCTTTGTTATCAAAACGCTCTGGCGTACGCAGAGGGGGCTGATGGGGCCAGAGCCCCTTCAGAAATTTTGAAAAATTCAACATTTTCAAATAAAACTGAAAAACTAAGGAAAAACAGAGTTGTAAAGGCAAACATCCCTTGCAATGACACCCGATTCACATTTTTGAGAGTGGAAATTTCTAAAGATACTAAATATCTTATTGCGTATTCCCCCCCCCCCCCAAGAAAGCAGCTATGTACAATTCCAGCACCTCCTGAAATAAAAACCAGAGTGCGCCAATCCTGACACTACCCACACAACACACAAATGTCCAAAAGATATCCATTGGATATCTTTTAGATATTTGTGTCGGAAGTTCTGGATATCCAATAGATATCCAGGAATATCCAAAATACATCCATTGGATATATCCTGGATATCCATTTGTCCGCATACGTGATATCCTGCACGTACTCTGGATATTGTATGGACACCAAAAGTACAATTTGTGGACTAATTTTGGATCTCATCTGGATATTATTTCGATATGAAAGGATGCATGCATGCAACAGTAAACCACCAATGTTTGTTGTTAATTTTCTTGCTCCCTCTTAAAATAGGCTCTAGTCAAGTTGGATAGTTCAATGAACTAACCGATCTGTAACTACGCACTGGTAATGAGCAGGGTGGAAAGTTCATATGAACTAATATGTTGACTTCACTCAGAAGAATACTAAATGCATCAGATCTCTTTGATGCATCCAAAACACATCGATTGATGCACTAAAGTGTGTCTTTGCAAAGAATCAGGTAGTTTGATGCACTTTTGCATATACAGTAAAACCTCGTTAATCCGGACCGCGATAAGCCGGGCTTAGCTTAATCCGGACAGGCAAAATGCCAAAAAAAAAAAGAAGCAGAATGCAAGGTTTTAAATGTGGCTAGAAGTCAACAAGAAAACTTCCCAAAGAAAAGGCAGTCAACCACTGATGAAATTCTGTTTTCCGCATACTTTGTACTGTACTGTATAGTGTAGGCCTATGCCCTTTAAATACACCATAATAAACGTGTTTTGTTGCTATAAATGGAGTTTTAATGAACTTTCAACTGTTCGTTTAGGTTATTTCAGTTAATCCGGACTTTCGTTAAATCGGTCAACTTATCCCCCCATTAGTCCGGAGTAACGAGGTTTTACTGTAGTTCTTTATTTGGCCACTTTTGGTTAATCGCGCCAATGGGGATGAAATGGATAGCATACATATATGGATGACACAACGTAAGCACCACAGATGATTATACTGGCGCCAGAGCCTCATTACCTTGCAAAGTGCTGCCCCTGATATTCTTCACGGAAGAGAGGTTGACAATTGGGTGCCTTCTGGACCTTCCCGATGGCGTAGTGGTAGCGTCGTCGCCTTGTAATCAAGGGGTCCCCGGCTCGATACTCGGTGGAGGCACATCGTGGTGTGCTCATCGGTTTGACTTTCGGGATCGGAATCTGTTACTATCGTCTTCTTCTACAGGGTGTCAGAGAAGTCCCCATAACTCTACTTACACTGTTGCGACCGTATTGAAACTTGGTCGGTATTCCGCTCCTTGGGAATAATTTTTGTTTTCGTGGTTGGCATCCCTGCTCTGAAGGTCAAATGGAACGCTCGCTCGAATTCGTATGTCATTTGTTTCGCCATTGCTGATGTGAGCGGACATAGTTGCAGTGCTGAGAAACGGCTACAGTGACGTGTGTGTGGGTGCTACATGAATGCAAACAATTTACTGTAGTTGTGGTTGTACAGTGTAATGAACAAGTATTACTCGTCAAATTGTCCATGACTATTTTCAATATTTTTTATGTTGCATCCTACTTCATTGATGGACAATTTGCATAGTAATACTTATGATCCCCACTGTACAGTGGTTCGGAGTTCAGATACAGTCGCGATTAATTTATTCTGCCTAAAATCGGGTTCGCATTTGTCGTGATATGAATGTGATTTACATCATACATATGTTTGAGGCTGCTTTTAATATGAAAAATCTGCACATCATACTCCATTGTTATTTCGTACATGCTTGCAGCATATTTCTCTCAGGAAAAGTTTCTAGATCCGCCTCTGGCATTAGTGGACTGAAAATAAACTCTTTTCTGCCACGTAAAGTCTAACAGCCTACAAGAAGGTAGCCTCAATACCTCTCAACATCCGGACAAAATGTCTGCTGGTTCCGTTTCATTCATTATCGACGTCCCGTGCATTTCCACGCATGCGAATCTCCTACAAGAAGCCGTGGAAAGCACCACAGCTCTATGTCGTGATACGCCTAAGACATTTGCGATGTTGTTTAGTGAGTTTTGCGGTGTTTTCGGTTTCCTGTCAGGAAACGCGAGTTTCCTGCCTTGATTTGCGCTATCAACTGCGCACAGCTTTCTTGTTGGCCTTCGTTACAACGTCCTTATCTACATTCACCTGCACTTATCGCGTTAGTACCACGTTGTACCGTAAGATGGCAATACACACACGCACTATTATTAGAAGAAACTGTGAAACTACAGCTAAACAAAGGAACTTAAAGAAAATGCATGAAATATTACGTATAAATATTGATTCGTGAAAAAAGAAAATCGAGAGAATTTAGTGTGCCTTTAAACGTACATTTTACATTCTTTCTCCAACACTGTTAAGATGATTTCGAAACTCATGTAACAAATCAGTTATGCAAAAAAAAAAAACTTAAAGCATTTTACTTATATGCGGTTTATAGTCCATCAGAAACAATATCAGAAGTTCCTATCTTGGAGGAAACAAGGAAAAATAAATTTAAAAATTCTAGTTGACATTCTACAGGCAGAATACTGTGTCAGGGCTTTTTTTCGATGGTGTTGACTGATTGATTGATTGGTTTTACTTCGATTTTCCGCCACTTTGGCTGATCGCGAAGATGAAGATGAGCGATGATAACAGTCCGGGATTGGAAGCCGGGACCCTTGACGCTCTGCCACGGAGACAAGTTTGTTTCACTGACACAACTAAATTAATATCTAATAGTTTTTTGTACTGTATTCTTGTTATTTCATTTCAGCTTCTTTAGGCTAATCGCAGCTATAAGGATGAGTGATGATTCAATGAATGAGACACACACATTTATATTAGGTCAGATGTGAACACTAGGTGGCTTTAATTTTGTAGTTGTTCTCTCAAGCGCTTCAAAGAATCACTTATTGTCTTTATTGTGACAAGTTAAAAAATCAATTCCTAGTAATTATCACTAATACCGCTAATCTAACGATGGTGAAAAGCAAATAATAGAACCTGGCACAACTGGCACAAAAGAAAAGCTCTCATAAGAGGAGGTTTATGAATATAATAGAACTATTGTTCGGTGTATTGAGCTCCCACGTCTCGTGTCTTTTGCACATATTGATTTAATGGGATTAATACAACAACCACGTGACGAATTTCTCGGGAACAAAAGGGTCAGTTTAACTGTATTCCAAACGTTACCGACCCGGAACAGTGCATTGAACTGCGCCAATTGCAAAACACAAAATCAGGAACGGAAGACAACAAAACAATCCCAACGTCCGCTACACCGCTACGTAACGTTGCAGAAAGATTTTTTTTCGTTTTTTTTTATTTTCTTTGTACGGAAGTTACATTCAGTTTTTACACTTCGTGGCCTTTTTCTTTCCTTTTTTCTCTCATCCAGTTTCCTTGTTGTTCGCTTCTCTCTCCTTCATTGTACTTTCCTCTTGTTTTTCTTATTAGATTATCCTGTTTGTGCGTTGGTCCTCACAGTCGAACAGCTTGAGTTTTATTTTAAGTTCAATTCATACACAGGCTTATCGAGACTGGATCTACAGTTTAAAATGAATCCGTACCACTATGTTCCAGTGGCGGATCCAGAAGTTACAGTTGGGAGGAGCGAATTTCAGTCGGGTATCTCATCTCCCCGAATAGCCTTTCTAACCTACAATTGCACAGTTTTATATAAACATATATCATACTGTAAAAAGGAACCAAGTTGACTTTCATGTTCTACAGATTATTGTTTCACAAAAATAAATGATTATTATTATGATGCTGGAATAAATTATTATTATTGTGTGTAAAAAAAAGTGCGCATGGAGAAAAAAATAGATTAGGTCTATACTGATTTATTGAACATAAGTATTTATTTCTTAAACTTGTTTGGATGGGCAATCAAAGGGATAGTGCTATTTTCTCAAGGGTTCTCTGGTTCGATCCCCTTTTGAGGCACATTGCGCCGGTTGTTCGGATCCAAATTTAAACTCTAGGGCCAGTTCCGATTGGCCAATCGGAGGATAAAGTTGAATGTTTCAAACTTAGAAAAATATTCTCGACATTAAAGTTGTTGATATAAGACAGAACCTTTGAGCCTTCAAAAATATTAGGCATAATCCTATATTCAAGAACCTAGCAGCTCGCTGGGGCGATCGACCCTATCGCCCTCCTCGTGGATCCGCGCCTGCTATGTTCTCCCATCGGGGATCGAACCCGGGAACTCAAGGTCCCAAAGTCACTGGCATACGCAGAATTTCTTTTCGGAAGGGTCTAGAATTCTACATTCTTTTCTCAAAATAGTTCTGTCCGTCAAAAACACGATTTCAGTTCGAAATTCTGGCATTCTTGCGACGATCTATGTCCGTATCACTTGAAATTATCAGTCCCTTATAATAATTAACACAAATTACTGTGACAAATGAAATAACCTGGGTGATATGTACAGGGTTATTGGAAAAGAACTCCCTGATTTCACGATTTTACTGTGGTGAACTGCAGGACACGGAATGTTTTCTCCTCCCACATGCCGCCATGTTGCATTGCACGCTCCTAGTGGCGAATCGTGGAACCAGCGATACCCATATAATGACGATATGTTCCATAAATTCCCTACAATAAAATCAGGAAACCAAGGTGTTCTTTTTTAATAAACCCGTATAATTTTAAGTTGACATTTTCCGGACATTATTGAAATGATTAACGTTAACGCTTATTAGTCTTAATTACATTATTGAAAATATATAATTTAATTAAACGAGCAAGATGTCAATTTTACATAATCGAATAGCTCTTTCCATGCGTTTCACGTTAGCCATACATTTTTAAAAAGCATAAATTTCACCTTCAACCTACATGACACAAGAGTTATGACAATCAATTGGCATGTTAAAGACAGCTGACCTTTTACGACCGTTCGCTCTGCCCTCTCGTGGAAAGGTCGCGAATCAACCAAGGCTATTACACCAGCACGCACCCTTCCATGAGACATAGACCAGTTCAAATGTCAAGTCTTCGAGGCTTGAATATTTCACAACAGAGGAAAGGAGAACTTGAAAATTGAGTTCTCGAGTCGGAAAACCATTACCGTTTCAGGAGCCAAAGCTATTATTTATTAAAATGTGGTGATCCTGTTCTTTCATCGCCGTAGATGGGGCTGTAAATTTTATTTTCGGTTCGCCAAGGCACCAGTTTTCTCTCTGTTGCTGCTTACCACATTTTGCTGCTATATAGTAACGATTTTTCATCCTGTATCTCTACCGGTACAAGCATTTCACCTGTTAATTTACAAAATTTACATTATGAAGTTATCATTGTTATGCAATCATTAAAATACCCTAAAATTCTCATAGGCCTAATTTGTATTCCCGTTTTGGCAGATTAAAATGTTTTTCCGGATATGATGGAAGTTGTAGTGATTTAAGCGGGCCGTGGATTGCTGGTTTTTCACTCGTCAGGCCCCTACCCAAGTAGAGGGCAAGGGGGCTATGACTCCCATCGAACTATGAAATATTTTAATACGAATCTACGAAAATAACATTGGAGATTTTTCAGGTTTTGCAAGAATTTCCGTTTTGTTCTTACATAAATACAAGACTAACAATTGAGTTGGTGCTTTTAAGTCCACTTTATGCACAGTAAGGCTAATCGGGACTGATGACAGTTTAAAGTGGGATCCCACCAGTGGCGAAGCGTGACATTTTTACGTAGTCATCGCAAGATTTACCAAACGTCAGGGTCGATCTTCCAACAGAAAAAGGGGGGGGCACAATATTTCTCTGTAGTGTAGTGTAGTAGTTGTGCTGTCTAATGTGTTTGTGTTCGTCTTGTGTAGTAATTGTGCTGTCTAATGTGTTTGTCTTCTGTAGTAGTTCCTCCATTCATATTGGGGGTTAGGCGTAGAGCTGACAACTCTGCACTGTAAAAAAAAAAATGTCAAGAAACAGCAATATAAGGCCATGGATGTTCCCAAGGTAAAATATTCCGGAGGTAAAATAGTCCCCCGTTCGGATCTCCGGGTGGGGACTACTTTGGGAGGTCCCTGGACTAAGGATAAGATCTACGTTAGGAATAAGGATATTAAATTAGGCACCTGGAATGTTCTGAGCCTTTACCGGCCTGGGGCATTTCAGTGTACAGTTAATGAGATAGTTAAGTATAAATTAGATGTAGTAGCTGTCCAGGAAGTTAGGTGGCCAGGAGAAGGGAATTGTAAAACTACAAATTATACTTTTTTCTATGGTGGTACTGAAAATCATAATTTTGGAACAGGCTTTTTCATAAATAATAGAATTATATCGGCTCTTAAAACAGTAGAATTTATTAATGATAGGATATCATATGCAGTTTTACAGGGTAGGTGGTGTAAAATTATTTTAATAAACATACATGCACCAACGGAAGATAAAGATGATAATGCTAAAGATGATTTTTATACAGAGTTAGAACAGGTCTTTGATAAATTTTCTCAGTATGATATGAAAATTCTGTTAGGTGACTGTAATGCACAGATTGGCAAAGAAGAGACATTTAAACCCACGATTGGTAAAGAAAGTCTTCATGAATTAAGTAATGATAATGGTATAAGATTGATTACTTTTGCAACCTCAAAGAATTTAATTGTGAAAAGTACCACTTTTAAACATAAAGATATCCATAAATATACCTGGTCTTCTCCAGATGGTAAAACTCATAATCAGATAGATCATATTCTCATTGATAAGAGAAGGCATACTAGTATAATTGACGTTCGTACACATAGAGGTGCTGACTGTGCCAGTGACCATTATTTAGTAATTGCTAAATTAAGAGAAAGACTCTCAGTGATAAATCATAAGCAACAAAATCTAAAAGTTCTAAAATTTGATACAGGAAAGTTTACTGATGAAAGAATTAAGAAAGATTACCAAATTAAACTGTCAAATAGATTTGATGTTTTGCAGGATTTAAATGATGATGAAAATATAAATGAAACAGACGTAAATAAGAATTGGGAGCACATACGTAATGCAATAGAATCAGCAGCTAAAGAAAGTATAGGATACCATAAACCGACAAAAAGTAAGCCATGGTTTGATAATGAATGTCATAATCTAATAGAAATAAGAAATCAGGCTAGACTTAGGTGGTTAAATAACTCTGATGATACAAATCTAAATAATTATAATAGAATAAAGCGAGAAGTTAACCGCACATTTAGAAGTAAAAAAAGAGATTACTTGAAAAGCAAAATTAACGAAATTGAAACAAACAGCAAAAATAAAAATATCAGAGATTTATATAAAGGTGTAAATGAGTTTAGAAAGGGGTGGCAACCTAAAGTAAACTTGATAAAAGATAAAGATGGTGATTTTCTAGCTGACCCAAGCGATATTCTAAATAGATGGAAGAACTACTTTAATGACCTTTTAAATGTTCATGTACGAGATAAATCAGAAGTAAATGAAGTCCACACAGCAGAACCTTTAGTTCCAGAACCTAACTTGACTGAAGTTAAAGATGCTATTAAAAGGCTAAAGAATAACAAAGCACCTGGCATTGATTTAATACCAGCTGAGTTAATTAAATATGGTGGAAATTCATTAATATGTCAAATTCATAAATTAATTTGTTTAATATGGAATAAAGAAGAAATCCCTCAACAGTGGAAAGAATCCATAATTGTTCCTGTGTTTAAAAAAGGTGATAAAATGAACTGCAATAATTACCGTGGAATTTCTCTACTCTCAACAACATATAAAATATTATCTAACATTCTTTTAACAAGACTAACCCCATATGCTAATGAAATTATAGGTGATTATCAATGTGGATTTAAACGTAACAGATCAACTACAGATCAAATTTTTCACATCAGACAGACACTTGAAAAAAAGTGGGAATATAATCAAAATGTCCATCAGCTATTCATTGATTTCAAAAAAGCATATGATTCAGTCAAAAGAGATAAATTATATAATATATTAGTAGAGTTTGGAATACCTAAGAAGCTTGTTAGTATGATAAAAATATGCACAAGTGAAACAGAAAGTAAAATTCGTGTGGGTATTAATATGTCTGACAAATTTACAATTCATGATGGGTTAAAACAAGGAGATGCATTATCTCCATTGCTCTTTAATTTTGCCTTAGAATATGCTGTTAGGAAGGTAAAAGAAACTAAAGAAGGACTAAAATTAAATGGTGTGACTCAGTTGTTAGCATATGCAGATGATGTAGACTTACTGGGGGATGATATAAATACGATTAAGAATAATGCTAAAATATTTTTCAAAACTGCTAAAGAGATAGGTTTGGAAGTTAACAAAGAGAAAACTAAATATATGCTTACAGGCCGAAACCAAGTGTTAGCTAATAATCAAAATCTAATTATTGATAACAACTCGTTTGAACCAGTTTCCAAATTCAAATACTTAGGAGTAATATTAACAAATGAAAATTATATTAAAGAGGAAATAAAAAGTAGGCTTAATTCAGGAAATGCATGTTACTTCTCTCTTCATAAACTTTTGTCTTCTCGTTTAATATCTAAGAAACTAAAAGTTAAAATATACAAAACCGTAATTTTGCCTGTAGTATTATATGAGTGTGAAACTTGGTCCCTTACATTGAAAGAGGAACATAAATTGAGAGTATTTGAAAATAAGATCCTTAGGAAAATATTTGGACCTAAAAGGGATGAGAAGACAGGTGAGTGGAGAAGGTTGCATAATTTAGAACTACATAATTTGTATTCATGTCCAGATATTATTAGAATAATTAAATCAAGAAGACTTAGGTGGGCAGGCCATGTGGCACGAATGGGAGAGGAAAGAGGAGTTTACAGGATTCTTGTTGGGAAACCTGATGGTAAGAGACCTGTAGGAAGGCCAAGACGAAGATGGAGGGACAACGTTGAGATGGACCTAAGGGAAATCGGTAGGGATGGAAAAGAGTATATAGAACTTGCTCAAGATAGGGACAGATGGAAGGCCTGTGTTGCTGCAGCCATGAACCTTCGGGTTTAAGAAGGCTAGGGAGTTAGTTAGTTAGTTAAACTTGGAAGAAAATACTTTGGAGACCGCACTACTTAAAATGAGCAATACCAAAAAGCAGCAATTCTCATTTTTTCTTTCTCTCCGAGTCGAAACTGAAATGCAAACACTTCAATTGTCGCGTTGAAAGGTAAGAACCTTTATAGTCCGCCGCCAATTGTTGTTTTGATAATGAAAAGCAGATTTCATATCGTTCAATGTGTGATTTTCCTCTTAACAAATGGAACTAGCAGACATTCGCAGTGGCTTGCCCAGGAGCGTTACGTGTACTTTTTTAGTAGTCATTCCTGATTTTTCCATCTTTTCCTGCCTTTGGCGTTTTCTTTCTTTTTAAAGAATATTGAGCGTAATCAGGGATTATGACTCTCACCAACCCCCCTTGAGCACGACACTGGACACTCGGAAGAATCTTGATGACTCCAAAAGAAACCCTGTCGAGGCTGTAAACATGGGGATGGGGCTGAAAAAAATGCCTGTTATGATGACCCAGGACCTTGCCGTAGGGGGTGTCTGACTGTTCGGAAGCGTTCGGCTGTTCTCGGCACCGACTGAGACCAGAGGGATTCGCACCATTCTGCGATGATCTGGGCCGTTTAACACCATTGCCTTGGCGGGAGGGTTCGGCGCGAGGGGTAATACTGGGCCCTCATTTCGATGCGCTAAACTTTAGCGAATCTCTTGCGTATTTCGAGTTGTTCCATGCAGTCGCTTGGCTTATTTCGCACAAATATGCGAATATTCTGACTTATTTTCTTTTACTTCGTTTCTAAAATATATATAAAATGCAACATTTGTATTACTTTGCTTGGTCATCGCCGCATCTCCCGATGACCGGACGCCTCGCGTCTGGATCCCACCATTGTGCCTCCACCGGGTATCGAATCCGGGACCCCTTGATTACAAGGCGACAAGGCTACCTACCACTGCGCCATCGGGGAGGCCACAAGACTAACATAAGAATGAAATATTGTTGACCGTTATTAATACAGAGCAATAATTGAATGAAGTGTAACGCTCAATAAAAATATTTAAACTACAGTAAACCCTCGTTAACACGAATCCCAAGGGACCGAAAAATCAGGAGTTCGTGTTTAAAAAAAATCGTGCTAAACGGGGACTCAATTTTATTGTTGCAATATAGTTCTTTCTACACATTAACCATTTACAATACGTATTATGTATGTCATCATAGAAAACACTATTACAGCACTACAGTAATTAACTTTTTTTAAAAAAAACACACAGATCATTTTCTGTGAAAAATTCCTGTATATTCCGCTTGCAGACGGGAACGCAAATGCCTGGTAAATTCACGGCCAACTGTACTCATAGCTTCCGTAAAACTAGCGGTCAATTCGGATGTTGCAGCAGAACGTTCTAAAGTGTCCAATAGAACAGAAAAACACATCTGAACACACAAATGAATTGTTGGTTAAATACGAATAAGCTCATTCTTGACGCGATGATCGCGATTGTCGAGGAATTGCACCCAAGTTTTAATCTTGATGTTACTCCTATGTTTTAAAGAATAGAAAAACATATTTGAACACATTGTTGATATGAATCTGTTGGTTAAGTTGATTGTTGAAGATGATAGAGATTGTCGAGCGATTTCTTACATACCTAGCAGAGGAACGACAGAGGAACAACAGAAAAAAAATTATGAAGAACTTTGAAAGTTCGTGTTAAATGAGATCTAATGACGCAACGGACTAAAAAGCAGTTCGTAATTCGTGGTAACCGAAATTCGCGTTAACCGATAAAACTTTCTATAACATATAATACATCCCAGTCGGGACCAACATTTTGTTCATGTTAACCGAGTGTTCGTCTTAAGCGAGTTTGTGTTAACAAGCTTTACTATATTTTGTCTTAAAACATAGTGTTTGTCATATAAGAAGTCAATCTCCAAGTAAGAGACACCGAGATTGAGAAAAGAATCCTAAAAGTAACAAAAGACAGACAGACAACCGAAAAAAGAAAGAATATAAATAACGGAGAAGTAATAATGGGGAAAACATGAAAAAGTAAGAAAGAAATTTCTTAGTATTTGAGTAGAAACGAAGGAAATATAATTATTTCTTGCTCAGCGCCCTCTCACGACCTCCCATTGGTGTCCATGTGAGCAACCATACTGTCATTTATTCTTTCTTGAGTTTTCAATCCACTTTATGCAAAGATGCTCCAATCGAGACTGGATATACAGTTAAAAGTGAGATTCGAACCACAATGTGTCATGCGACGACGTTACCACTACGTCATAATTTTTTTCTGTCTTCTTGATACTCGAACTCAACGGAGTTCGATAAGATTAGAGAACTTCCCAATCGCTGCACCCTGCATAAGTAACCACGAGAGGGAAGCTCTTGTAACAGAAATCAAGGCATGAAGGGGAGGAGAAATAGTCTTGTATTTATACAAGGAAATATCGACGCAACAATAGGGTTCGGCTCTAAGAACCGTACATAAGTGGTCTTCAAAAGAAGGTTAAAGAAAGAAGTTCGAAAACTTCGCAGCTTGAAAACGGTTGGTAAAAAAGTTCCTGAAAGATGTCCGTTTTCGCCATCAATCAGTGTCGACTCACACGTGTACAGGGAGAAATAAGGGGGAGGGGGGTATCGGGAGGTTAGGTAGGAGACAGCTACAATTGAGTTCTTCCCCAGATACTGAAGCTCCCGTTGCACCTTGAAACCGAGATCATAGATGGCGTAGCGAGCTGTTGTTCCACATGATGAGACTAATTTTTCCCAATAAATCCCTTCAACGAAGGAAAAAGTTCCCTTTTCGAAAGCGAAATTTCCATAGAAAAAGTAAAAGTTTTCTTTAAACAATTTCCTCATGGGAAATAAAATTTTATTCTCCTCAAACGGAATTCACTCAACATGTAGGTAACAATTTTATTTAACATTGAACAATCTCTTCATTACTTTAAAAATATTAACTCGAAGGTGTAACGAGTTCGTCCCACATGTAAAAGCAATGTCATTGCAGAATCAACGTCATACTTACCATTTGTATTCATCATTAGTGGGCAGTGGCGGCGATTGGGTTCCAAAACCGGGGAGGGGGGGGGGGGCAAAAACAGTAAATTTCCCTTTGTATATACGATTTAGTATAGTTTGGGGGCAAAAGTGACGAAAAGTGGGGGGCAAGCGGGGTAATAAGAGAGGTAAATAAAAGATGTAACCATTTGTAGCACTACGAGGAAGAGTCAAATTACAACCTTAATTTGTTCTTGTAGGTTCCTGCATGTAGGATTGCACAAGTTTGCTACACTTTAGCATAAACTCCATCTACATATATTTTCAAGTCTGTGTTAGTGTCTGTATACCACAAGAAGAAGAATATTTTGGAAGCACGTGCAGTCACTTGTGAGTAACTGCTAAGGTTTTTCCCACCCGTCTCTCTGCGAACTGAGGCCATTGTCGATCTTTTCCTCCCCTATATTAAAAACTTGCTGGTGTGGTAAGCATGTAGAGACATTGAATGTTCATTTGCAGGAGAATTTCTATAAGTTTTAGGTTTCCAGAGGGTAAGAAACCACTGCTCTTCAATGGTACAAGTGTGTGGAGCAGGCGCCATCTTTAAAATGACAAAAATGGCGTTCGAAGCACATTTTACCAGTGTTGCAGCCTCGAAGTCATTTTGTAAATTCGTCATATACATTTGGCTCTCCCTCGTATATGTAAAAGAAAGACTGAATGGCAAAGACTTGTGAATCTGCCATCTTGTTCTGTTTTGTTAATATTATTATATTTATATAGTACTTTTCCCAAAGGGTGCCGGGAGGGGAGTGGGTCAAATTGGTCCTCGACCCACCCTCTCTCTGGAAATTCCCATCCTACATTTCGTTACAAAGAAGCAGAATGCTCGTCTTTCTTAATGTTAGTAACAAAATGGAAGTTCACTTAGTTGATATTTGAACAGAATAGTGAAAGTAGAGATTTATGTAGATGAAAAAAATTGAGTGTACAGAACATGAAGCAGCATATGTCTTCATATTCTACCTTTTAATCCAAAGAACAAAATGGTTCCACAATTGTAACAATCCCAAAAATTAGAATTTTATGCCAGAGGTCACAAACAAAAAAAATCCCAATTTTAAAGCTTTTCCTTGGACGAGGTGTGTGAAAGTTAATAACAAAATATAATAATTATGCAGTGGCGGCGATTTGAAGGGGGGGGTGGATAGGCAGTTATTCCCCCCTTTGCCAATTATCTCCGCACTATGTTACCTTATCTACCAAGGGAAAGTAAACTGTCCTTGCCCCCCCCCCCACCCGATCGTCACCACTGACTATGCATTTCAGAACACTAACTGTGTGATACGTGAAAAGAAATAATGAATAACAGTTGTGTTGGATATTCAATCACTCATCTGATCGAGTAGAAGAGCAAAAAAGTAAAGTACTCCCCTGTGCATAGCACCACGCCATGAAGGCGTATAGGGGGTGTGGGGGTAACGCCCCACACTTTCTTGATCCGGTCGTGAGTGGGGTGATGTGATCAGCATCACGCCCCTGACCGCCTTTACCCCCCAGGGTTTCCCCCAGGTACCCATGTTATTCGACGCTGGGTTCCCCAAGGATATAATAATAGGTTGGCATAAAATTGGTTTATTTTTATAAGTTTTATATATTTATTATTGTATAAAAAGAATCATAACCGTGATAATAATAATAATTTTTATATTTCTACTATTCAAGTTTTATCAACGGACTAATTCTCTGCAAGAATTTCTGGCTACGTCCCCACAAATGTGTGAAGACAAAGAGAAAATGTTTGAAATTAATTGTAGCTAAATTATTTCCCTCTAAAATTCCCGCACCCAGAGGGAATTTCCCTCAACTCGAGAACACTGCCTTGTGCAAAGAGCAGCAAAGGTGCTGAGGGTCTGCGGTTGAGTAGCCGCAGCGTGAAGAACTGGATTAGAGAAAAAGAGAGAGCCGAGCCGAGGTCCTTCCAACACATGGGACCCACCAAAAAATCCCCCTTCTCCACCTGGTCGAAGTCCCGAACACGTGGGTTCGAGTGCTGACGACCCAGGTGTGTGTGTGTGTGAGTCACGAGGGTAAGAAGTTCTGTGGGATCCTAGATGCAAAGGTAACGGCTTCAAGAATGCTTTCCCCCCCTGGTGCGTGACTCCTGTTCTCCCCTGTTCCCACTGCGTATGTGCGAATGCATGACGTGTATGTTATTCATGAATCCCTTAAGCGTTGTTACCCCTTTACTTTTCCACAACCAACTGAGGGTGGGTATTCAAAGGCTCCCCAGCTGAGAGCTTGCCATTCTTGATGGAAGAATCCAACCTTCTTATCTTTTCTGTTGGGGAAGTTAGCATTCGCTAAGTTCTGGAATCCAACACAACACCCAGCAGCACATAAGGTCTTTCCGGGAACTTAAAGTTTATGTAACTTAACGAATTAATAAATAAACAATTTTGGGTGACTATTTTGCACCCTTCAAAGCATACCAGGAAAAATGCTCTTATATAAAAACCCTTACCTTAAGCCTTAAACAACGGTGCGAGTTTCAGAGCTGACCGGTGAACCCGCGAACTACGGACGTGTTTTCAGCGGGAAATTTAAACTTCCGCTTCCTTTTGAGTAAAATTTCGTATATCTTTGAAACTAAGAACGGTAGAGTTACAAATTATACTTCGTTTTGTTCAGTACACATTGAGCTTTAAGCCCGCGGTAGAAAAATAAAATCCGTAATCTGTTAGAAGAAGAAATAATTTTTTTTTCATGGGATTTGAAACTCGTCGTACTCCCACGCAGGCAACGCCAGGACGTATTGCCTTGCCGTGGAAAAATTTGCACACTAATTGTTTTTCCTTGAGAAAAGGGCGATGTTGTCAAAATGTACATATAATTTTCAGGACATCGCTATCCACAAATATAGCCAGAACTAAATCAAACTTTACTAATTTGCTAATTACACCTCAAGGCCCATGCAGAACTCAAAACGTGTATATCCGACCATTATCCGAGTCACAGTATGTCCTAAAAGTCACATACTACGAGAAAAAGCTCCTTGTTATGTTATGGAACAAGCTGTAGTTTAAGGAAAAGTTTAAAAAAAAGGGGGGATAAAGAGCTGCTTGAGATAGGTTAAAAGTTCAAGGAACCTGCACAGCCAGTGGCGGCGATTAGGGGGGGCGAACCCCCCAGTTTTCGCCACTTTTGCCCCCGCACTATGCTAAATCATATCTACAAAGGGAAATATATTGTCTTTGCCCCCCTAGTTTTGGGACCCAATCGCCGCCACTGTGCACAGGACATTAAAAAGGCAAGGATAGTCTAAAAAATTACCCAGAAACTGTGTAAGAGGCCCGCTCTTCTCAAAAAAACTAAAATAATTATAAAAACCCTGCCATCATCTCCCAACATGGTTGGTAAACAGTTGAGAAGTTAAAAAACTTTATCTCAGGAAAGTAAAACCGGCCCATTTGATAGGTAAGTTCATAAAGAAAAACGATTATTATAAGCTATACTGTAGATAAATTGTTTTTGTGTTGCGGTTACCAATTTCAGAAGGCTTCCCTGAGTCCGATGCATGACATGGCAATTTCACTCGAAAATTGAAGGATGGGACATTTTACTTTGTAATTCAAAAATGACCAAAATGTCACTTACCATGTTTTACACCCGAGCCAATCATTTTAAAATTTTAATTTTTCTCAAAATTTAGGGAAGGGCTCTAGTCTCATGAGCCTCATTGCATACTCCGGTGCTGAAATGTGTAAATATATTTATGTGTGTAATAAAATTTTTCATGGTCGTCGGCAAGTTTCTTAATTTCATTCATTGGTAAATTTCTCATAAGGGACAGACGGATTTCTTCAAATTTACAGGAGAAATTACTTACCGAATGCAGTTTCTTTATACTTGTGGAAGTTCGGGGAAGTGTTTTCTCGCATCGTTCATTGAATTTTGCCGGTAAATCATCTATTTTTCGATATAAATGTGTGACCGATGCGCGAAAGCTCTTGCATCCATTTACTTCCAGGTGGATGTAGCCTGTGTGTGATGACGTAATCCCGGTGAGTGTTTCAAAACATGTGTTTTTGTAACTGAAGAAGGTACGTTTCCGCAAATGGTTTGTGGGGCTATGTGTCAATGGTTCGTGGGGCTATGCGAGAATGGTGTGTGGGGCTACGTAATTTTTTTGGAAACTAATTTTTAACTATTGTAACCTATATGTGACCCTACCTAACCTAACCTTACCGGAAATGGTTCGTGGGGCTATGCGTCAATGGTTTGTGGGACTACGTAGATATTTTTGGGTGCATTGGGGTGGAAACACTGCATGTCGAGTACGGTAGTGAAACTGTGACCGCTATTTTGTGTGTTACCGAAGGCAAAAAGAAACGAAGAAAACTTACTCGATATGTCGCAAATAGAGCTTATTTCCGTGAAATAAGCGAAATGCCACCTTCAGCAATGTTTCTCAATGCAGAATACCTAAGTACGAATATTCAAATTAAATGAACTAACAAATTTCAGCTGTCTGTCACTTACGACAAATTTACCCATTCATTTCCCTGAAATACCATATATCACATATATTTTATTCTAACTTAATTAATGTCATATTATTATTTATCATCGACTCCTGGAATCGAAGAGCTTACACTAAAATTTCGCTTTAACTTTCACAACTTTTCTTTAATGAGAAGTCTCAAAATCAATAACACAAAGGAATACTTATGCTTTCTGGTATCTTAACTGTGTGAAATATTTAAAAAATGACGAAAGTCCTTGTGCTGGTAATTAACCCCATCTGGTGGAACGAATAGAAGATATAATAATAAACAGTTTATTTACTGGATTGTAAAATAGCTACTAAGTTACATACAATAAGAGATCGAGACAGTCACGAGAACAGAACAAGGATGTATTGGGGGGGGGGGGGGGTCCAGGGGGTCCGGAACCCTCCCCGAAAGACTTACAAAGTACCTAAATAAAATAATGAAAAATGTACTTTTTAAAATTTGTTGTACTATAATCGATTGATATTTATTTCCTATGAATTTGGAAGACAAGGATTATTATATTGGGATCATACTGCTTTGAAGGACAGTACATGCTACTGCTTATGAAAATAAGCATAAAATATTAATCAGGAACATCCCTTTTATATTATTCAATAAATATTCAATCCCTTATCTATTTGACATTAATTTCCTTGTTTTTATGCAAATTTGATGATCATAAGTACACGTAAACTTGATAAATATATGCTGTTATATTTATATTCTCATACCATCTTTCTAAGTACTCATGTAATAATAAAAATACAATATTTATACATTTACATATTTTAATTAGTATTTAATTTTTATTTATTATTATTTTTGGGACACTTGGTTCGGAGCCCCCTAAATATATTTCTAGATACGTGCCTGAACAGAACGAGCTCGTTACTGCTTCAAGAGATCTTGAACGTAAAATTTTTCATACACATTTCTACAAACTCGCTCTCACTACGCAGTACTCGAAATTACCAAGTCATTTCCTAACATTGTCGATTCGAAATCCGGACAAAACCATCCATCCGTAACGAATCGAGGGGGGGGAGGGGAGGAAAGTCGATCAAAAAATCGTCATCGAAAGGCTCCGTCGAGCAAGCGAAGGCAGAAATATGACCTTAAAAGAAAACGGGAGTAGAAAGCCTTTACATTCTAATGAGCTGAGATCACGCCAGAACTGAAACCTTCGGTATTGTGGACCGTACCGAGTCGCTGTCTGTGCGAAGCAAAAACCTTGGGAGTGAGTCACTCTTTGTGTAACGTGGAGAAGGTTTTCCGCGGAGGAGAAAAAACCAAGGACAAGAGATATTGTTCGCAGAGACCTCGTGGTGGCTACCCATTGTTGCTCGTCTCCTTGTAACAGTAAATTATTTATTTTCATTATCATTTCCTCATCGTAATCAATATGAAGCAGCAAAGGTGGCATTCGTGAAAGATTTAGCTTCACGTGGACTCAAGGAGCACAATTTCTTTTTTTCCGGGTGGAAAAATTTCCCCTTTCTAAGTGCAAAAATCCCCTTTCCAGGTGCAAAAATTTCCCTTCTCAAGGTGCAAAACTTCCCTTTTCTAAGTGCAAAAATCCCATTTCCAGGTGCAAAAATTTCCTTTCCTAGGTGCAAAAATTCTCCTTTCCAGGTCCAAAGATTCACTTTTCCAAGTGCAAAAATTCCCTTTTCTAAGTAAAAATTCCATTCTCTAGCTGCAAAATTTTCCTTCTCAAGGTGCAAAAATTCCCTTTTCTAAGTGCAACAATCCCCTTTCCACGTGCAAAAATTTCCTTTCCTAGGTGCAAAAATTCTCCTTTCCAGGTCCAAAGTTTCACTTGTCCAACTTCAAAAATTCCCTTTTCTAAGTGTAAAAATTCCGTTCTCCAGCTGCAAAAATTCTTTTCCAGGTCCAAAAATTCGATTTTCCATGTGCAAAAATTCCTTCTCGAAATGAAAAAATTCCCTTTCCTGGGTGCAAAAATTCCCTTTTCCAAGTGCGAAAATTCCCTTTTCCAGGTACATAAATTCCATTCTACCTATTTTCCCTATCATCTCAGAAAAAAATAGGTCTGCTATCACAAACTTCGTCTAATAATGCCATGACATTATCATATAAAAAAAGAGTTAAAATAAATTTGTATAAAACCAAAAAGTTGATTTTCAGGTAGTCATCGGCAATAATAAAAAAGACATTCTGAAATACTCGCTTGCCTGCAAGGCCTTATGTGTGTTGCCTAACTCTAAGGCGGCGGTAGAAGTTGCCACTGAAAATGTACTATTGAAACCCACTTAGTGCAGAAGAGTTAGGCAAAACGCACAACGTCTTGCGTGGAAGCCAATATTTCAGGATGTAGATGTCCCATTTTTATTGTCGGTGACTGTACAATTGCAGGTCCATTACTAGAATCTGATAGTGAATTATGGAATCCAGAAGTTAGGTGCCTTTCAGAAGAAAACCAAAATCAGTTTAGAAATCATTATTGCGTCAAAACTCAAAATTGTTACGTAAGGTTTGTATGTGAAATTGTTGGAATCTCTTAAATTACAAAAATCAAGTTCCGATTAGCCTATTAGTGCATAAAGTGAAATTAAAGAACATTTTTGATCAAGGTAACGCAGTATCCTAACGAAGTACCGTTACAATTCCTGATGTAATTTCCGTAACACGTTACTACGAGTCTGCAATTTTTGTATCCAAAAGAACTATGATATCTATACTTATTCGCAACCGGTTTTGTGAGGAATATGTTGACTAAATTCTGAAAATTCCATTTGTAATATTATCTAGAGTTATTTCATTTGATTATTTTATTATTTATTAGGGAGCGGAAGTTGATGAAATGTCATCTTTCTTCTGACATCTCGGACTCGATGCCCATTAAATATACAGAATATTACACTTCTTCTAGAACCCAAAGAAGGTAATTTTAAAGTGCAGTTTTGCCAATTTTCAGGTTTTAGGTCATTTCCCCCGATTTTCGGCATTTTCCCGTCATTTTTCACAATATTCGGTGTATTCTTTCGTCATTTTTTGTCACTTCTTTCATTTTGGTAATATTCTTGAGTCTTTTCAGCAAGGTGAACATAGGCCTATATCTCGCACGATTGCAATTTACGAGCAAAAGAAATGCTGAACTGGTGACAGTCTTTGTTGTGTCGGGGGAAACCAGCAGGTGTCCGTCTGGGGCAAACTGGGAAATTAATGCATTTTACACCAATTTATTCAGTGTATACGACCTTTTCATTAAATTGTTTTAAAATTATTCGGTTGTTTCTATTGGAAATCCTCGTTGCATATTTTAATTGAATGTGCATATGGTATCATTTGGTGCCTTTTTCTTTAAAGCAATATTGCATTTTGTTTAATTTCCTTTTCATTTCTTGATTCTTGAAGAATTCTTCAAGAATCAGCAATATAAGGCCATGGATGTTCCCAAGGTAAAATATTCCGGAGGTAAAATAGTCCCCCGTTCGGATCTCCGGGTGGGGACTACTTTGGGAGGTCCCTGGACTAAGGATAAGATCTACGTTAGGAATAAGGATATTAAATTAGGCACCTGGAATGTTCTGAGCCTTTACAGGCCTGGGGCATTTCAGTGTACAGTTAATGAGATAGTTAAGTATAAATTAGATGTAGTAGCTGTCCAGGAAGTTAGGTGGCCAGGAGAAGGGAATTGTAAAACTAAAAATTATACTTTTTTCTATGGTGGTACTGAAAATCATAATTTTTGAACAGGCTTTTTCATAAATAATAGAATTATCTCGGCTCTTAAAACAGTAGAATTTATTAATGATAGGATATCATATGCAGTTTTACAGGGTAGGTGGTGTAAAATTATTTTAATAAACATACATGCACCAACGGAAGATAAAGATGATAATACTAAAGATGATTTTTATACAGAGTTAGAACAGGTCTTTGATAAATTTTCTCAGTATGATATGAAAATTCTGTTAGGTGACTGTAATGCACAGATTGGCAAAGAAGAGACATTTAAACCCACGATTGGTAAAGAAAGTCTTCATGAATTAAGTAATGATAATGGTATACTTTTATGGTTGATTACTTTTGCAACCTCAAAGAATTTAATTGTGAAAAGTACCACTTTTAAACATAAAGATATCCATAAATATACCTGGTCTTCTCCAGATGGTAAAACTCATAATCAGATAGATCACATTCTCATTGATAAGAGAAGGCATACTAGTATAATTGACGTTCGTACGCATAGAGGTGCTGACTGTGCCAGTGACCATTATTTAGTAATTGCTAAATTAAGAGAAAGACTCTCAGTGATAAATCATAAGCAACAAAATCTAAAAGTTATAAAATTTGATACAGGAAAGTTTACTGATGAAAGAATTAAGAAAGATTACCAAATTAAACTGTCAAATAGATTTGATGTTTTGCAGGATTTAAATGATGATGAAAATATAAATGAAACAGACGTAAATAAGAATTGGGAGCACATACGTAATGCAATAGAATCAGCAGCTAAAGAAAGTAAAGGATACCATAAACCGAGAAAAAGTAAGCCATGGTTTGATAATGAATGTCATAATCTAATAGAAATAAGAAATCAGGCTAGACTTAGGTGGTTAAATAACTCTGATGACACAAATCTAAACAATTATAGTAGAATAAAGCGAGAAGTTAACCGCACGTTTAGAAGTGAAAAAAGAGATTACTTGAAAAGCAAAATTAACGAAATTGAAACAAATAGCAAAAATAAAAATATCAGAGATTTATATAAAGGTGTAAATGAGTTTAGAAAGGGGTGGCAACCTAAAGTAAACTTGATAAAAGATAAAGACGGTGATTTTCTAGCTGACCCAAGAGATATTCTAAATAGATGGAAGAACTACTTTAATGACCTTTTAAATGTTCATGTAGGAGATAAATCAGAAGTGAATGAAGTCCACACAGCAGAACCTTTAGTTCCAGAACCTAACTTGACTGAAGTTAAAGATGCTATTAAAAGGCTAAAGAATAACAAAGCACCTGGCATTGATTTAATACCAGCTGAGTTAATTACATATGGTGGAAATTCATTAATATGTCAAATTCATAAATTAATTTGTTTAATATGGAATAAAGAAGAAATCCCTCAACAGTGGAAAGAATCCATAATTGTTCCTGTGTTTAAAAAAGGTGATAAAATGAACTGCAATAATTACCGTGGAATTTCTCTACTCTCAACAACATATAAAATATTGTCTAACATTATTTTAACAAGACTAACCCCATATGCTAATGAAATTATAGGTGATTATCAATGTGGATTTAAACGTAACAGATCAACTACAGATCAAATTTTTCACATCAGACAGACACTTGAAAAAAAGTGGGAATATAATCAAAATGTCCATCAGCTATTCATTGATTTCAAAAAAGCATATGATTCGGTCAAAAGAGATAAATTATATAATATATTAGTAGAGTTTGGAATACCTAAGAAGCTTGTTAGTATGATAAAAATATGCACCAGTGAAACAGAAAGTAAAATTCGTGTGGGTATTAACATGTCTGACAAATTTACAATTCATGATGGGTTAAAACAAGGAGATGCATTATCTCCATTGCTCTTTAATTTTGCCTTAGAATATGCTGTTAGGAAGGTAAAAGAAACTAAAGAAGGACTAAAATTAAATGGTGTGACTCAGTTGTTAGCATATGCAGATGATGTAGACTTACTGGGGGATGATGTGAATACAATTAAGAATAATGCTAAAATATTTTTCAAAACTGCTAAAGAGATAGGTTTGGAAGTTAACAAAGAGAAAACTAAATATATGCTTATTTTGTCCATTTCTTCACATTCACCATGTCGATACCTGTAAGAACAAGCAAACAAATTAAATTAAGTATTTGAAGCAATATAATCTTGCTACATACATGTAAATACATGAATTGCCCTTAATATAAGCATGTTACTCATGGGAAATTTCGTATTACCATGTACCTTTTGGGGGAGGCCAGCAGTCGGTAGGTAAGCCAGGGCCCAATATTGGGCTGAGGCGCTATAGGGTTACTATAGGACTGGTGCCCACAAACAATCGGAAATTGGGGAGCTACGAGTGAGTATCGTAACCCAATAACGACTGGGGGTTAGACTTGCTGACCCCACGTCACCCCATTACATCTCCACACCTCTGGGAGGGAGACTGGCAGTCGGGAGATAGACCAAGGTCCTTCGAGGGCTGTCGCGCCATAGATAATGATCAAACATTTTGATGTATTAAGCCTGGGGACTTAATTTCTAAAATAAAACATAACAATATGCAAATTATTTGGTGGGCTCGAGCTCCACAGGCCCTTATAAGTTGGCGCCACTATGTTCAATTATATAATTTACGGGAGCTATCGCAAGTAGTTATATGAGAGAGTGTATGTATTCTAAAAAATTCAAACATAATGACCATGTATAGTTTCAACTAAGAGAATGCCGAAGCTATCCCAATAATTTATCCAACGTACACATGCGACACAATGAAATACATATAAATTGTAAATAAGAATCAAAAACAAATACATAATTGTGCTATAAAAAGTTTTTAAAAAGAATTCTCCCCGGCGGGGAATCGAACCCCGGTCTCCCGCGTGACAGGCGGGGATACTAACCACTATACTACCGAGGACACAAGCACAAGCGTCGTTATATTTACTACACGTCTTAAGGAGGTAGTTCCCCGCACGAACAAGTGTTACGTTTAGGCCATTTCCGGCTCGTGACAGAAGCCTATTCAACTGCTTTTTCATACATTGTTTAAGCTATAAATCATCAAATACTTGATGTGTTGTAGAAACGTTGCAGAAAATTGTGTATCAATTACTTGCGATAGCCAGTAATGAAACATGCGCAAGATTTCTGCGATTATCATAAAATCTCGCATTGCAAGTTCTACTAATAAGCATTCTTTTCATCAAATTCACTTTGATTAGTCTTGCATAGTTAGTTTTAGGGTACACATTGAATATGATATTAACAACGCGAAAGTGTTGCTCTATCGATGACCAGAATTTGTGCAAATTAATACTTGGCAGAAAAAGGTAGTACGTGTAACTTGTCAATACGTATAAAGGAGAGCCTACGATATTATGTAACTAATAATTTGAGTAACATTGATAAAATCTCACATTTATATTGCCTGTATTGTTGGCACCACAACTGCATTTTTTTTTATTGAATATGTAAAATGTACGAGTCGAAGGAATTGTCAATTTTTGCGGCCATGATACAGCAATTTTTATACTTGATTCAATATTCACGAAGGAAATTTTGAAAAAGTGACAGGACTGTAGACGAAGTTACTAATGTGTATCACAGATGGCATTGATAAATCGAATGAAGGAACAAAATGTATGTCTCCGGCATGGTCTAGTGGCTAGGATACCTGGCTCTCACCCAGGAGGCCCGGGTTCGATTCCCGGTGCCGGAATATTTTTTTAAAA
The DNA here is from genome assembly GCF_977018435.1 of Lepisma saccharinum. Classification (NCBI taxonomy): domain Eukaryota; kingdom Metazoa; phylum Arthropoda; class Insecta; order Zygentoma; family Lepismatidae; genus Lepisma; species Lepisma saccharinum. Next base: position 15,476,737 of record NC_139229.1, read on the forward strand.
CTATTTTTTAAACTGTATGTGTTAAGTAAATGAAATAATACCTAAATTTATAAACATATTTGGTTGTATGAGAGTTTGTTGCTCATTTTAGGTCTAGAAAAATGTTTCCAACTTTCCTCACGAAGTCTCTCATTTCACTGTATGAGTAGCAGATATAATGATTATTTCCGCTGATAAATACGTAGTTATTTTGAAAAACATGTTAATTATGAACAGCACATTATTTTTAAATATCAACAGTACACAATATTTTAAAATTAGGAAATATAAGCTGACTCTAATCAGGGTGTCTACAATTTCATGAAAACAAAATTCCCTGACTTTTCCAGGTTTTTAAGATCAAATCATTAGGGCAATTTATGTATTTACATGTGTGTAGGAAGTTAATTTTAGCTAAATACTACACTTACTATCTCACTTAAGCAAGTTAAAAGTAACAACGAGAAGAGAAACTGGACCGAAATTGACTATTGGATATAGGGTCATCATGGGTGAACTTTTATGTAATACTTGCCACGTAATTACTAATGGTAGACAAAAAACTATCCTTTTTATGCAAGAAAATCATAATATTTAAATAATACAGTGAAATTTAGTAATATATGTATTATTCCTAATATCAACTCAACTTAACTCAAAATTGCAACAAAAAAGTGAAAAACGCCAATAGACATTTTCTGTAGTAGATTTCTACTTGTCACTATTTCCTAGAGTATCAATTATGCAATTTCTACAGTAACAACTACCAGTAACATTTAGTACACAAAATTGAAGCATAGTTTGTCCAAATTTTTTTTTATTCTTTCAAAAACCTACTTTTGGTGCAACATTACAAAAATTTGGATTTTTTTTCTTCAGAAAAAGTAGCTAATTATTTTGTCAATAATTTAATATAATAATTTGTCAATTATTATTATTTGTCGTGTGTTGTGGATTCTATTGTTCTGACAGAGATATCCCCTAATTATAAATTCTCATAAATCATGAGTTATCTTTTTATGGTCCCTCATTTCTCTAAAGTTGTGCAGATATTGTTGACGCTGTGAAGAATAACTCCAATTTTTGATCATATGCAAAATAATAATTGTTCACTTGCACAAATTGATTATTTTAATAAGCCTTAATAAGACGAAGTATTGAGGATATTCAAAAATATTTTTCATGGTTGGGCGAGTCGACTACACCACTCACGATTTCCGCCTGTTTAAATTTTTAAAATGGAAGAAAATTCCAGAACACTCGAGTCCAATGTATTTTATATAATAATAATAATAATAATAATAATAATAACCCATGGCTCGACAGCCCTCGAAAGGGCCTGGGCCTATCTCCCGGCTGCCAGTCTCCTTCCCACAATCCTACCTAGAGGTGTGGAGTTCTTCAACTGGTAATGGGGGTGACGTGTGGTCAGCACGTCGAATCCCCAGCTGTTGTAGAAGATTTCCGGGACCGTGTTACGCTAATAACTCGTAGCTCCCCAATTTCCTCACGATGGTGTGTTGCCACCGGCCCTATACACAGGCCGAAAATTCCCGGAGACTGAACCCGGGATCGAACCCATGCCGTCCCGCAGCCGCAAGGTATTTGATGTTTCTATAAATGTTTTAATATTAACAATCATTCATTGTAATACAGCGCGTCATTTCACCATCGTTAACCTTATCGCCGTAGTAGTAGTCAGAGACAAAAGAAAGAAAGACATTAACGAACGTAAAGCGTTCCGTTTCGTAAAAATTTCCATTTCGAGCCATAGGCAAATGTAAAGTTCTCCCTCATACCCAGGTCAGCCCATTGTGGTGGTACCGTTCGCTACACCTCGGGCCGGGATCATATACGCCACTGGTCCTACCCTAGAAGAGCCTCAATTAACCACCCCTACTTGTGGCCATCTTGTGAATACACGTCGTTGCAATTCTGAAACGTTTCCAAGACATCTGAGCTCAACGTCATTGTTGCTTTTAATTGTTAGCGACCGAAACAACGATTCCTTTGTTTCTTTCGCGCGCTTTTTCCTTTGTCGGAAAGCCACGCCGGTTGAATCTCACCCACGATTTGTTGAATGCTTCGTCGCTTAATCCGGCTTGAAGTGTTTTTGCAGGAAGATGCAAATACAGCTTAAGACCAAGCAACAACATGTCTCTCTTCCCACACAAGTTTACGGTCTAGCAATGAAAACAATTCATGAGGACTTGCATTGTTGACATGTAATGTTGCGCATATCAACAAAATAGCTTCAAAAAGACAAGACAAGCTACAAAATTTTTACAGAAATAAGTGGATATTTCTTAGTCAATTTTAGAGATGCTGATTTTTATCTCCTGAGATTTCGGCCTGTGTGTGGGGCCGGTGGCCACCCACCAGCGTGAGGAAACTGGGGAGCTACGAATGCGTAGCGTAATCCGGTCACGGAAACCTACAAAAACGACTGGGGGTTCGTCGTGCTGACCACACGTCACCCCGTTAACTGATTGGATGGTCTCCCACCAGGGCAGGTGGGAGTTGCTAACTCCATTTGGTGCAAGGAGCATAAATCTTAATCTTAAAACCTCAGCTAGCTTATCTACAGGGTAGGGTTCTTTGTAGACAACAAAACCAAACAGGATGCCTTCCAATGAGGACGTTTAAACGAATATATTATTTAAACAGAGGATACATGGAGTAAGAATATTTACATGATAAACTACGTTCTTATATAATTCTCGTATACAGTCAATTTTCAACTCAATATGCATTTTATTATTTCTTTTCTCTATTTGAATATTCTTCTATCTGGACTTCCTTCCTAATGGACAAATCTGGATCTGGACTTCCTTCTTAATGGACGTTCTGGATCTGGATTTCAATTTATTTATGTTTTGACGATTTAATGAATTCCTTTATCCTTTTCCAGCTTTTGGGAATAATACTAATATCCTCCCTTGCGGCTGCGATTGGAACGCGCCAACCCTAACTTGGTACAACAGAGTGCAAACGACCGACACGCGCATCCAAGTAGGTGCTACGGTTGAAACGCGCAACCAAAAAGTGCTGTGGGGCGTCGATTGGAACGCGCAGCCACTGATGTAAACAAAACTTCCGCTATGGGAATGATAAATCAATCAGACAGATGCTATATCTGTTCAAACACAAACTTGTATCAGTGCTATGACTTCTTTAATTTTCGTATTAACTTACATATGGTCACTGATTTGATTTATCGAATATACTATATATTAATTTCTTTCTTTTATATTTATTCTTTATCTTCTCATAGTAGATTCTATTGTTTTTCATCTTTCCAATTTGCTTTGTTCTTATTTATAAAGTTATTCACATATATTATGCTAATTCTTAGTCTTGCACGCCTGGTGCTGCCATCTCTATTCCTCTTTTGCAAACTATTTACATTATTTGGTCCTATTGGATACGTAACAGAGTGAGGCCAGCAGTCGGTAAGCAGGCCGTGGGCCTCACGAGCTCTTGCGCCACTGGGGCATTAAAATTTATTGATTGACCCAAGATAGGTAACTGAAATCTTTGACAATAGTTTTATCTTTTTTTTTTGTGTAGAGACCCCGGGTTCGAACAATCGCGGTAAGACCGAAAAACGTTAATCATTGTCCAACATTGTTTATAAATGCATAGAATGACATATTGAACAACACTTTCATGTGAAACTATGTAAATTTAATACTTAAAGTAAATTTTATTAATTCTAGCGAATTTCACCCTATTTGACCCATGTGCAGTGAAAAACACCAGTCAATCATAAATTTTCTAGTTTCTACTCTTTAAAATTTAAATTGTTCGGTAACATTCCGGTAGATTTACTATTTGATGAATTCAGTAATTACAGTTTATATACACAGTGACATGTATGTTTGAATACTAGACATGTTGTAACCCTAACAATTTTCCAACACATTTTTTTTAGATCGAAAGCAGTTAAACGTGTAATGTTGATTTCCTTGAAATGATAGCTGTGTGATCTCAATTGATGCACAATCATCACAATCAACAACAGCTGATTAAAGAGCTTTTTGAAGCATTTCTGTGTCCTATTTCGATGCATCAAAAGTGCACTATTCACAGCTTTGCACTAGAGTTAAAATATTAAATTAAAATATTTTGAGGTCTGTGTGTATAATTTTTGGTTAAGTCATCCATTTTTAAGTGCGATTAAAAAATCGAAGAAGTCAATATTTATTTATTAGTTATAATTATTGCAAACACAAAGGCAAGAGTAGTGTAATTGGGCCGGTTCTACGCCGTACTTGGTACGAGCCCTTTTTTTTTATGGATTTAATCTCAGTAGTAGCATATTTTGACGATTTTTTTGTTGATTTTATAGCGTTTGACGACTTTTCAGTGCAATTTTTACCGCATCTCATTTTTTTTCCCACTCGTACTTGGTACGAATGCCACGATCTTACGTGATATAACTTAACCTATCTTTTTTTTCTTACGATTTTTTAATTTTTTTTACGATCTTATGTGATATAACTTAACCTATCTTTTTTTTTATTTACGCACCGAACTAACCTACATTGGATTCTGTTTGTTTTAATATTTCAGTATTTTAAGGTTCTTTAACCTAAAATGTGTTGGATGTTGATTGGTACGAACCCTTTTTTTTTTTTTTATGGATTTAACCTCAGTGGTAGCATATTTTGACGATTTTTTTGTTGATTTTATAGCGTTTGACGATTTTTCAGTGCAATTTTCACCGCATCTAATTTTTTTTCCCACTCGTACTTGGTACGAATGCCACGATCTTACGTGATATAACTTAACCTATTTTTTTTTCTTACGATTTTTTAATTTTTTTTACGATCCTAAGTGATATAACTTAACCTATCATTTTTTTTTTTATTTACACACCGAACTAACCTACATTGGATTCTGTTTGTTTTAATATTTCAGTATTTTAAGGTTCTTTAACCTAAAATGTGTTGGATGTTGATTGGTACGAGTCCTTTTTTTTTTATGGATTTAACCTCAGTGGTAGCATATTTTGACGATTTTTTTGTTGATTTTATAGCGTTTGACGACTTTTCAGTGCAATTTTCACCGCATCTAATTTTTTTTCCCACTCGTACTTGGTACGAATGCCACGATCTTACGTGATATAACTTAACCTATTTTTTTTTCTTACGATTTTTTAATTTTTTTTACGATCCTAAGTGATATAACTTAACCTATCATTTTTTTTTTATTTACGCACCGAACTAACCTACATTGGATTCTGTTTGTTTTAATATTTCAGTATTTTAAGGTTCTTTAACCTAAAATGTGTTGGATGTTGATTTTTTTTTAGTATGTGACAATTTTTTTTTTACGAATTTTTTAAAACTGTTCCGTCACCCTCTCGTTCTTCACGTCGTGGACGAAGGACTTCTCGGCGACCAGGATGACGCTGCACACGGTGTCCTCGGGCAAGGCTTCGTGGAACTCGCAGACGATCTTGATGTTGGTGCGATCGTTGACCACCACCTGCTTCCTCTTCGTCGTGTTGATGACGAACATCGGCCTGCGGATTTTGAATTCGCTGGGAGTGTAGTACACGTCCACGCTTCCCTCGGTCACGCGCTTGTAAGCCGTGTAAGCTTCGTAAAGTTTGAGGTAATCGTCTTTGGTCATGTCGAGGTTGTAATTCTCGCGCGGGAACACTTCGTTCCTACCGTTCTTGAGATAAACGTTCTTGATCTTGCAGTCGTCGAACTTGCTGGAATCTTTTTCCTGGTTGTTATCGCGCCCGGTTTGAAAGAGCACTACGACGAAATCTGGCATGTCGAACTGTATGTTGTTGAACTGAGTCGTCACGTCGAATTCCATGTGACTTCCCGACGCCAACTTCTGCACGCACTGGTAACCGTGAAAGTGAATCGGCACCTGCGGACTCTTCAAGATCTCCGCTTTGTACTTGAGGGCGTAGTTTGTTTCGTATTCCACGATCGGCATTCTCAATTCCATGCTCCGGATGACGCACTTGGCTGCTTCGGGTAATGTGTTGACTATCGGCGTGCCGTCGGCGTTCAAGTTGGTGTATCGCATCAGTGCGTCGTTGTCGTTGGCCGCTCTTCGAAACGTGACGCGCAATCCTCCCTTCCACATGATCTCTTTGTAGTCGGAGAAGAATCCCGGTAGCAGACGCATGGGAAAGAGCACCGTGTGACTTCTCGTCGATATTTTCGTTCCCGCTTCGAATCCTCCCGCCTGGTAGTATGCTGCGTCCGTTTTGGATAATTTCAATGTTCCCACTGCCGTCGACGTGATGCCTGGATAATCGATTCTGTCGATGACGGTGTTGTGTTTCCTCACCTCCACCTGCGAGAACAGGTGAGGCACGAAGTTGTCCACGAGTTTCAAATTTGCATTGGGCGGAAATGCTTCTCCGCTTTCCTTTTTCACCACGTCGAATTGAAGGTAGAGGTCCGCTCTGTGAGGATGAACAAACCCGTCCCCTACGTCCACGTCGTATTCGATCTCCCTGTTCGCTTCGTTGAGATTAGCGAACGTGCGACGGTTGGGAGGGAAAGATTGCAATTCGTAACTTTCGATTTGCTCCATTTTTACTATGTATGGTTATTTATTATACGTTGATCTCCACGATGGCCGTCGTAGTGGCACCTGCGAAATCCACCACGTCTCCTTTCTCGTTCGTCACCACCAACTCTATGTCGTCTATGCGGTTGCGGCATACTGGAAAATAGATCGGCGAAGAGGGTGTGTAGATGATCGGTTCCATGAATTCGGAACTGGGTTTGAATGTGGCGATGATTCCCGTCTGCTTGTGACTTCCCAGCAACTCCCCGTCCGAGGATTTCGTGATCATGCCTTCCGCCACGTTGCAGTGAACGTTCAGAGTCTCTATGGCCAGAAATTTAGGAATGTTTGCTGCCGTGTGCTTGATGCCAGCTTCGAGTTTGGTGTCGTTCTCGAAACCTAAAAGTTCTCCCATGGTGCCCAGGTTTATGGTCTCCGTCGCCGATACGATTTCCACTCTGTGCGTGACCGAATTTTGAGAAAAGTACGTGCCTTTGGGTAACTGAGCTTGCAAAGTGGAAAGATTGTATTGGCCTGGCGTGACGACGATGTGTTCGCTTCCGACGCTAATTTTGTTGTTGTGCTGCGTGACGTTAGGTATGAGGTACATGCTGTAGAATGCACGCAGAGCTACGGATTTAGGATAGACGATGTCGTCGTGCAGCGTGAGTTTCAGGATCGAAGATTCGCTCGTGAGATGGAACACGCCCATCGTGTTTAAGATTCCACAATGCTTTCTGAAAATGTTCCACCGACGGGTTATTTATTTTAGACATGTATGCGAGAACAGAAAGGCAAAGGTGGCCACAGTTAACATCGGTGAAACCCTGGATGCGTTTGTCATTGTAGTAGAGGTTGGCAACACTGAGATACTTCACCAACCTGGCAGGTGGTGTGCCACCGAACGAATCGAAAACAAATGCATTGTTATCGTTAATTTTGAGGTAGCATATCCAATGTGTACCAGGATTTTTGTAACTGTCCAGGTTGACCACGCCATACTCCTTTTTCTTCACAGCAGAGGGTAGAGAATCGGACATGAAAACACCCCTGAAGTTTTTTATTCCCAACAGTTCGATTAGAGATTCAATATCGAAGTTGGACAGGGCTTCTTCTTTTTTTTATATTTTTTCAAAGCATCGAGGTTGCTTTTTTGCTTTTTGGTTATACCTTTCCCCTTCTTCTCCATAGCCAGATTGTGACGTTTTTGTTCTTCCAGTTCCGCCTTGTTCTTCTTCGAGTCGATGACGGTTTTCGCGATGGCGGCGCTTCCGCCGGCCAAACTTCCAACGGCCCCCAATGCTGCCAGGATGGCCGGGATGCTGAATATGAAACCTCCGATTTTTTGCTGTTTCCGCGAACGCTGCAAGCGTCTCAATTGAGGTGTGCTGAGAAGTAATTTCATTCCGTGTCCTTTCGTCAAGCAAGAACGTTTCTTCTCGCGTTGTTTCTTGGTGAGTAACCCATCGAGGGCACCTAGATTTTTCAGATTGGAGTATGGTATCTGGTACACGACACCCTTAGGCTTCATGTTGATGCTCTATATGTTATCTTCACGGTATGTTATTTATATATATGTTCTGAGATTTTTTTTGTTTTGTGTAATTTTTTTCGGTATGTTATTTATATATAAATGTTCTGAGATTTTTTTTGTTGCGTGTAATTTTTTTTTCAAGGATATACTCCGCGCAGAGCCCTTACACTCATGCCGCTAATTTCCCGAAGATAATCCTTGACAGCTATTTCACAAGGGATGCGAAATTCCGGCGTTGATCTCGCTACGATCAAAAATTTTCTTATATCCTCACAATCTCCGTTTACTACATGTTTGAATATTTTACACAGTAGTTCGTGTGGCAAGTCGGTTATACCAGACATGATGTTTTTTTTTTTTTTACTGTATGTTATTTATATACCCCACCCAAGTTTTTGTTTCGTGTTCATGGCGATGGTGGTGCCCAGTGCTGCAACTCTTTCTCCCAGCGAAGCGTCTCTGCTAACGAATCTTTCGAAAGCTGCGTGCTCTAACTTTCTGTCTGCTTCGTGACGTGCATCCAGATCGGTGCGAGTGGTGTTGTAGGCGATGTCGTGATCTTTGCATGCGGCGTCCAACGGATTCACACCCTTGTCTCCTCTCTCCAATCTTTTCTCGAGTTTGGTACCCGGTCCGCAGTACTGGTAGCCGGGTAAATGCATCTCGAAAGGTAACTTGTTGATGATGTCGTTCACGAGTCCCTTTCCTTCGACCATGTTCCAGAATCTCGGAGGCAGCGTGTTGATAATTTTAATGAGGTAACCTATGCCCTTGTCGTCGTTCACGATGAAGTTGGAAAGTTTGGCGCTGATCATGTCCACAATTCCTACCTTCTCGTTGTAGAAATTACGATTGCCTGCATTCTCCTCTCCTGCAATAACCAACAATCGGTCTATGAGCTTGCGCACGTCGTCCACCCAAACGAACTCTTTGGGTAGGGTGTTGTAGAGTTTGACGCCGCTGCCTGTTTTGACCTGGTTCCATATCGGCTTGATGAGATTTCTGTACTTCTCGCCGCTGCTCGATTTCACCCTATTCTGCGAGGCGTCGTTGTTCTGGTACAAGGCATCCGTCATGATCAAAATTTCCTTGTAACTCTGGTAATCTTCGTCGGTGTAATCTTTCGGCTGCTTTTTGGCAACGAGTTCCCACAGTCCCACCGTACCCGGATACCTGTTCCAACTATCCTTCTCGCCTAAATTAACTTTAATGTCGTTGCCTTCGAAGGTCACCTTCGATTTTCCAATCTTCCAAACCACACCGCCGCCCTCGTTGCTCTCCATGCTCGGATACAATCCGAACACTTCATCCTTGTCGAATTTCCCCGTGCTTAGGTAGTCTCGTGCCAAAGGTCCCAACTCGATCTTATCCAAAGACGACGACGTGCTACCTATGGCTCGACGTCGTGCCGGTACGTCCCTTAGTTCGAACGGCGTCGAAGGAATGCTCGATATAGGCGTGGGTACGGTGTAACTTTTAGCTGCAAGTGGTACGAGTTCGTTGATCAAATTTTTATTTTGTTCCGTGACGCCTTTAATTTCTTTACCTAGATCGCTGATGGCGTCGATCACAGGTTGATCTTGACGTTTCTTCTCTTCGTAGAATCCGCGATTCTCGGATTTCCAACCTTTGAAGCGTTTCGCGAGGTAATCGCGAAGCTTGAGATTTTCGTCTTCGATTTTTCGTTTCGACATAACGTTATTTATACACGTCGTTTCTCACAACGTTGCAACGTTTAGAAAGTCGTTGATTTTGTTTCTGTATTTTCCGTCGTTGGGTTTTCTCGTCATGTCGATCGTCGCGAATCCGAAATCGTCACTGTTCCAACAGTGGGAGCAGCAGCGTTCCGAAAATTGATTGTAGTTCATGTCTCCGCTTACGTAGTCATCGTACGCGTGCTTGAGGTTGGTGTGATCTTGACGAAACAAACATATGAAATTAGCGTTGTCGCGTACTAACTGTTTTGGAATTTTGGAAAACGTTTGAGCTAGGAAGAAGCAATCTATTCCTTTGTGACGACCTTGCGTGAAAAAGTTGCGAATTTCATTTTGATTTTCCAGGATGACATCGTCGAACACAACGACTGAATTTTCACGACAATCGTCGAGTGGCTTTATTTCCGAAGCGAACGTTGCAATGTCCAGACCATCGTACAGTTTCATCAGTTGCTGGTATTTGGAGCAATCCAAATACCAGCAACTGATGAAACTGTACGATGGTCTGGACATTGCAACGTTCGCTTCGGAAATAAAGCCACTCGACGATTGTCGTGAAAATTCAGTCGTTGTGTTCGACGATGTCATCCTGGAAAATCAAAATGAAATTCGCAACTTTTTCACGCAAGGTCGTCACAAAGGAATAGATTGCTTCTTCCTAGCTCAAACGTTTTCCAAAATTCCAAAACAGTTAGTACGCGACAACGCTAATTTCATATGTTTGTTTCGTCAAGATCACACCAACCTCAAGCACGCGTACGATGACTACGTAAGCGGAGACATGAACTACAATCAATTTTCGGAACGCTGCTGCTCCCACTGTTGGAACAGTGACGATTTCGGATTCGCGACGATCGACATGACGAGAAAACCCAACGACGGAAAATACAGAAACAAAATCAACGACTTTCTAAACGTTGCAACGTTGTGAGAAACGACGTGTATAAATAACGTTATGTCGAAACGAAAAATCGAAGACGAAAATCTCAAGCTTCGCGATTACCTCGCGAAACGCTTCAAAGGTTGGAAATCCGAGAATCGCGGATTCTACGAAGAGAAGAAACGTCAAGATCAACCTGTGATCGACGCCATCAGCGATCTAGGTAAAGAAATTAAAGGCGTCACGGAACAAAATAAAAATTTGATCAACGAACTCGTACCACTTGCAGCTAAAAGTTACACCGTACCCACGCCTATATCGAGCATTCCTTCGACGCCGTTCGAACTAAGGGACGTACCGGCACGACGTCGAGCCATAGGTAGCACGTCGTCGTCTTTGGATAAGATCGAGTTGGGACCTTTGGCACGAGACTACCTAAGCACGGGGAAATTCGACAAGGATGAAGTGTTCGGATTGTATCCGAGCATGGAGAGCAACGAGGGCGGCGGTGTGGTTTGGAAGATTGGAAAATCGAAGGTGACCTTCGAAGGCAACGACATTAAAGTTAATTTAGGCGAGAAGGATAGTTGGAACAGGTATCCGGGTACGGTGGGACTGTGGGAACTCGTTGCCAAAAAGCAGCCGAAAGATTACACCGACGAAGATTACCAGAGTTACAAGGAAATTTTGATCATGACGGATGCCTTGTACCAGAACAACGACGCCTCGCAGAATAGGGTGAAATCGAGCAGCGGCGAGAAGTACAGAAATCTCATCAAGCCGATATGGAACCAGGTCAAAACAGGCAGCGGCGTCAAACTCTACAACACCCTACCCAAAGAGTTCGTTTGGGTGGACGACGTGCGCAAGCTCATAGACCGATTGTTGGTTATTGCAGGAGAGGAGAATGCAGGCAATCGTAATTTCTACAACGAGAAGGTAGGAATTGTGGACATGATCAGCGCCAAACTTTCCAACTTCATCGTGAACGACGACAAGGGCATAGGTTACCTCATTAAAATTATCAACACGCTGCCTCCGAGATTCTGGAACATGGTCGAAGGAAAGGGACTCGTGAACGACATCATCAACAAGTTACCTTTCGAGATGCATTTACCCGGCTACCAGTACTGCGGACCGGGTACCAAACTCGAGAAAAGATTGGAGAGAGGAGACAAGGGTGTGAATCCGTTGGACGCCGCATGCAAAGATCACGACATCGCCTACAACACCACTCGCACCGATCTGGATGCACGTCACGAAGCAGACAGAAAGTTAGAGCACGCAGCTTTCGAAAGATTCGTTAGCAGAGACGCTTCGCTGGGAGAAAGAGTTGCAGCACTGGGCACCACCATCGCCATGAACACGAAACAAAAACTTGGGTGGGGTATATAAATAACATACAGTAAAAAAAAAAAAAACATCATGTCTGGTATAACCGACTTGCCACACGAACTACTGTGTAAAATATTCAAACATGTAGTAAACGGAGATTGTGAGGATATAAGAAAATTTTTGATCGTAGCGAGATCAACGCCGGAATTTCGCATCCCTTGTGAAATAGCTGTCAAGGATTATCTTCGGGAAATTAGCGGCATGAGGTGCGACGATCTCGACACTCTTTTTTCGGCCGCAGGGGAAAAATTAAACAATAGGTTAGATGAACTGCATGAGGCGAGGCAGGGGAGAAGACGATTCACAGATGATTGGCATAAGTCGAAACAAGAGATGGAAGATATCATCACGCACATCATCGCATTTTCCGAAGCACAAACTTTCTTCCTCTAACACAGACAAAAAAAATCTTCGATACAAAAATCTCGTGAAAAAAAAATATATATAAAATAACACACATCGTGAAAAAAAAATAATCTTCAGTGTATGTATAAATAACACACATTGTGAAAAAAAAATTAAATTTCTCTAACACACACACTAAAAATTTCTCTTCAATATGACGACTGAAAAAATGAGTGACCTCCAAGCATTAAAACAAATGCTAAATTTGTCAGTAGAGTATGTAAAAATTCAGGAATTGGAAGTGGACAAACCTTACACGATAACTTCCGGTTCAATTGTTTCTACCCAGTATGGTCCCAAGGCGCGTTTGTTGCTCAACGCACAATACAGTCTATTTTTACCAGATCGATACGCTAACATGTTATCCGACGAGAAGCTAGCTATTTTAATCGAGAACAAAACTCAAATCGTGTACAAGGGTACAAAGGAACTTCTTGGTAAGAAAACAAAGCACGTAATAGAATTTGTGTAAGGGCTCTGCGCGGAGTATATCCTTGAAAAAAAAATTACACGCAACAAAAAAAATCTCAGAACATTTATATATAAATAACATACCGAAAAAAATTACACAAAACAAAAAAAATCTCAGAACATATATATAAATAACATACCGTGAAGATAACATATAGAGCATCAACATGAAGCCTAAGGGTGTCGTGTACCAGATACCATACTCCAATCTGAAAAATCTAGGTGCCCTCGATGGGTTACTCACCAAGAAACAACGCGAGAAGAAACGTTCTTGCTTGACGAAAGGACACGGAATGAAATTACTTCTCAGCACACCTCAATTGAGACGCTTGCAGCGTTCGCGGAAACAGCAAAAAATCGGAGGTTTCATATTCAGCATCCCGGCCATCCTGGCAGCATTGGGGGCCGTTGGAAGTTTGGCCGGCGGAAGCGCCGCCATCGCGAAAACCGTCATCGACTCGAAGAAGAACAAGGCGGAACTGGAAGAACAAAAACGTCACAATCTGGCTATGGAGAAGAAGGGGAAAGGTATAACCAAAAAGCAAAAAAGCAACCTCGATGCTTTGAAAAAATATAAAAAAAAGAAGAAGCCCTGTCCAACTTCGATATTGAATCTCTAATCGAACTGTTGGGAATAAAAAACTTCAGGGGTGTTTTCATGTCCGATTCTCTACCCTCTGCTGTGAAGAAAAAGGAGTATGGCGTGGTCAACCTGGACAGTTACAAAAATCCTGGTACACATTGGATATGCTACCTCAAAATTAACGATAACAATGCATTTGTTTTCGATTCGTTCGGTGGCACACCACCTGCCAGGTTGGTGAAGTATCTCAGTGTTGCCAACCTCTACTACAATGACAAACGCATCCAGGGTTTCACCGATGTTAACTGTGGCCACCTTTGCCTTTCTGTTCTCGCATACATGTCTAAAATAAATAACCCGTCGGTGGAACATTTTCAGAAAGCATTGTGGAATCTTAAACACGATGGGCGTGTTCCATCTCACGAGCGAATCTTCGATCCTGAAACTCACGCTGCACGACGACATCGTCTATCCTAAATCCGTAGCTCTGCGTGCATTCTACAGCATGTACCTCATACCTAACGTCACGCAGCACAACAACAAAATTAGCGTCGGAAGCGAACACATCGTCGTCACGCCAGGCCAATACAATCTTTCCACTTTGCAAGCTCAGTTACCCAAAGGCACGTACTTTTCTCAAAATTCGGTCACGCACAGAGTGGAAATCGTATCGGCGACGGAGACCATAAACCTGGGCACCATGGGAGAACTTTTAGGTTTCGAGAACGACACCAAACTCGAAGCTGGCATCAAGCACACGGCAGCAAACATTCCTAAATTTCTGGCCATAGAGACTCTGAACGTTCACTGCAACGTGGCGGAAGGCATGATCACGAAATCCTCGGACGGGGAGTTGCTGGGAAGTCACAAGCAGACGGGAATCATCGCCACATTCAAACCCAGTTCCGAATTCATGGAACCGATCATCTACACACCCTCTTCGCCGATCTATTTTCCAGTATGCCGCAACCGCATAGACGACATAGAGTTGGTGGTGACGAACGAGAAAGGAGACGTGGTGGATTTCGCAGGTGCCACTACGACGGCCATCGTGGAGATCAACGTATAATAAATAACCATACATAGTAAAAATGGAGCAAATCGAAAGTTACGAATTGCAATCTTTCCCTCCCAACCGTCGCACGTTCGCTAATCTCAACGAAGCGAACAGGGAGATCGAATACGACGTGGACGTAGGGGACGGGTTTGTTCATCCTCACAGAGCGGACCTCTACCTTCAATTCGACGTGGTGAAAAAGGAAAGCGGAGAAGCATTTCCGCCCAATGCAAATTTGAAACTCGTGGACAACTTCGTGCCTCACCTGTTCTCGCAGGTGGAGGTGAGGAAACACAACACCGTCATCGACAGAATCGATTATCCAGGCATCACGTCGACGGCAGTGGGAACATTGAAATTATCCAAAACGGACGCAGCATACTACCAGGCGGGAGGATTCGAAGCGGGAACGAAAATATCGACGAGAAGTCACACGGTGCTCTTTCCCATGCGTCTGCTACCGGGATTCTTCTCCGACTACAAAGAGATCATGTGGAAGGGAGGATTGCGCGTCACGTTTCGAAGAGCGGCCAACGACAACGACGCACTGATGCGATACACCAACTTGAACGCCGACGGCACGCCGATAGTCAACACATTACCCGAAGCAGCCAAGTGCGTCATCCGGAGCATGGAATTGAGAATGCCGATCGTGGAATACGAAACAAACTACGCCCTCAAGTACAAAGCGGAGATCTTGAAGAGTCCGCAGGTGCCGATTCACTTTCACGGTTACCAGTGCGTGCAGAAGTTGGCGTCGGGAAGTCACATGGAATTCGACGTGACGACTCAGTTCAACAACATACAGTTCGACATGCCAGATTTCGTCGTAGTGCTCTTTCAAACCGGGCGCGATAACAACCAGGAAAAAGATTCCAGCAAGTTCGACGACTGCAAGATCAAGAACGTTTATCTCAAGAACGGTAGGAACGAAGTGTTCCCGCGCGAGAATTACAACCTCGACATGACCAAAGACGATTACCTCAAACTTTACGAAGCTTACACGGCTTACAAGCGCGTGACCGAGGGAAGCGTGGACGTGTACTACACTCCCAGCGAATTCAAAATCCGCAGGCCGATGTTCGTCATCAACACGACGAAGAGGAAGCAGGTGGTGGTCAACGATCGCACCAACATCAAGATCGTCTGCGAGTTCCACGAAGCCTTGCCCGAGGACACCGTGTGCAGCGTCATCCTGGTCGCCGAGAAGTCCTTCGTCCACGACGTGAAGAACGAGAGGGTGACGGAACAGTTTTAAAAAATTCGTAAAAAAAAAATTGTCACATACTAAAAAAAAATCAACATCCAACACATTTTAGGTTAAAGAACCTTAAAATACTGAAATATTAAAACAAACAGAATCCAATGTAGGTTAGTTCGGTGCGTAAATAAAAAAAAAAATGATAGGTTAAGTTATATCACTTAGGATCGTAAAAAAAATTAAAAAATCGTAAGAAAAAAAAATAGGTTAAGTTATATCACGTAAGATCGTGGCATTCGTACCAAGTACGAGTGGGAAAAAAAATTAGATGCGGTGAAAATTGCACTGAAAAGTCGTCAAACGCTATAAAATCAACAAAAAAATCGTCAAAATATGCTACCACTGAGGTTAAATCCATAAAAAAAAAAGGACTCGTACCAATCAACATCCAACACATTTTAGGTTAAAGAACCTTAAAATACTGAAATATTAAAACAAACAGAATCCAATGTAGGTTAGTTCGGTGTGTAAATAAAAAAAAAAAATGATAGGTTAAGTTATATCACTTAGGATCGTAAAAAAAATTAAAAAATCGTAAGAAAAAAAAATAGGTTAAGTTATATCACGTAAGATCGTGGCATTCGTACCAAGTACGAGTGGGAAAAAAAATTAGATGCGGTGAAAATTGCACTGAAAAATCGTCAAACGCTATAAAATCAACAAAAAAATCGTCAAAATATGCTACCACTGAGGTTAAATCCATAAAAAAAAAAAAAAGGGTTCGTACCAATCAACATCCAACACATTTTAGGTTAAAGAACCTTAAAATACTGAAATATTAAAACAAACAGAATCCAATGTAGGTTAGTTCGGTGCGTAAATAAAAAAAAAGATAGGTTAAGTTATATCACATAAGATCGTAAAAAAAATTAAAAAATCGTAAGAAAAAAAAGATAGGTTAAGTTATATCACGTAAGATCGTGGCATTCGTACCAAGTACGAGTGGGAAAAAAAATGAGATGCGGTAAAAATTGCACTGAAAAGTCGTCAAACGCTATAAAATCAACAAAAAAATCGTCAAAATATGCTACTACTGAGATTAAATCCATAAAAAAAAAGGGCTCGTACCAAGTACGGCGTAGAACCGGCCCAATTACACTACTGGCAAGATTTGGATATCGAAAAACTATCTAAATTTACACTATGAAATGTTGACTGCATAAATGACGATCAAGAACTACTAATAAGTATTATAAGGTTGATCGGAAATTAATGTAATTTTAATTTAATTTTTTCAAATATATTTATGTTGAACAATTGCAATTTATTATATCTATATGTATGATTCAATTTAAATTTGAAAGAAGTTTTCCTAATGTGTGTCTTAGTTGTACTCCAGATCTCAGAGATGACGAAATTATGATGTCCGCACTCACGACTGTAAAATTTTAACAGTAAAATATTGTAAACTTTATTGTAATTTCTAACACTCTACGAAGGTCAAGAATCATCAAGGAATGAAATGTTCGATTGGTGCCCATGCAGCGCCATCTTCCTTTCTTTGTTGTCTGTAGTTAGGATCCGGTTTAACGAGGTTTTACTGTATTTTGCACACATGCTACACCAGAAAGAAAAGACATGCTTTATGCTCCTTTACAGAACTACAACGTAGACTTATCGCCGCAGTTGTTTCTAGATCTTAACTAGCCGTGAACGCATGAGCATACAATGAATTGTCGTTCTATCAGAAGTAATGAGTCCTGCCGATTCAAAAAATGCTGATAACTTTTGCGTTCAGTGTTGCCAGTCATCGAATGGGAAATTTTCTGGTTGGTGCCACTAAAAAATCCCAAATATACTTACGAGATGGGGATGGTGCCGGGACGTTAAATGACAGACTCTTCTCGTCCGTGACTCTCGTCTTGCCAGAACCTGCCAAGAGGTATTTCAATGGGGGACGGCATGGTTAGATTTTTTGCCCCCTCTTCTGGCTTTCGAGACGGAGGCCACAATTTCTTATTTTCAGGCAGTTGTCCTCACGATACTGGGCCAAGACCGAAAATCTTGGAACTTCCATCGAGGATCGAACCTGGGACAGTTGCTACCACAGTCAAGAGCGTTGACATTTTTCCTTAGATTGTATTACGCCTCTAAACAAAACTTGAAGAAACCATTTTCAGTATTGAACATACTTATATCGCTACTGACCAAGAGATATCTTCAAATTTCCCGAAATAAACATTATTTCCTCTAAGAAATCTCCTATTTCCTGGGGAAATTTTCATGTGAATTTCTTTCATTTTTTCTTATCTTTTCTGGTAAATACTGCAAATAAATTTTTCTTCGCAATGGAATATTTTCATTCACTGTGAGAGGTATTCTCCTACAATACTCTTTTTTTTATTTTTCCCAAATGTCCCTTTTTGGTGTCAGGAAAAATAGAGAATCATTTTTTTCCCATTCACCCATTAATATGCTTATAAGATGGAGATGGTGCCGAGAGGTTATTTCACCGTGGAAATACTTTCTTGGACCAGAAAAAATTCCTCTCTCAGAGAAATTTTATTAGTAGGTAATGGAAAAATTTGCTTGTGCTGGGAATAAAATGTTTTGAAGCAAGATAAATACCCGAAAATAATAGAAAATGATTTATTTTTCTATTAACCAATTAATATTGGATTTCGCCTGGAAAATTTTCTTGCACGTGGAAACTTTTCCTTGGACTGGAAAATTTTTTCTTGGAATTGGAAATATTTCCTTGAAGAAGAAAAATTTCCCTCTGTAGGGAAAGTTTTATTGGAAATGGAAAAAAATACTAGGACCGAATGAAATTTTGTTTCGAAGTGAGGAAAATTTCTTTGGATCAATAGAAATTTCATTTCATTTGGCAACACTAGACGAAATATCAAATAAGCTAGAAAGAGAAAGTGCTAGACAATATATCCTCACAGCTTGTTGCATAACAAAATCTCAGCACCTGAGAACGTATAAAAATAATACATATTCCCAACAAGGAACAAAGACATGAGAACAATCGACTACTTCAATCGCACAATGATAAAACTCCAAGCAGCATGACGTTGTATTCACCAAGGCGACATTACGTAATTCGCGATTTCATTGTGTCAATAACATTGCTTGTATGAGACCAGGTGCACTAGTATTTCGTTCTTCCCTTTTTATGCTAAGACAATAGGAGATTTATGTCCATTCCTTTATGTCGAAGTTATCATGATAGCTGCCACGTTACTCAGTATGATATAAGCTTCTAGAATGTCTGTAATGTCTATATATATCGCCAACATCATCACCTGGAATTGTTTCAGGTTAACAATCGACCTGAAGAGAAATGAATGTGTTAGAAAAGTTACACAAGCTCGGAATTTAGATTGGCAAAATGTGATCGCCAAACTTTTCCGGTGGCGGCGCCAACATAGCTGTGTTCGTTCGTCACTTGTTTGCCCTAAGGTTAACATTGTACAGCGATGCTGTGCACTATTAAAACGTTATTTTCACCAAAATGTACAATTTCTCGACTAAATCGATAATATGCAACTAATTTCCTAAACATTTTAGATAATGTAGAGAATCATAAGTTTCCGAAACTGGCATTATTATTGCGAAGCTAAGAAAAATACAATGATACACGCAGAAAACTAAATGCATTATACCTATTTGATGCACCAGAAACGCATCTTTAGTCTTTGCCAAGAATCAGGTTTACAGTAGGATACAGTTTTGATATCGTTTGTAAAAGTAATGCCTAAGTTCATCAATATGACGTGAGTCGAACTGTCGTTTAAGGCATGAATCGATGCGTTTATTAATGCACCTTTCTGAATATTTCTCAATGATGCATTTAAACAATTGGTCTGAACTACAGTATGTATTTTTTTGGTCTCATCTGCCGCATTTACTTGTCTTTGTGTAGGATAGTTCGGACTAGCTAAATAATATTATGCACAAAGAGTACTAAATTTAGTGTCATTTAGGACGTTTCCAGCTACCCTACATTGACAACACACATACAAAACAAAAATGAGTCTACACTACATTTTATATTATTTTCTATTTTACAAATACTTGTAGTTCAATAGCTGGTATCAGAATAGGAGAAACTGCCTAAATAATCCAGAAATTTTTGTAGTGCCGTATAGGCATGATATTTATTGTTAAATTAGATTATTTATTTACTTATTAAATCATGATAATTTTTATTGATCGCTTTAGTGGTAAATCGTACAAGGCAATGACGATGCCTTTAAAAGATTCGATTCGATTTGATCTTGGTTATTTAGAGTCGATTTTATTCAATTTTTGGCTAATCGCGACGATGAGGATGAGTGATGATGATATGATGAAGTGACATTGATTAAAAAAAACACATGTCCAGGCCGGGATTCGAACCCGGGAACCTCAGCGTCGTAGCGCGATGTGCAAACCATACCCACCGATACGTTACTATTGTTGATACACAAGGCTAATTTCGAAACAAAGGGGGTGGGTGGGGGCTGGCGGAATCACGAAACGGATAACCTTGGCTATCAGGAGGCTGAAGGGCTTTGGTTTGAATCACTGGAGTGTGGTGGGACGACAGGTGCGTGCATGTGGCTCACGATACCATGCGAACAGGTGGACCTACAAAGTGGGCGAAGCGTGTAGCGTCGCGACAAAGGAAGCATCGCTGGATTTAAGAATGAACAGGTGTCTTTTTTGTCTTCTGCAGCGACCTTTTCCACTACACGATTATCTGCTTACACCATTACGTGTGCTGTAAAAAGGGGGAGGGGGGAGGGTAACGCATCGGCGAGCAGGTTAGGAGAACAGAAGGTGTGGGTTCATTCATTTTACGCGGGATGGTTTCGTATGGTTGCTATTCAAGGTTGGTTTCGTAACGAGATGGTGTTTAGTAGAGTTTAGAGAGGAAACGTCTCGGTCTCGTCTCGATTTATACACATCCATCTCGTTCTCGTTTCGAAATACACATTATTACAAGAGTGAAATGAAAACCTTGAAAGTCCAATACAAACTGTAGGGCAGACTGTATACAGCTCAAATTTACATGAGGTATCAACTGTGATTTACAAAACGACCTCAAGTCTGCAACACTAATCAAGTGAGCTTCAAAACGCCATTTTTTTTTGTTATATAAAACATGGCGCCTCATCTACACACTTGCACCAGTGAAGAGAAGTGGTTTCTTTCTTTGTCAGCCTAAAACTTTCAGAAATGTCTCGGCAAATGAAAATTCAATATCTCTGTATGCTTACCACACCAGCAAGTTTACTAATGGAGGAGAAAGTTCGACAATGGCCTCAGTTCGCAGGCAGATGGATGGAAAGGCCTTCGCAGTGGCGCATAAGTGACTGCACGTGGACGTCCCCAAAGACTTATTCTTCTTAAAGTATACAGGGACCAACTCAAAGTTGAAAATATATGTAGATGAGCAATAGGTCTGTGCTAACATGCAGAAAACTTGTGCAACCCTACATACAGAAATCTACTAGATAAGAAGCAACAACAAATGTTTTCATTCACTCTCCCTTGTAGTATAAACAACACCTTTCAGGACCGCACCCATGGTAGGGGCCATGCTAGAATGCGAACCTATAAAATCAGATTTTACAAGAATTTCGATTTCGTTCTTATAGTAAACGAATGGGTTTGTTGTGGCAGACTCCAGAACTCTGCAATTTTCATTTTACTAATAATTGCCAATGATTATAATTTCATTTATGAATATAATATTTTCTAAACATAGAATTATTATGGCTGTTCAAAGAGGAATGACCCTATTTAAAGGGCATCTTATGGCAACCCACTAAGCTTAACAACAATAGAATGGGGAGGCAACCTTGAGAAAATTCTATCTTGGAACAATTGAGCTAGAATTTTCAAATATTTGGAATTGTGAGAAACAGGTTTCATTCTTGAAATCACAGTCAACCTCTTCAGTTTCACTTCTGGGTGTCGTTCCCATCGATAAGTTCGTTCTTGGTTCAGATCAGACTGAAAATTCAGGCGAGGACAGCGACAAGGAAAGTAGGAGAGAGAAAAGTAGGAGCGTATATTCTAGGTAGCTAGGCTACCTGCAAAGCCCATAGACCAGTGGTTCCCACTTCCCAACGTGTGTGCCGCGGCGCCCTGGAGGCTCCGGCCTTGGCCGCCGTGTAACGAAAAAGTTTGGGAACACAGAAGAAAAATCTATTTTTATTAGGATATATGCATTTCAATAAGATGATGACTGTGATTATGGAGTTGGAAACCTTTTCTCTTAGAAGGTGGCAACCACGTTTCTTAGGACTTGGTAATCTTAATTGGCAACAGTAAACCTTTTAAGGTTGAAAAGAAAATTATTTGGCATTGTTTGACTACGGTGTTGTGAGAAAGCCCATTTTTTGAACCCAGCATACATGAGCCAATGGAGAAAAGTATAGAAAGAAAGCACAATGGAGGAAGAAAGAGTAAGCGAGAATGAGTGGAATGAAAAGAAAAAGAGAGATAGACAGAAAGGAGAAAAGTGTGAAATGACACGACAAAAGAGAGAGAGAGAGAGAGAGAGAGAGAGAGAGAGAGAGAGAGAAGGTTGAACAAGGAGATACGCGTAAAGACAAACTGAGGGAAAGAAAGGCCGAGAAAGAGGGGTGTGATAGATGGTCACGAAAACAGATATAAAAAGAAAGTTGTTAGAAATTGACCAATGGGGACTGAGAGTTTATTTATTATGCAAGGAACGGATTTATATATAAATACATATTTCCATACTAAAATCAATGTGATTTTGTATTATCATTGCGAATCGTAAGCTGGAATGTAAGCCCGAAAAATTCTATATTTATTTTCCACATATTAGCTTCTAGCACATACATAATGTTTTTTACATATTAATAATAATAATAATAATAATCCGTTGCGCAACAGCCCATGAAGGGCCTAGGCATACCTACCGACTGCCGATCTCCCTCCCACGCTTTCCTTCGTCACCTCTAAGCGTGGAGATCTTCAACCAGTATTGGAATAGTCGGGGGGTCAGCCCGACGTATCCCCAGCCGTTATAGTAGGTCTTCTCCACCGGATTACGCTCACTCACTCGGAGCTCCCCAATTTCCTCACGATGGTGGGTTGCCACCGGCCCTATACGCAGGCCGAATAAATTCCGACCAGAGCCGGATTCGAACCTACGCCGTCCCGCAGCGAACGATCTCAAGACGAGTGAACGCCTTAACCCGCTCGACTACGGAGGAGGACTTTTTACATATTATAAATGTAATATTAAGAAACGCAGAAGATGAATGCAGTTTTTCGTGATGTGAATACAAACTTGGACCCAACTCCAAGAGGCATTGCATATTTTAAATATTCACCCATTACTTCATGCCTAATTGAAAGCACTTTCAGTCAATATAAATCTCGTTTTACGGGAATAAAGGTGGAGATTAATTTTTCACTACTTAGAAGAAAGTTTGCTAGCACAAATTAAGCACAAGCATTACAATTGATGCCATGAGGCATAATGCATTTTATTTAGCTACGTAAGCCGTTTGCTTAATAAAATTTCCATATCATGATTAAAATAACTACATATATATTTACATATCTAACACTTTTTAGTACAAATAAATCCTTTTTTTTATATGTATAAGCAAGGTTAAATGCAGACACGTGTAAAATTCCCAAGTTACTTTGTACAAAAAGAAGATTTAGTTATTGCTTTGTGATATTATTTGATGATCGAAGTTTTTTGTTTCTTTTTAAAACTGTGTGTGTGTGTGTACAAAGTTGCCAGGCATATATATTTTTAAGGAAAAAGGACAGGTTTTTGCCTAATAAGTGGTCAGTTTCCCGACAAGTTCAGTGGCTCATTGTTGCACGGTATGTAGTCTTGAGCTTAAACTCAGGTACAGGTTTGGACATGTTGTTGCTCACGTGAAAGACCCGATGAATGAACCGCCCGTGATCGTCAATTCATCTTGTTGAAGAAGCAATTCGCAAATTGAAGTGACTGGCTCCGCTGAGCAGGTTTTGCAGGAATAAAGAAATCGTTAAGTGAGCTGTACGCGCGTAACTCGTACGTAACAGAAATAACTGAGAGTGTCAGCAAGTTGCCAGGTCTGGCAGGGAAGATTATTGTGTTGCTACATACTCAGTGGCGTATTTACTTGAGGGTGGAGGGGCCCTGACTCCCCCCCCCCCCGAAAGACTTGTTTAGCATTTGTTGCTTAATCGCTGGTCATTTATTTCCACCGAACTTACTGGAAGGCAAAGATTAGATTGGAATCATACGTCTTTGAATGACAGTATCAAATACACTACTACTTATAATAACATGCATAAAATATTAATAAGGAACTTTACTTTTCGTCATCCTTTTTTGTTATTCAATAAATATTCAATTCTTTATCGTTTTGACATTAATTTCCTTGCCAGGGCAGTTGCTTTTACACAACTTTTGGCGATCTTCACTACTAAGCTAGATAATGATTACGTGCTTGTTATATATCCATTCTTATACCGTCTCTTTAACTATTCATGCAGTAATAACAATGCATTATTAATTTACATATTATTACGTAATGTTACATAAACACAATTGTATAATATTATTATATTATATTAATATAACGTATTAATATAAGTATTTATATTATTATTTCTAAGACACTTTCTTGGGACCCCCCGAAATATATTTCTAGATATGTGTCTGGGCGGGGGCTGTATGGCTTTATCCCCATCAAAATGACTTCGAATCGGATAGGAATTGGTCGTTATACCTGTTGTTGACCAATTATTTCAACTTTTGTAAAGTTCTCTGCCTATCTTATAATGAGAGCCAGGATTTCTAAGCGCTAAAAACTGCTCAACAGGCACTAAAAATTTGGAAAATGCACAATAATAAGCACTAGACACGAACTTCTATTATTGTGAATAATGAAAAACTAAAATTGTATACAATATTGTCGACTGTAACTGCATTGTTAGAAGGTACTGTAAAATTTACAATTCTCTACCGTAATCTGCCTGTAATTTACAAAAACTGGACACATCAGTTCTTTTATATACATTTGATTGATTGATTAGTTAATTTTACGTCGCTTTTCTGCCACTTTTAGGCTAATCGCGACCACATGGTGAGATGGATGGACAGGACACAATACATGCCCCGCAGAAGATTATACTGGCTGTGGGTTCAGACGCCAGAGCCTCGTTAGTCTGCAACAATGCAACAAACTAATTCCTTTACCAATGACTAGCCTATAAACTACACAGTATAGTTGAAACGATTTTATTGTGTATAAATTATTTCTTATTTTTTGCTTTCTGTTGATGTAAATTAATTAGAATTCATTCTTATACTTGTTGCCTAGTATTCCTGTTATACTTTTATTAAAGTTCACATACGAGTTAGTATAACCCTAAAAACTATGCTAGACAGAAAATAATAATAATAAACACACGTTTTTTCTAGTCCCATTAATCAAAAGAATAAATGCTTCCGCAATTTCAAATTTCAAAATTAGGAAGTTTTATGTGAGAACTCAAACAACATAAATATCATGACTAAAATTTTCCAAGTTTTAAACCTTATTCTTGAAGGAGGTATATAAAAGTTAATAACAAAAGTAGACCTAGTGGCCCGGTTCTGAGCCCTCATTTGAGGCTCGAATCATCATTTGAGGCTCAGTGTTGCCAACTCACCTCACGAAAATTTCACCAACTGATATTTTGAAGCCTTTCACGGTGTATGTTAACCTCACAGTGTTGCCAACTCGGGCGAGGCGTAGCCTTTTATGGTGTATGTTAACCCCACCAGCAGTGTTTCCAACTCGTCGTAGTTTTTCACGGTGTATAATTTTTTTTAGCTTTTTGTGTGTGTGTGAGTGTACGTGTGCCCGAACAAAACATAGCCTTTCACGATGTGTTTTTGATAATGTATGTTAACCTCACTAGCAGTGTTGCCAACTTGCTCTACAAAACACTAAACTTGCTGAAATTGGCTTGCTTGAAACAAATTGCTAAATATAAAATAAAATAACAATGCCTATGAACCTGTTTGGCTTCAAAAAGCAGGCTATGAAGGTATCCACCCAAAGCGCACCATCGCCACCTGCAAGCTGGGACCTGTTACCCTCCCTATTATCTAAACTCAACGGTTTGTTGATTATACACTTGAATAGCATCCTGACCCAGTACGACGAGGATGTGGGCAAGACTTTCTACATATTCAACAACAACTTGAATTATTACCAATTCCCCATCTCCGGCAAACTGCAGTTTGACATGAATCCCGAGAATAAAGGAGAGGCCAAAATTTCCTCCGGCAAGAACATCTATCGCATCAAACACGATAGGATGAACAGTACCACCACGTACGATGTATCTGCTGGCGATCGCCTGTACATAGAGCTCTTGGACGACTACGACAAACTCATCCCTCTTTTCATAGAAATGAAAATTAGCTATCCTATAATAAATAACAATAATGCCTAACGATATTTTTGGCCATACGAAACGCGACGACCATGGCGACGAGCTTCTCATGCTCGACGTCAGGGTCAAGAAGCTGCGAAGCGATCTGCAGGCCCTCCAGTCCACGCTCAACTCCAGCCTCCAGTCCGAGATAGCCAGCTTGCAGTCTCAGTGCTTGGACCCTGTACTCAAGATTGATGCAGAGCTAAAATCGCTGCTGCAAAAATACACCGACCTCGCGTCGATAGACAATCTCGACAAGCTGGCACTGAGTGTGGGCAATCTGCAGAACGAACTTCTGAAGCTGCAACAAACGCAAACCTCAGACGTTGAACAGCTGAAACAACGCTTGCAGGATCAAACAAGCAACATCCAGACCGAACTGCAAACTATCATCCAAAGCATTAAAACACAAGACGACTACGATCGCGTGAACGCTAGTATTGCTAAATTGCGCGAACAGTTTCAATCTTTCGAAATCCCTACGTTGGAAAGCATCAAGGCTGAGCTTCAAACGGATGCTTTGCATGCGGCCATCAACGAAGTAAAAACTAAACTCCAAACGCTGGAGGATTTTATCAACAATCTACCGTCGTCCAGCGAACTGAACGCTATTGCCCGTAGCGTGGCCAACATCAAACTCCAACTTGAGACCTACGAGGATTTCGGGAAGCTGCAAGGCACCATAACCCATATTGAGGATGCTCTTGCTGTCATTAGAAATGATCTGGCGAACGTTCACGATGAGCTGGAAACCAAACTGCCGGGCATCAGGGATACACTGGCCAACGTCCAACAGCAAATCGCCAAACTGGAAAATCTGAATGCAGAATCCGAGTTGTCTCATTTCCATCACTTGATCGACGACATACAGACTAAGTTGGAAACCCTGCAACAATCTACCCCCACCCAGGATGACATAACACAACTGCAAGAAGGCATACGTGCTGCTGCCGATGCCTCCGAGTTGGACGCGGTGAAAAAAGCTTTGGAATCGCTCCAAAACACGGTGGCCACCCTGCCTACCTCTCAGGAACTGAAAAGCGTAAAGAGAACTCTCAACCGAATACTCAAATCCGACGACATCAAAAACATCCAATCCGAAATTGAATCGATACGGGGGTCTGTCGCGACTTTACCTACCAACCAGAACATCACCGAGCTGCATGAATTGTTTGCGGAAATTAGAACCCAGGTCCACGACCTTGTAATACAGAGCTCCAAGTTGACGCTTGTAGAAAGCCTGCAGCAGATTATTGCCAGCGTGAAAGAGCAAATTGGGAGTATCGAGGCAAGTCAGGAATCGACTATAGCTAATTTCAGCACCCAACTACATGACTTAAATGAAAAATTCAAGAGCCTTATTGTCGATGTAAAGATCAAACCAAACTACGACACTGTTGTTCATGCTATCGAGGAACACCTGGAATCGGTGAATGGCAGATTGGAGGATGTGGAGACTGAGGTTCGAACCAACGTAAACACTCTAAATGCCAGCATCGACAATCTCAAGTCTACGATTGTCATCGAACTGTACAGCATACCAAACAGAGAGTTCTCCTCCCCTTTCAATCCAGGTTACAAACTCTACATGTTGACTCCTGCAAAAGCCTATCATCAATTTTTCCTCGCTGGCACACTACAGTTCGTCAAGGTTTCCTACTGGTCTTTGCCTCACGCAACCCACTACCCAATTATGACCGTGACGAACATTGGCGATGAGCCTAAAATAAGAGGAGTTGAGCTGGTCGATTTCACACACCCCGAAAGTCGCGAGATTGCCTATGCCGAAGATGCCACTCAAATTATCGACATAGAAATAGGTGACAAGCTGTACATAGAAAACCCAGCATTGTCTGCAGCCAGAAATCCCATCCAGGCTATATTCTTATTTTCGCGCCATGTCTAGGCAGGGTATCGTGAACGAGCTTCATAAACCTGCACGACGAAACTACAAACGACTGGCGGTGGTGACCAAAGGCGTGGATGACCTTTGGCAGGCTGACCTTGTGGAAATGAGTAGCGGCAACCTAAAAAATTTACATAAAATCAATAAAGGATACAAGTATCTTCTTACTGTTATAGATACATTTTCAAAATTTGCGTGGGCTTTGCCCCTCAAGGCTAAAACAGGTGTGTGCGTAATGGAAGCATTCAAAACTATTTTCAATGAAAGTGGCAGGCGACCTCGATTTCTTCAAACGGATAACGGAAAGGAATTTTACAACTCGATATTTCAACAGTTTGTTCAGAAGCAAAATATTCAACATTACTCGACTTTCAGTCACATCAAAGCCAGCATAGTGGAACGTTTTAACCGTACTCTCAAAACACGCATGTGGAAACGATTCACGCTTCAAGGTAACCACAAGTGGGTAGACGTACTTCCGGAACTCGTAAACGACTATAATCACAGTTTGCATAGCACGATACGCATGAAGCCTGCCGATGTCAGCAAGTCTGATGAGGCACAATTGATCTCTACTGTTTATTGCCCCAAGTACCGGCCCACTAACAAAAAACCGAAATTCAAAATTGGAGACCAAGTAAGAATTAGTAAATTTAAGCGCATGTTTGAAAAAGGCTTTACCAAAAACTGGAGTACGGAACTTTTCACTGTTGCTCGATTGTTACCCGGTAACCGTCACACGTATATAATAAAAGATAATCGCGACGAAATTTTGAAAGGGCGATTCTACGAGGAGGAACTCTCTAAAACAAAATACCCCAATGCGTATCTTATCGAAAAAGTATTACGTAGAAAAGGTGACAAACTGTTGGTGAAATGGTTGGGACTCGAGGAAAAAAGTTGGATCGACGCAAACGAGGTGATTGTGTAACGGGTGCTTGGGATGTGGTGAGGCGACTGCCAGATTTTCCCCCGGAGCGTCAGGCTAGGAAAAACGGCGAACTGTTGCCGGACAACATTCGCTGCCTTATTGTCGGACCTTCAGGGTGTGGGAAAACAACTTTACTTATTGATAATTTTCTTCTTGCTCCCGACTGGTTAGATTGGAAGAACAGGCACTTGTATGTTTTTTCCAAAAGTTTGGAGCAAGCAAAATATCAACAGCTGACAAAACTGTACGAAGGGCTGAGCATAGCTACTTTTGCCTCCGAAGTAATGCCACTAGACTGCTGCCATGAAAATTCGGTGGTGGTCTTCGACGATGTCATCCTGGAGAACCATAACGAAATTCGCAATTTTTTTACACAGGGGCGGCACAGAGGCATGGACTGCTTCTACCTTGCTCAGACTTTTTCTAAAATTCCCAAGCAGCTTCTCCGAGACAACGCTAATTTTATTTGCTTGTTTCGTCAAGACCACACCAATTTAAAACATGCTTACGATGATTATGTAGGCGGGGACATGAACTACAATCAGTTTTCCAAATTTTGCTCTTCATGCTGGAATCAAGATGATTTCGGATTCGCCACGATAGACATGACGAGGAAACCCAATGACGGAAAATACAGAAACAAAATAAACAACTTTCTAAACGTTGCGACGTTACAAGAAACGTCTTGACGTATTATAAATAACAAATGATGAAACGCAAACTCGCAGACGACAACTTGAAGCTGCGCGACTACCTGGCCAAACGCTTCAGGGGTTGGAAATCAGAGAATCGCGGAATTTACGAAGAGAAAAAGCGACAGGACCAACCTATTATTGATGCTATAAGTGGACTAGGTAAAGACATCAAAGATGTTACCGAGCAAAATAAAGATTTAATCAACGAGCTCGTGCCACTTGCTGCTCGAAATTATGCTGTGCCTACACCGATATCCAGTATTCACACTACCCCGTTCGAACTTGGAGCTGCACCTCTGAGACGTCAGGTTCTAGGCAGTACCTCTTCGGACAAGGTAGTTGAATTAGGTCCGTTGGCGAGAGATTACCTGAGCACTGGGAAATTTGAAAAGGACGAGGTGTTTGGATTGTACCCCTCTGTGGAACTTAACGAGGGTGTGGTTTGGAAAATTGGAAAGTCAAAAGTTACGTTCGAAGGTGACGACGTGAAAATTAATTTGGGCGAGAAGAACAGCTGGACTAGGTATCCTGGCACTGTGGGCCTGTGGGAACTTATCACCAAAAAGCAACCTAAAGATTACACAGACGAGGATTACCAAAGTTACACAGAAATTTTAATCATGACGGATGCCCTGTACCAAAACAACGATGCAA
Source organism: Lepisma saccharinum (assembly GCF_977018435.1). Taxonomy (NCBI): domain Eukaryota; kingdom Metazoa; phylum Arthropoda; class Insecta; order Zygentoma; family Lepismatidae; genus Lepisma; species Lepisma saccharinum. The sequence continues at coordinate 15,507,159 of NC_139229.1, forward strand.
CACAGAATCGCGTAAAATCAAGCAGTGGAGAAAAATACAGGAACCTCATCAAGCCAATATGGAACCAACTCAAGACTGGCAGCGGTGTCAAACTCTACAATACCCTACCTAAAGAGTTTGTTTGGGTAGACGACGTAAGGAAGCTTGTAGATCGATTGCTGGTTATCGCAGGCGAAGAAAATGCAGGCAATCGCAACTTCCACAACGAGAAGGTGGGCATCATGGACATGATTAGCACCAAGCTTAGCAACTTTATTGTCAACGACAACAAAGGTATAGGTTACCTTATCAAAATCATCAACACCCTGCCTCCCAAATTCTGGAATGTGGCCGAGGGTCGAGGTCTCGTGAACGACATCATCAACAAGCTACCCTTCGAGATGCACCTACCAGGTTACCAATACTGCGGACCGGGTACTAAACTGGAACGGCGACTGGAGAGAGGAGACAAGGGGGTAAATCTGCTGGATGCTGCATGCAAGGATCACGACATTGCTTACAACACATATACGAATTTAGATGCGCGTCACGATGCTGATAGAAAATTGGAGCATGTTGCGTTCGGGAGACTCGTCAGCAGAGACGCCTCGCTGGGTGAACGGGTTGCAGCATTGGGCACGACCATTGCCATGAATACAAAACGAAAATTGGGGTGGGGGCTGTAATTAAATAACATACAGTAAAAAAATGTCTACGCATATAACAGACTTACCAACAGAAATGTTATACAAAATATTTACATTTACTTTCGACGATAGTCACGAGGATGTTAAAAAGCTTATTGATTTAGTTAAAATAACACCACAATTTCGCTTGCCCTGTGAAATGCTACTTCTGGATCATCTGAGAAAAATAAGCGGTGTAAAATCTTCTTCTTCTCCCTATGCTCTTTTTCGGGCTGCTGATGAAAAATTGGCTGATAAGATGGACGAACTTCACGAGTGGAGACAGGGGAGGAGACGATATACAGACGACTGGTATGCTTCAAATGCTGAAACCAGCAGGATCATCGATCACTTGATCGCATTAGACAATACCGAAATTTTTTTCTATAAATAACACACTGTAAAAAATCTACGAGACCAAAAAAAATATTTCTTCGATATGAGTGAAAAAATTAGTGACGTCCAGGCATTAAAACAAATGCTAAATTTGTCAGTCGAATATATAAAAATTCAGGAATTGGAAGTGGACAAACCTTATGCAATAACTTCTGGTTCAATTGTTGCAACCCAGTTTGGTCCTAAAGTACGTCTGTTGCTCAACGGACAATACAGTCTATTTTTACCAGATCGATACGCTAGCATGTTATCCGACGAGAAGCTATCCATTTTAATCCATTCGAACACAACTCGAATCGTGTACAAGGGGACAAAAGAACTTCTTGGTAAGAAAACAAAGCACATAATCGAATTTGTTTAATAGCTGCAAAGTATATATAAATAACATACCGTAAAAAAATTACACGGGAGGGAAACAAAAAAATCTCTGAACATATATAAAATAACATACCGTAAAAAAAAAATTACATCATGAAGGCCAAGGGCGTCGTGTACCAGATACCATATTCGAATCTGAAAACGCTGGGTGCCCTCAATGGGTTACTCACCAAGAAACAACGCGAGAAGAAACGTTCATGCTTGTCTAAAGGACACGGAATGAAATTGCTGCTCAGCACTCCACAATTGAAAAAGTTGCAGCATTCGCGGAAGCAGCAGAAGATTGGAGGTTTCATATTCAGCATTCCGGCCATCTTGGCAGCTTTGGGTGCAGTGGGCAGCTTGGCAGGAGGCAGTGCTGCCATTGCCAAAACCGTCATCGATGCAAAAAAGAACAAGGCCGAGCTGGAAGAACAGAAACGTCACAACCTGGCTATGGAGAAGAAGGGGAAAGGTGTGACCAAAAAGCGAAAAAACAACCTCGATGCTTTGAAGAAATATAAAAAAAAGAAGAAGCCCTGTCCAACTTCGATATTGAATCTCTGATCGAACTGTTGGGAATAAGGAACTTTAGGGGTGTTTTCATGTCCGATTCTCTACCCTCTGCTGTGAAGAAAAAGGAGTATGGCGTGGTCAACCTGGACAGTTACAAAAATCCTGGTACACATTGGATATGCTACCTCAAAATTGACGATGACAAAGCATTTGTTTTCGATTCGTTCGGTGGCACACCGCCTCCCAGGTTGGTGAAGTATCTCAGTGTTGCCAACCTCTACTACAATGACGAACGCATCCAGGGTTTCACCGATGTTAACTGCGGCCACCTATGCCTTTCCGTTCTCGCATACATGTCTAAAATAAATAACCCCTCAGTGGAGCATTTTCAGAAAGCATTGTGGTACCTAAAACACCATGGGAGTGTTCCATCTCACCAGCGAGACTTCGGTCTTGAAACTCGCGTTGCATGACGACATCATCTATCCTAAATCTATTGCTCTTCGTGCATTCTACAGCATGTACCTGATACCCAATGTCACGGAGCACAATAACAAAATTACTGTTGGAAATGAAAAAATAGTTATCACGCCAGGACAGTACAATCTGTCTACCTTGCAAGCCCAATTGCCAAGAAATATACTGCTATCTCAAAATTCTGTAACTCACAGAGTTGAAATTGTGTCTGCTACGGAAACAGTAGACCTAGGCACTGTTGGAGAGCTTCTGGGATTCGAGAACAACACAAAGCTCGAACCTGGCATCAAGCACATCGGTGCCAACATTCCTAAATTTCTAGCCATCGAGACTCTGAACATACATTGCAATGTGGCAGAAGGCATGATCACCAAATCCTCGAATGGTATCCCAGGCAGCCACAAGCAAACAGGTATCATCGCTACGTTCAAACCAAACTCTGAATTCATGGAACCGATTATATACACACCCTCACCACCGATATACTTCCCCATATCTCGTAATCGCATAGACAACATAGAATTGGCAGTGACAAACGAAAAAAATGAGGTGGTGAATTTTGCCGGAGCTACTACCACCGCCGTCGTGGAGATTAACGTATAATAAATAACAATCATGGAGCAAATCGAAAGTTACGAGTTGCAGTCCTTCCCACCCAATCGTCGCACGTTCGCCAATTTGAACGAACCGAACAGGGAGATTGAATACGATGTGGACGTTGGGGATGGGTTTATTCACCCTCACAGAGCTGATTTGTATATCAAGTTTGATGTGGTGAAGAGAGACAACGGCGAAGCATTCCACGCCAATGCAAATTTAAGACTTGTGGACAATTTTGTGCCGCATCTGTTCTCGCAAGTGGAAGTTAGAAAGCATGGCACCGTCATCGATAGGGTTGACTACCCCGGGATTACTTCTACAGCTGTGGGAACACTGAAACTCTCCAAGACCGATGCAGCATACTACCAGGCAGGGGGATTCGAAGCAGATACAAAAATCAAAACTCAAAGCCACACAGTACTGTTTCCCATGCGCTTGCTTCCAGGCTTCTTCTCCGACTACACGGAGATTATGTGGAAGGGTGGCTTGCGCGTCACTTTTCGCAGAAGCGCCAACGACAACGATGTGCTGATGCGTTACAGCACCTTGGGTGCAGACGGTGCAGCACTTGCCAACACACTACCCGACGCTGCCAAGTGCGTCATCCAGTCCATGGAGCTGCGCATGCCTGTGGTAGAATACGAATCTAATTACGGTCTCAAGTACAAAGCCGACATCTTGAAGAACCCCCAAGTACCCATCCAATTTTACGGCTACCAGTGCGTGCAGAAACCTGCTTCCGGCAACCATTTTGAATTTGATGTTACTACGCAGTTCAACAGCATCCGGTACGATATGCCATAGTTTACCGTCGTGCTCTTCCAGACAGGGAAAGATAATAACCAAGAGAAAGATTCTAGCCAGTTCGATAATTGCAAAATTAAGAATGTTTACCTCAAAAATGGCAGGAATGAAGTTTTCCCACGCGAGAACTACAATCTAAACATTACGAACAACGATTACCTGAAACTTTACGAGGCGTACACAGCTTACAAGAGAGTGACCTCCAGCAATGTGGACGTGTACTACAACCCCAACGAGTTCATAGCTCGCAGACCCATGTTCGTCATCAACACATCTAAAAGAAAACAGGTGGTTGTCAACGATCGTACCAACATAAAGATCGTATACGAGTTCCACGACGCCTTGCCTGCAGATACTCTGTGCAGCGTCATTCTTATTGCAGAGAAAACATTTGTGTATGACGTCAAGAATGAAAGAGTAACTGAACAGTTTTAGATACAAAAAAAATTAAAAAAAATAGCACACAATAAGAAATGTGGAATTTTATATACACAAGTACAAACTACAATAAGCAGTTTCCCAGAAGTTTAATTTTGCTGTGCCATGCATGCATGTAATCGAGGAAGTGGAAGTAAATTAAAATTTGATTTTTTTTTCTTTTCGCATTGCCTATTACTCTTTGTTACACTCTGGGCAGGCCTTACTAGTTTGGAGGCGATAGTGGCCCCACGGAAGTGTATGGACCCCACATTCAAGAATACACCTCTTGTCGTCGTGTGCATCCAGAGCAACTTTCCTGACAATATTAGTTGTAAGCACATGATCGACGCTTTGGATACGATGCTCTTTTTGTAGAATGGGCAATTTTGTTCTGAGGCACTCGAGGTAATCCTCAAACTTGAGGTGCTCCCGAACCACTTGCCTGCTTACACCCTTTGCCTTTTTTGTTACAGAACCCTCAGCCCGGATCGCATAGGCTTTGGCACGAAGTCCAGCAAATTCCACAATCACATCCCCGTCTTTCTCGTCCTTGAGTTTGCCGGGTATTTTTTTGTTCCGGGGCAGAATTCCATACCGGTTTAGCTGGGGATAGCCCGATGTGTCGAAGAGCTTGGCAAGAGCTGGAACTTTGGCTATATCACCATACGCATCGGCCGTGCGAACATGGTACACCAAGCTGTCTGTGTCTGTGTAGAGGAGCGAGATATTGCGGTTGTAGTGTGCACGTAGTATGCCGTAATATGTCTCGAACATGCACAACTTGCTCAGATCCAAAACTGCAGCTCCCACATAGATGGGCTTGTTGAGTAGCACCTCGCGCCGGTTCATGTGAATCAGAGACATCTGTTCGTTGTAAATTGTTCGAGACCTGAACAGCGAGCTTGCAACAAGTCGACGACACTGTGTTTTCTTCGTCACCAACCTCACATCAACGCGATTTCGCACATTCTCCATGGTCTTCCCAAATACCGCATTGTTCATTAATTTGAAAAAATCGCGATCAAGTTCCGAAGTGGCATCAGTGCGATGTTTGGTGTTCAGTTCGATGTACGGCTTCAACCATGGAGACTGCCTGAACAAGAGCACGCGGTGAACTGCTTTGACCGAGACCCCTTGCTGCATTAACCACTGGAGGTTCCGGTAGTGTAGCACATAACACTTTTTGGGCTCCAAGTCCATGACGAGCTTCGGTTGATCCGAGCCAGGTGGACATTTGAATTCTGGAGCAGGCGAAAGGTCACAGAATGTATCCTGCAGCTTCTCGGGGAAGTCAAGGTCCACCTCGGCAAAAAACCCAAACTCGTCGCACTCTTTTTCGATGTCGTGGTATAAAGGATCAACCCACTCAAACTGTCCTGTTGGGAGTGGCTGCATCATGGAGTGCCCGTAAAGGTTGTTCACGTCAGTGTACATGATGTAGCTTGATGGTTGGGAGGGGTCGTAACCAGTGGCCATGTGGTGATTGTTGGCGTGTGCGAAGCGTTGCGACACTTGGACCATGCCGCCCCGGATAGCTCTCTCGATGAAAAGCATGATATCAAAATCGGAGATAAGTGAAAGTTTAACTTTAGTCAGCAGGAGCATGGCCGACCATGCCAGTCCAGGAAGGCTGTAAAAATATACAGGGTCCAGGTTGTAAATGTTTATTGCAGTCGCCCGAAACGCCTGGAACACATAGGCAAGAAGCGTCACATCAAGCTTCAGGTATGCATCGTGGTAATCACCGAAAGTTCGGCAACCCAACTCGACCCACATAGACTGAGCATGCTTGTACTCCTCGTCGGTAATAGCTGAACCTCTCAGCTGGCTGTAGAACTTATCCTGGGGAGGCAGCAACTCTTCTTCGAACTTGGAAGGGTCTGTGACGTATTCGTAGGGGTAGACCCCTTTACGTCTGATGAGTGCGACATCTAAGTTCGGGAAACTTGATGTGGTAATGGCTAGTTGGTCGTCTCTGAGCTTCCCAGCAAGAGCATCCAGGCTTGCCTGGAGGAACCTTAGAGAGTCGAGGAACCGAAGCTCGATGCTCCTGCTTTTTGAGTCGGGGATCGGCACCCACTTGCTGACGCTAATATAACGCTCCTCGTTCTGTGCCAGGACATTGATTCTCGCATTGTCGTACCCTAGATGTGTGACCAAGTGATGGAAATCATATCCCGAGCCATTGTGAAAAAAGACCGGTATGAAGCGCGGGTCCCAGGCTCTCACGTTACACCTGTTGCACCACGGGCCAATGTAGCTTCCGGTCCCATAATGGTCATGGTGGTGGACCTTTTTGTTATCGTCAGTGAAGACCGAGTTGCAAACAGGACAATTTAGAGCTATTTTGTGCTGATGCTTGTCTTTGGGAGACAGAGGCAGCATGGGCTTGGGGGCCAACAGCACCTTCCCTATCTTGATGGCTTCCTGTTGCATTCTCTCCAGGAAGTGTTTGACCGGGTCGGGACCGCGATACACATAGGGCTCGGAGGCAATATGTTGGTCTCGCCACACCACAACATAGGAGTAACTCGAGGCCTCGTGGATTTGGAAAGGAATAGTAGAGGATGTTTCGGGGTTGGGATGGCAGTTAGACAGAGGTTGAAGAAAGGCCTCGAAGTCTGCTACAATATAGGCAGGATGCTTCACCATAGCACTGTGCATGCGAAAACACTCTACTGCACCAGGTTTGGGCAGGATAGTTCGTGCAGGCTTGTTGGTACCACAGTAGAGCATGTGGCGAGCTAGCTTCTCAGCAGCAATGTTGTGACCTCTGATGCGCCGGTAATCCTGCTGTTCTCGATTATGAAATGTAGACAAGCACCTGCGACACACCTCGACGTGGTGACTATTACTGCTCCGTTGGCTCGAAACAAGCCGAGAGAGCGAGCGAATGAGGGTGTAGTGGTGTTGTGTCTCGTTCTTGATGAGCAGGAGGTTGATTTCTCGTACCTCGTTGTTGTTGCTCACGTTGCTCACCCGGATGGGGTGGACCTCATTTTTGTTCTCGGTGAGACCGTAAACATTGATGGCTAATTGCAGGCCCAACAAGTCACGAGCACGAACCTCAAACTTGCGAATATGCGAGACTTCTACAGGGTAGGCAATCCCGGCCATTGCATCCTTCAGTTCCGACTCATACTGCGTGTAGTGGTTAACACGGTACGAGTGGGTTTCCCGAGGTATAGGGTGCAATGCTGCCAGCACCGACCAGAGGAAGCATTTGGTGTCTTTGTTCTGAATATTGAGAACAGCTTTCCTTGCTTCAACCTTGGGTGGCAGGGCAATATAGCTAGACCCTGCCAGTGGCAGGAATTTGTTAAGTTTCAGACGAAGTTTGTGGGGGTCGCCACACAGCGAACCGCCCGAGCCTTCAGCCTGATGCTCCTCGTGCTTTGCCACAAACTCCTCGACAAACTTGTCGTAGATGCTGTCGAGGTCAGTGACATCTACATCTGCCTGATGCAGTGTTTTTGCTTTTGTGGCATGGAAGAATTTATATATTTCATCAGACGGTTTCTTATACTTGCAGCATAGCACAGCATAGAATTTAGTGGAGTGTGTAGCCAATGCATCGTTGAGGATGGATATTATCTTAGCTCGCTCGCTCTCCAGAAAACTACGCACATCGCAGAAGCTGTCTGATGTTATGTTAAAGTCTTCTAATAAATGCTCAAACGCAAATCGGTCTGCTTTCTTCGCCAGCTTGACGCGTTTGGCAGGTGGCGATGCATCGAGGGAGGTTACTTCTACCTTTCGCTTGGAAGGTTGCGGTAGAGATGTTCCAGTGCTCTTGCAAGTAAGCTGGTGTCGCTTGAAGTTGGCAATAGTAATATTTTTTTCACACTTAGAGCACAGTTTGGTCGCACATATTCGCTTTTCCGGCACACAAGTACGACAGTGCCTTTGAAAATTTTTACTTGACACAGCAGTTTGGCACGTAGGGCAATTTTTTACAGAACGCATAATGCAGAGATTTTTGGGGGGTATGTTATTTAATACCCAATGCTGTGCAATGCAAAATATAATTGTTCACTTTTTTTTTTAACTATTCTCTATGACCTTACTTGGGTTTTTTTTCGCCAAATTATATGCTTCTAGTCTCCTATACAATACAATATACGTACAATATTGTCAACAGTATCATATTTGAGCAGGTCGCTTGTCACCTAAACACTACAGCTCACAGGTTGGCAAAATCTGACATGAAAGCAGATAATACGCTTAAGTCTTATTTATATATAATTTTCACGGGCGTACAATATTGTCAACAGTATCATATTTGAGCAGGTCGCTTGTCACCTAAACACTACAGCTCACAGGTTGGTAAAATCTGACATGAAAGCAGATAATACGCTTAAGTCTTATTTATATATAATTTTCACGAGCGTACAATATTGTCAACAGTATCATATTTGAGCAGGTCGCTTGTCACCTAAACACTACAGCTCACAGGTTGGTAAAATCTGACATGAAAGCAGATAATACGCTTAAGTCTTATTTATATATAATTTTCACGGGCGTACAATATTGTCAACAGTATCATATTTGAGCAGGTCGCTTGTCACCTAAACACTACAGCTCACAGGTTGGTAAAATCTGACATGAAAGCAGATAATACGCTTAAGTCTTATTTATATATAATTTTCACGGGCGTACAATATTGTCAACAGTATCATATTTGAGCAGGTCGCTTGTCACCTAAACACTACAGCTCACAGGTTGGTAAAATCTGACATGAAAGCAGATAATACGCTTAAGTCTTATTTATATATAATTTTCACGAGCGTACAATATTGTCAACAGTATCATATTTGAGCAGGTCGCTTGTCACCTAAACACTACAGCTCACAGGTTGGTAAAATCTGACATGAAAGCAGATAATACGCTTAAGTCTTATTTATATATAATTTTCACGGGCGTACAATATTGTCAACGGTATCATATTTGAGCAGGTCGCTTGTCACCTAAACACTACAGCTCACAGGTTGGCAAAATCTGACATGAAAGCAGATAATACGCTTAAGTCTTATTTATATATAATTTTCACGGGCGTACAATATTGTCAACAGTATCATATTTGAGCAGGTCGCTTGTCACCTAAACACTACAGCTCACAGGTTGGTAAAATCTGACATGAAAGCAGATAATACGCTTAAGTCTTATTTATATATAATTTTCACGGGCGTACAATATTGTCAACAGTATCATATTTGAGCAGGTCGCTTGTCACCTAAACACTACAGCTCACAGGTTGGCAAAATCTGACATGAAAGCAGATAATACGCTTAAGTCTTATTTATATATAATTTTCACGGGCGTACAATATTGTCAACAGTATCATATTTGAGCAGGTCGCTTGTCACCTAAACACTACAGCTCACAGGTTGGCAAAATCTGACATGAAAGCAGATAATACGCTTAAGTCTTATTTATATATAATTTTCACGGGCGTACAATATTGTCAACAGTATCATATTTGAGCAGGTCGCTTGTCACCTAAACACTACAGCTCACAGGTTGGCAAAATCTGACATGAAAGCAGATAATACGCTTAAGTCTTATTTATATATAATTTTCACGGGCGTACAATATTGTCAACAGTATCATATTTGAGCAGGTCGCTTGTCACCTAAACACTACAGCTCACAGGTTGGCAAAATCTGACATGAAAGCAGATAATACGCTTAAGTCTTATTTATATATAATTTTCACGGGCGTACAATATTGTCAACAGTATCATATTTGAGCAGGTCGCTTGTCACCTAAACACTACAGCTCACAGGTTGGTAAAATCTGACATGAAAGCAGATAATACGCTTAAGTCTTATTTATATATAATTTTCACGGGCGTACAATATTGTCAACAGTATCATATTTGAGCAGGTCGCTTGTCACCTAAACACTACAGCTCACAGGTTGGCAAAATCTGACATGAAAGCAGATAATACGCTTAAGTCTTATTTATATATAATTTTCACGGGCGTACAATATTGTCAACAGTATCATATTTGAGCAGGTCGCTTGTCACCTAAACACTACAGCTCACAGGTTGGCAAAATCTGACATGAAAGCAGATAATACGCTTAAGTCTTATTTATATATAATTTTCACGGACGTACAATATTGTTAAGAGCGTCAGTTTCCGTAGAGCTCTCTTTTTCCATCCTCCCTCTATACAGTGAAGCTGTAAAAAAACGCAATTAGCTAACCTAGCATACAACATACCTTCCTAATTAACCCATTCGCTTACCTAGCCGTCGAATTGACGGGTTCCCGATTTTCATCACGTAGTTTCTTTTTCATTCAATAGATGGCAGAGGTTGTATGATCCTTCAAATCTATGACGTGTATGTTTGGGCTGCTAAGTTTTTCATACCATTTCAAGCGTGTTTTGTTCAGTAATTTCTCATGTAAACAAACCTTTATTTGTTACGTCTTGCAAACATGTTGCATAAGAATGTTGTAGAAGATTCTGCGATTGAAAAGTTGCTTTTCGATAGCGATGAAGAGGAAAATATGGATTTTGGAAGTAGAGGTGAACACGGGGGTTTATTTTGTGTTAGTAAAACTAAAGAATGTAGTGAAAGTGAGGAAGAGGTGGCTGTGGCAGGAAAAATATAAAAGATTGAGGAATGGAAATAGAATGCAAAAGTGTGTGTGATCAAATTTATTAGGTGAGTTTCTAATTATCTTTCAAGTAAACTGCATATGTGCAAACTTATTACTGTACTTCCACTTCAATATATAAAATTGCTTGAATAGTTTTCACAATATTTGACATCTTGTCTTGCTGTACAACCTTCACGGGAGATAGCCAAATTTAAATAGTATTTCATGGCAAAAAAATTGTCATTTAAATGGTATGCGAATGGGTTAATATGGATATTGTCACACATTCCTCTTATTTTATACTGTTGTAAATAGAAAAGATTATGTACGGTAAATGTTTTGTACATTATAGGGAAAAAATGCAAAATATCCCCCAATTTTAATTCGATCCACCTCTGAATCGAATTTTACATATTCTCACGCCGCCATATGTTGTTCTATTTTGCTTCTTTTACTTGCCTTGCTTATTTAACTCTCGCTAATTAGCATTTTTTTGGAAGAAGTCAACTAGAACAACATATGGCGGTATGAGAAATATGCAAATTAAAGAATATTTTAGTAATATAAGGGCCCTAGCAATTAGCTTCGTCGACTAAGAGTACTCTTTTAAACGTCTTCAGCTAGATCGTATTACTACGCGAGGACGTTTAAAATGTTTGGGTGTTGAAAAGGTTTGACCTACTTTTTTTATTTCTATTGTTTGCTAATAGATGGCGCTGATAGTACCTCCTCTCTCTCTCTCCCCTCTTCTCCTTCCCCTCTGCTGTATGACAAATAGCACAAACATAAAATCAAGATTTTGGAGAGCAAAACATAAAATTTGCATGCATCTGATGTCGAACTAGGAACTTTATCTTTCGGGGAGTCAACATTATTTTTTTTTACTCAGTCGTCATATAACATGAACACACGCAAACATTCACATGTGCTTTTATTATTTTGTGTTCGGTAAGTGCAAGTATATTCTTACATAAATTATTGTTTAATTTAATAAATTGTAAACTCGGAGCCTGCTATACTAACACTCCTTCTGTGTTTCATTATACTATTGAAAGCGAATGTTGCGTGCATACGGAAATAACACAGAAAAAAAAAAGCGGATGGAAGCAATTTAAAATCAGTGGAGCAAGGTTAGTATTACGAGAACGTAAAAACATGTGCTTTCATTCAACTTCGAAAAATAAGAATAAATGTGTGCATACGGAACACATATGCTTTCTTTTCACAGTTGTAAAATCATATAAATTGTACATAAAGTAAGTTGCGAGAAGGCTCTCTTTTTATGTCTGTGTATATGTATGTTGTACAATTAGGTACAAGTATTGTACAATTAGGTACAAATTGTTGTACAATTATTTCCCCCAGTTGCCCAGTTGGAGTTGGGGGCACAACACTGGTACTATTTGCCCGTTTCTTCTTTTAAAAAAAATACCCACAGTGCTTACTCATGTATTTTGTTTAATATTTTATTTCAAATTCACTGTCAGAAACTAGTGTTGCCAGTTCCTGGATGTAGGTTTACCTACTCTGTTGGTTGTCACTGTCAAGCTCCCAGTATTCGTACAGCATAAAAAGCCATAACCCCCCCCTCAAAATATATACATTGTATACGCCAAGATGCCCAATAGCCTAGCAACACATCATGAAAAAACATGCCAAGAGGACCCAGTGGGTTTATAAGTCAGTGCTGCCAACTCCTATTTGTAGGTTAGCTTAGCCTGTGAAAGATCATATAGTGGAATTTTTGTAGAGTGGGTTGGCAATACCGACGAGCATCAAATGATGATTTCGAGCCTCAAATAATGATTCGAGCCTCAAATAATAATTCGAGCCTCGTCAGTGTTGCCAATTCCTACTTGTAGGTTAGCTTAGCCAGTGAAAGATCATATAGTGGAATTTTCTTCCGTTGGGTTTTGCCAACCCAACCCTCAAAAAAGAAACATCCAATAGAGTTGCCAAATATAAAAAGGGGACAATGGGTCCCCCTCATAAAAATCTACAGTAAGGGCCCACAGTATTGCCAACACTAGGCCCCCAACAGTGTTGGCAGACATAAAAAATACATGGACCCCTCAAGCCCTTTGATAAAAGTTTTACAGTAAAAAAAACCCAGTAGGTTAACAACACTGTCAAAAAATCTACGGCAGTATTGCCAGATGTAAACAGAAGAGCAATAGACCCCCCTCATAAAAGGCTACAGTAAAAGCCCACAGTGTTGCCAACTCTGTCCTCAAAATATACATCATAAAAGGCTACGACGAACCTCAAATGATGATTCGAGCCTCAAAAAAAAGATTCAGAACTCTCATGTACGCTGAGGCTAGTGGGGTTAACATACACCGTAAAAGGCTACGCCTCGCCCGAACACATGTACACTCACACACAAAAAAAAAAGCTAAAAAAATTATACACCGTGAAAGGCTACGCCGAGTTGGAAACACTGCTGGTGAGGTTAACATACACCATAAAAGGCTACGCCTCGCCCGAGTTGGCAACACTGTGAGGTTAACATACACCGTGAAAGGCTTCAAAATATCAGTTGGTGAAATTTTCGTGAGGTGAGTTGGCAACACTGAGCCTCAAATGATGATTCGAGCCTCAAATGAGGGCTCAGAACCGGGCCACTAGGTCTACTAACAAAATAGAATAACTATGAATTTCAGAACATTAACTGTATGAAATGTAAAAAGGTAATAAAAAATGGTTGTGGTGGATAATCAGCCATCTGGTGGATAGAATAGAGTTGGTTGGTTGGTGGAGTTGGTGTTTTAAGTTCACTTTATGTACAGTAAGGCTAATCGGGACTGGATAGAATAGAATAGTATCTCAAAGGATATAATAATAGCTAATAATAAATCGCCTTATTTTTATTAGTTTATAATAGTCATTATTGTATAAAATAATTATAACCATGATAATAATAAATGTTATTATTTCTACAGTTCAATAGCCTGGCTGCCCCTACAAATTCTTTTGGTGACGCCTATGCCACCGCAGTGTGAAGCAATGCAGTGATCATTGACTTCGTCCATTCCAAAAAATATGAATGACAGCCGAACGGAGACGGAAATGTGACATTTTACCTTTAAAAAAAACAAAGAGTGGGAAGATCACACGGCCATTTTCGTACACAATGCATTGTGGGAAGCTGCAGCGCGCAGAACCAGGTCATTCGTTCCTGTTCTTCACAGCGCCACGTTCATTGTGTGCAGCGGTGCGTGAAGCGACGGTCTCCGGTCACACTCTCCTGAGCACGCGGATTTCTATCCTGCACGACAAAAGCGGGGAAAAATCAAAATTGGATCATTTTTCTTTTCTTTTTTTTCTTCTTTGCTTCCCTCCCACCTCCCCCTCCGCTTGCAAGCTTTCTCTTTCTCCGCTTTGCTGGATTCTTGAATGTAATTTTATTTCGTTTTCAAAGTTTCTTCACTCGCGAATGTACTGTGAACTAATATAAAATAGAATTTACTTCAAGTGGCTCAATATTAGTTCATATTTCTATATCATTGATTTGCTTTATTTTACTTCGCCTTTTGTGCCACTTTGGGCTAATTTGCAAAGATGGGGATGAATGATGATATGATGAAAATTGATGAATGGACACTCACAAACATCCATGCTCAGGCCAGGATTCAAACACAGGACCCCTGCCTTTGCCTTCTTACCCCTTCGTTTACCCCGGTACTCTCTTTTACTCATTCTCTCTCTCTCTCTCTCTCTCTCTCTCTCTCTCATATGTAGTATTAGGGCTGAGGCGATACCGAGGTATCGTTATCGGGAAGTATCGGTTGTAATTCGTCTACCGATACCCACCGATACGTTCCCGGTATTTTGATCTTCCACAGACTCCAAATAGCTATGTCCCGGGACACTTTCGCGGAGTATAATTATCCTGAAAGTTATGCAAAATTCGAAGTTTCTTTTTATATTGCACCAGTATTGTGTGAAAAAAAAAATATTTTGATAACATACTAACATGTAATTTATTATTCTTGTGTAAGTGTAATTCTTGAATATTTTAAAGCAAATTCTAGGCCAAATGAATCATATATTAATTAGAGTGGACTACTTACAAACATTTTCAAGTATCGCTATCGGCATCGGTTCAAATTGGTATCGAGTCAGCCGTAATATACTGGGTGAGTCTTTTAAAAGAGGCCCCGTGGAAAATGTGCCCCTTGCTTGTAGGCAATCCTGATACACCGAAGAGAAGAGCGGGTTAGAGAAGAGCCCAGGATATCGGTGCCAAGCATATTCGACAACATGACATGACATGACATATCCTGGACTGTTCTCTGTCCCGCTCTTCTCTTCCATGTACCAGGGTTGCCTACATGCAAGGAGCGCATTTCCCACGGGGCCTCTTTTAAAAGACTCACCCAGTATAAAGAAGACACACACACATTATATGTATTTGTGTCTGTGTGTCTTATGTCCCTTTTCTTCTTTCCCTTTCACTGTCTATTTTCTAGACTTAATTTTCCTTTCTATTTTGTTTTTTTCTTTCTAACTCTCTAACCTGCCACCCTTCTCTCTCTCTCTATCTTTCTCTCTCTCTCTCTCTCTCTCTATATATATATATATATATATATATATAGAGAGAGAGAGAGAGAGAGAGAGGGGAAGCGTGATATTAAGAGAGAGGGAAATAAAGATACGTACATTAACCTCTTGTGTATAAAGGTTTACATTTCTGGCATCTCAAACGGATCATCCGGTATATATCTTTCTCCCTCTTTCCTTCCCATTTCATTTCTCTCAGTCTTTCTTAGTATCACCCTTCCTCTATCCTGACAACCAGTGACATCTCACTACATCACATGGTCCTAGGCTATGAATAGAAATAAGTTTACCAACTCCTAAGAAATCAGGTTGTCAACTCCTAAGAAATCAGGTTGCCAACTCAAAGAAATCAGGTTGCCAACTCATAAGAAATCAGGTTGCCAACTCATAGGAAATCAGGTTGCCAACTCATAGGAAATCAGGTTACCAACTGATAAGATATCATGTTGCCAACTCCAGAATCACTATCATCATCTCACTGATATAAATAATTTTATTTATAATTTGTGATCGATTTTTCTCCTGTATTTTATTCTCTAGACTTCAGGCTTCGCAGGTAGCCTAACTAGCCTAGAATATACGCTCTTGCTGACATCCTTCTCTCTCTCTCTCTTTCTCTCTCTCTGTCTATCACTCTCCCTTATTGCATCTCGTCTTTCTCTCTTTTTCTCTCTATTTCCAATTCTTCCCTTGGCTCACTATTTCTTTCTTTCTCTCTCACAGAGTCAAACACAATAACAACCTTTACTTGCTGATTACGCTCGTCCAAATGAGCAACAGAACCTGTATTTTTTTTACAGAAAAAAACAACGAGCAAACCAGAACACGACAGTTCTCGGGAAGAAGGAACAGAACACAACACGGAAGGCGTTACGTCATCAGCGAACGTACACACTCATTACGCAACCAGTAATTGAGACAGGAGGCAGAAAATATCCCACATAATTAAGGAGCAGACTTGAACTCCATGGGTCTCCTACGAGCTTCCTGACAACACGCTCTTCGTATAATTCTTCCATTTCTGCCTTCCGCGGAATGCAGATGGATAGCAGCATCGTGACGACAGCTCACGAACTAGTCTGCTGAACTTAAGATCTGCCTTTCCCCGTAATGATTATATATAAAGTTACTTGGAAGGCATGGTGAAAGTAGCATCGACGAAATCAATCAGATTTTTTTTTTTTGTTCGCGCTACAGGGTGATCCAAAATTTAGCGTAGGATTTGACGTGTGAATAACCTTTATGTTATAATGTTTTCTTTTTTTATTGATAAGTCGAAAAATAATACACATAAATCTTCAGTTGTTATCAGAGTATGCACAAATTATAACAAACTTGTTCAAAAGGGAATTAAAGTAGACTTTACGCTTCCTTTTATAACATATAGTTCAATAATAAGAATATATTGTCATTTCCTAACATTTAAATTTGATTGTATTAAAATTATTCAGTGTTTAGTGAAGCTGTGCTTGTATTATATTATTTTTATCGATGCTATGTATTTAAAGTCATGCTTTATTTACTCTCATATGGATTTGATATTTGTACAATTTGTGTAATAAATCTTAGTGTTCATCGACTATTATATGTTTGTATTTGAAAGTTCCTTAACAGAACATTATGTTCTGTTAAGGATCTTTGCGAAATAAATAAATGTGTTTCGTTGCAGGTGCATATTATCACGTTGAATTTCGCGAAGTAATGAGTAAATGAAGTGGAACTACAGATAAGCGTGGTTCTACCCTTATTTGTGGTAGAACTTTATTTTCAAAATGGTAAGTTCATTATTTCGAACCTTTCAAAGCTTCCTATTACTTCCTGTGGGAATACAGGAGCGGGTGTACAGTACGTGAACATAGCACGTTCCCTTGAGCAGCTTAGGAATACCATAAATGCTACAATTGAGCGCTAGTGCCACAAATATTAACACATATTATGAACAATGCAACCCAAAGAGCCGGACTTTGCAAGGCTGTCAATGTAGCTCATTTGAAACATGTCATTTTCCATACTTAGTAGGGGGGGAGGGAACCCTCCATGCGTTAAGCATTCGTTGTACAGAATATAATTGAAATTGGTACCTTCTTGCATAGAGTCATTTAAATTCGAATTACTCTCGTGCTGTAAATGCTAGCTCTTTCTCTGTCTTGCGTTGTAAATGCCGTAGACGTTCTCGGCCTCCTCTCGAGATGTATGTGTAGGTCTCGTTATCGTATCTGCCTCGATCTCGTCTCGAAATAGAGGAGACCGGGGTTCGTTGTGACAAAAGGAGGATTTTTTTTCTTTCGCTTAACATTTTCTTTATTTTCGCTGTGTTTTTTCGTCTCAAAACCAACCATATACATATAGCTATTACCATGAATTTTTATATTTGTTCGTTACAACATAACGTGTCCTCCCGTTTCGCCTTATTTCAATTTCAATTTTATTACCCCATATAAACCATATACATTGGTATTTGATATTACAAAATTTCTGTGATTTACAATCTAGATATTCACTAACGCTATAATATTCCTTATTAACTAATAGTTTCTTTAATTTGTTCTTGAAACTTGTCATACTTTCTGCTTTTATATCATTTGGTAAATGGTTGAATATTTTAATTGCCATCTGTTGGGGTCCTTCTTGAACTAATGTTAGCCTGGTGAAGTAAGGCTTTAAGAGCTGTTTATTTCGGGTGTTATATGTGTGTGCTATTGAACTTCGCCTCCACCAATAGAATTTCAAATGATTTATGTGACACGAACTTTCTAAGGCGAAACGGGACATCCCATACACACAAGAAATTTCCCACCTGGGAATATTATCACCTTGAAGGGTAATTCATAATGGGAGCGCAGAGCTTGTGATGTTGACTACCTTGGCTCCCATTGTCCTGACGGTTAGGTTAGGTTAGGTTAATAATACATTAATGACCCTTCACGTCGATAATATTCCCTGGTGGGAATTTTTTGTGTGTAAGGCGAAACAGGATAAGGCGATAGAAAGTTAGTGTCACATAAATCACGTGAAATTGTATTGGGGGAGATGAAAACGCAATAAGGCGAAACGGGCCGTAATCCAACATATGGACAGTATTTGCGAAAAAGAAAGGAGAAGTGTTTTGTCACAGGGGTGTGGGGATTGTGACATGCCGGGTGCAAGTTGTGACAATATCTAGCACTTCTGAATTATATAGTGAAGACAAATTATATGTCATCACTATAAAAATAAGTTCAATGATTACAAACATCATTAATTGCACCATTAGGATGAAAAAGTTGCATCGCCATCTGTTTTTGTAATTATTAATCAAGTGATATCTCTAACACCACATCAGGAAAATTATGGTGTAGGTCTATTCTAATATAAAAATGTAATAAACATTAACAATATAATAATTCGATGAATTGTGTAATTCAAGATGCTTTATGTATCATCATCTGAGTCACAATTTTGACAGATATAAACAAATTGTCCCTCAGTACAAACATAATGTACCCACTGTTTATACACTCTAAGCACTGGACCCGCTTCTCCCTAGATTTACAATTGAAAATGACTCCATACACACTCAAAATCAATCACCATAATTATTTGAACTTTTCTCATTTTCAGTACTTTTCCGTTTTCCCATAAATATCTGTAATTTGACAGCTGTTACAACCTATCCTTTACTTTTGTCACAACTAGCCCCATATGTACTTTTTTACTTCTAACACTCACTTCTAATCTCAACTTCAAGTTCAAATCAAACCTCTCACATACTGACTATAAACAATATAATTCTCAGGATATATTACTGCTGTTTGAGGCTATATTGAAAACTGTAGAGAAGAAATAATATTTTCCACAGAAATTAGGTATAAACCCCACAAAAAGAAAAAAAACACTCAATTCTTCTCTGGGGAGAAGCACACAACTCGCAAACAATGGATAAGAAATGGGTGTGCTAATGAACCACCACTGTCAACAACAAACGAATATCACTAATAGTTTCCAGGGAACAGTGCTCGTCACAACCAGGCCCCGTCACAACCAATCCCGGTCTCCTCTACATAGAATAATAAAATAATAAACATTCTCTCGTTTCGGCGCCAAAAGCTCTCTAAAAAAGAATTTTATCTGAACATTTGTAACGGCACAGTAGCCACAAACAGATTAATTTTGTAACTGAAACTAGATATGTATGTGTGTTTGTGTTGCTTAGCTCAATTTGCCACTTATCTTCCGAAAGTATAGGTCTCGCCTCGCTTTTACAAAGATCTTGTCTGCCTCCTTTTCATTCCTTGAACTAGAAAACAGCTAGCTATAAGTTGTATCCATGGGCGTAACTTTGGACCTAACTTTGAGGGGGCAGAATCAAACTGTGATTAATTTTAAGGGGGCAGAATCAAACTGGGCCTAATTTTGAGAGGACAGAATCACACTGAGCATAATTTTCAGAGGGCAGAATTAAACTGGGCCAAATCTTCAGGGGGCAGAATTAAACTGGGCCTAATTTTCAGGGGGCAGAAATAATCTGGGCCTAATTTTGAGGGTGCAGAATTAAACGGGGTCTAATTATGAGGGCGCAGAATCAGACTTGGGGCCTTACTTTGAGGCGGTAGAATCAATCCTAGGGCTCGACTTCTGGTGGGGGAAAAAGACTCGAAAAGTTTTCCATTCCATAAAAACAGCGGCCAGGAATATTTGCTAAATAACTGAGACGTTTGCGATATTACAAATATTACTCTTTATTACTTTGCGCCTCAGGCCCCTAACTTGTAAATTTTGATAAACCCGAAAATTTTGGGGGCAAGCTCCCCTCTTGCCCCCGCCAAGTTGCGCCTATGGTTGTATCTATGCAAACACTAAGTCACTAGGTATTTGTTTCATTAAAAGGCTTGTTAACATTGCAATTGACAACACAAATTTACTTGGGCATCCTTCCGACGAAAAGAAATATATAGGAACACTGACATCAGAAATGTCTGCTCGCCGAATCTCAATTAACATCTATTGAGCTGGACTAAGTAGTTCAATATTCCGTGTTTAGATAAGAATCAAAATACTCGGTCGCTCTTGGATACGGAATCGATATCAACACATTCAATCATCTAATGTCAGACACGCACACTCTTCCAGTGGCCGCAAGGCAAACGTAAAAATAAAAGGATGAATGCTAACGGGTGTGGAATTGTCGTTTTCGTGATGTATGGTGTGGGCAATGCAGGGGAGAGTTCACACACGCGTATACATTTCTTGTGTGGGATCAATGACTCTTCCTGTGCGGACTTGTTGGGTCCAATATGATTAATAGGTTTCGTAGTAACATCAAGGGTTCCCAGGTTGTTACCAGGTGAAGCCACAGTTGTTCTGATCCCACTTTAAACTTTAGGTTCAGTCTGGATTAGACTTTCTGTAGTTAAGGTGGACTTAAAAGAAAAAAATAATTCAATGAATGAACTAATCGTAATCACGAGGACATACCCATCCATGGTTATATTTAGAAGGGAGTTTTGATTCAACCTCACCCCTAATACTTCCGATAGATTAGATTAATGTGTTCAGAAACCAGAATCTGCAACACTTTCAAATGCAACAACAGAAGAAGGATATTATATTAACGGAATTCTTCCTTAAGATGATCAAATCAGAATATTCAAATGTTTCGATTTCCTGCGGTAACGTCGTTCGCCTTGTAAACAAGGGGTCCCGGGTACGATACTAGGTGGAGCCACAATTGTTATGATCTCACTTTAAACTTTAGGTCGAATCCCAAACAGATTTTCTGTGCATAAAGTGGAGTTAAAAGAAACAATAATTCAATCAATCAATCAATCGTAATTACGAGAACATATCCTTCCATGGTTGTACTTAGAGGGGAGTTTCAGTTCAATCCCCACCCAGAATACTTCTGACATGTTAAGTTATTTTAGAAAGCAGAATCGGCAATTCACTTTCAAATACAATGGAACTGATGATCAGAATCTTGAAACGTTTGGAGTTCCTGAAACTTGTAGATTTTTGACGTTATTGTTATTGATGGTGCCATTCCCTAAACCTACACCTACATACGTCAATAGTTGGGTTCAATGTATCTCCCTGAAATATTTAAATGTGAACTTATAAAAGACTACGAAAATAATATCGTCCATTTCTCAAATTCGTAAAAATTTCAATTTTTGTTCTTGCATAAATGAATGTGTCTCCAGTCTGCAATATTTGGTAGTTTTAGTTTTATAATAATTGATTCAAGGCTACCACATGTCCAATTCACCCCTTTAGTCAGGACAATGCGTTACATTTTAATTCCTGTCCCGACTTATTCGAACTTATTTAAGTTCTTACTTATAAGAACTTATAAGAAAATTGAAGGAAATTTGAAAACATTGTTAATTTGCGGAACGCAAAACCATTTGAAATAATTATTTTGTAATCTCTCTCTCTCTCTCTCTCTCTCTCTCTCTCTCTCTCGTATATACATATATATAATTTCAGGTCTGGCCCCTCCCTCAAAATAATCCTTGGTACGGGCCTTAGGGTATGTATACATTGATGTATTCCATTTCCGAAAATTCCTCCTCTACTCCGAGATAAGGTTAAATAACAAAATGGTATGTCGGTTTTGGTGACTTTCCTCTAATCTTGATAAGTGTAGAATCAATTGGTTTTTTTCTGTCTATGGTCTTGGACTTTTCGAGACTTATTGTAAAATCGAAAAGACTGGTTTGAAAGTATTGTTTCGATTGAAATTTCTCTTCAATCAAAATTACTTTCCCATGAGACTTAAAATGATAAGGGGTTGGATGTTTATAACTAGAAAGTATAAACAACAGAAGTTTCCGGCTTCGATTCCCGGCGTGGGCGATTGTCACTTCATCAATTAAATCTAATCAACACTCATATTCACCGTCGCGATCTGCCAAATGTTCAGTTTCCACCGACCCCCCAAGGTTACGCTACTGATCATTCATTGCCCACGTATTAATACCAACACGGGCAATTGTGCAAACACCCTTGTTCCGTTTATCCACACTGAATTCGCCATCTCAAAAACTCACTCTTTCTTTGAGCCAGCGCGAGTGAGGCATTGTTGGGCCGCCACAAGGTATCACATCTGCCGATGTTTGCAAAGTCCTCAGCATCCAGTTGGCTTTGATTGCATCAAATTATAGCCACTCTGCTGCGAGTGCAGGCCGGGATGCCATATGGGTGGGGAGCGCTTGGGAACGAATGTGCGAACCACGTGATTGCCTCGACCGAGACTGGAACAGTTGTTGCGATTCCCGTGCCACGAGAACGAAATTGGTTTTCGCCGATTTTTGTTCATTATTTACTTGTTTCCTCCCGTTTGGATGATTACAAGGTTGTTGGGGGCTGAATCTCTGTTGATTGTTTCCGAACCTCACCTACCCATTTAAGGGACATCGTAAATGGTTTAAGTACGGTGTTGAAAAGTGTCAATCAGCCCTTGCAATCATGGAGGTTTGGTCCATATTGATTTCGTGTATTTAGTATCGCATGCCTCCAAGCGATATTAACAGAAGAGGCTGACGAGATACCTACCCTGTGGGGTGATTAATACGGATAGGATGAACAAAAATTATCCTCAAGTTACTTATTGTACCCACTTTCTCCTTTCGGATCATTGTTTACCTGTGTTTATCAAGTATAGATGGTGCTGTTGAAAATGTTTTATTTCCTTCTTCAATTTTATTCTCCATAACACAACATTAATGATTTAAATATATGATATTACTGTACTTTTATTAGACGTATGGACAAACATGTAAATATATGACTTTTAACATAATAAATATACACTTCTCTTAAGTAGTTTGTAGAAAGGCAAAGAAAGTTTTAATTTACTGAAAATATAATATTTAAACCTAATTGAAAAGTTAAGCGAGAACTCGAAATTAGTGTGCGTAGTTAGAGATCGGTTAGTTCATTGAACTCTCCAGCCTAACTATTGCCTATGTTTGTGGGAGTATGAAAAGGTTTATTATCCATTTGCCTTGACTCATCTCACCCAACAGGTCGGTAGGTGCCGGGGCTTGCCCCGAGTTGATACCTTCCTGGAGATGAGGCCTGTTCGAAAAGGAAAAGGTTTATTATCTAAAGGTTAAGGGACTTGGGCCATCAGTGATTTTGCACTTTCAAACAGTTGTGGTAAAGCAGTAACAGAAGTATACATAAGGCTTGGGTAAACGTTTAATCTCAGTCGTGTTAAAAATGGTGATAATTAAAATCATTTGTCTCTGTTATTTTAACACCACTGTGGTTACGTCTTGACCAAAATGTGTTGTGGAAATCCTAAGTACAATGTCTGTGTTTGCCTTGCTTTTTCAGTGTGGTTACACTTGCAATAGCTTAGTAATGGACCTGCTATGTCTACAATGCTTGCCTGGTACTAAGGTACAGCTTAG
This sequence comes from Lepisma saccharinum, assembly GCF_977018435.1. NCBI lineage: Eukaryota > Metazoa > Arthropoda > Insecta > Zygentoma > Lepismatidae > Lepisma > Lepisma saccharinum. The sequence goes on from NC_139229.1 coordinate 15,530,965, forward strand.
CAATTCAAACATTGCTAATTTAATGCATTAGTATTACTATTATTATATAAATGGTGTTTCTAGGGGAGTGTGAACCTCCGCACCATCGGTGCATTCTTTACACATTTGTAATTATATCATCCGATATTGATTGATTGATTTGCTTTATTTTACTTCGCTTTTTGTGCCACTTTTGGCTAATTTTCGAAGATGGGGATGAGTGAGGACATGATGAAATTGACGAATGGACACTCACAAACATCCATGCCCTGGCCGGGATTCGAACCCGGTACCCCTGGCGTCGTAGCGCGATGTGCTAACCACTCCTCCACGGGGCCGGCTATCTTCCGATATCATTCGTGTTCATCTGTGGATTTAGAATAAACTTAAAACCGATCTAAATGTCAGAAATCGGTCTGGAATTTGAACCTCTGGAAAGACGACTGTTTTATTTGTGTTCTGAGATTGGTTAGGTACCGCAGCCAGTGGCGTGCTCAGGATTTTCGAAGGATTGGGGGTACGTATATTTTTTTATTGGTCAGTCCTCATTTTGCCAACTTTTCCTGCATTCGACGTTTTCTTAGGAACACTGGGACATAGGGGATGTGTGGTTATGACAGCCACCGACACCCTTTTGGTAAGCCACTGACCACAGCCATCAAGACTATTCATGTGCATGGAGTTTGAGTTTTTTAAAGTTGTAGGCTAATCGGAACTGGGCCTTCAGTTTAAGTGGGATCCGAATCACAATGTTATTCCACCCGATATTGAGCCCGGGACCCCTTACTTGCAAGAAGACGACGTTATTATCGGGTCAGGTGCATTCAAAGGCGAGGACCACAGTTATACAATCAAATTGTGGTATCGCTTCTGTTCATGTTCTTCTAGTGGGTGTTCATGAACGAATACGCGACAAAACGTACCTATCACCTGGGCGGCTACCTGCGAAAGGTCTTCTAATGAGTCTTAAAATATTTGCGATGCGACAAAACGTACCACTCGATGGGACGGCATCAAAAATCATTTACCGAAATTACGATTTTTTCTAGTTTTGCTGATTTCCATCACACTTTATCCAGGCTTTGGACAGTTCCACACTGTTATTGGAATTTCCGCGTTTTGCAACCAAGTATTCACAAAGTAATAAAAGAAAAGAGTTAGCTTCGCTGATTCTGGGGCTTGAGAGTGTATTTCCAGCCATCCATCATAAACTTCCTCCGTTTTTAAGAAGGCCAGACCGGCACACATGCGTATATGCAAACGGATTTCCTCATTCTCTCGATACTCGACCGAACCTAACCTAACCTAAGAGATCAAAGTCGTAATGACTAATGAGGTAAAACGAATAACCTAGCTGGGTGCTGGATAGCGCACCGTGTTGCAATATCTGACATGTCAAGGGCAAGAGGTACATCTTGTCGCGAAGTAAATATTTTGAAGTTATTAGTGCATCCTTCACAGGTAGCTGTTTATTTGAGTGGTATGTTTCGTCGCGAAATCCCAAGTGGTACGTTTTGTCGGGACACCTTCATGAATAACTCATATCAGACAAGACATGCATTGACGTGTCTGGAAATCCAACCCATTCTTGCATCAGAGTTAAGATTGGCAAAACCATCCATGCATCGCCAGAGGTGAAACGGCCGGAAAATTTATGAACGTATTGGATCGTTCACAAACGTAGCAGGGCCAGAATCGACAATCACGAGTTCCGGTTCCACAAAAATCAAAAGACCCTGTTGGGTAATAACGCAACAGACCTTGGTGTCAGAAGAGCCAATGGGGACTTCCAACTTGTAAAATCAAAGACCATTCACAGATTCCTCTTGTCACTTCGGCCAGGCCTGTTATGTACACCATCTTCCATCCTGGCGAGAAGACCTCACACAACGATGTGGTCTGCTTATGATCTTGTCTCCCCTCCTCCTCTTGGAGCCAAAAGAAAACAGACCTCCCGCAGAAGAGAGAAGGCGAAATTGTCAGAATGCCGGTTACCAAAGACTTCCAGAGACCACATCCACCTGTTTCTCTTCAGACCATCCTTCTTAGTTTCTATCAGCGCCATATTGCCACAGCGAAGCCATTCATGTTCTCTTTTTTTTTTACGAAGGGATTGAGTGACGTACTTGTAATGCTGGTTGGTGGGTGATGAGGAAAGCTGGCAATGTGACGGCATTGAGGTAAAGATTAGTTCTACCTGCTAATGAACTGAAAGCGGTGATCAGTACATGCCGAAAAACCACAATGAAATCTGCGCCACCAGATGAAACTTTCTGCAAAGAAATCTAAGAAAAGATGTACCGAAAGGGGATTTTAACTCTCCATCCCCGATCGTAATGAATAAAATGGCGGAGTAGAACTTTCATTTATTTTACTCTGCCAGTTTTTTTTTCTTTCTCTCAAACAGTTGCGCAACCACGGGGGGGGGAGCATTGCCCCCCCATCTTCGACGGAAGTCAATTCTAGGGGTAAAGGGGGGGGGACATTGACGGCCAAGGGCACCTGCAGGGCCGGCACAGAGGAGAATTGCCCCCTTCGATTTCAAATTTTATGCAAATAAAAGTACATTTCATAAAATGTTCTTGCTCGCTTCGCTCCCAAAGCCAGCCGGCTTTTCTCAATCTTGTCAAGTTCAGAGCCGTAGCTAGTTGGCGGCGGGAGTCGGCCATGGGTGCCGAATTATCTAAATGATAAAAAGTTGTGAAAGAGAGAATACCTTGGCGCCCCGTGATATTATTTGACGGCCAAGGGCACCTACAGGGGGTGCACAGAGGAGCAATTGCCCCCTTCGATTTCAAATCTTATGGATATTAAAATACATTTCGCAAAATTTTCTTGCTCGCTTCGCTCGCAAATGCTGTTTATCCCGGTATCGCCAGGTTGAGAGCTTTACCTAGAAGGCGGCGGGAGTCGGTCATGGATGAAGAGCGATCTAAATTTTAAAAAAAGGTGTAAAAGAGAGAATGCCATGGCGTCCAGTGAAATTATTTGTGCCCTATTAAATCAATATTATTTCAATTGCAAACATTGGATCTAAAAATTTCCTTGCTCGCTTTGCTCGCAGTGTGCTTCTTTTCTAGAATGTAATGTATTCAAATAATATGTGTTGTATATATGTATTGAATAAACTTTGAATACGTACACAAATGTTAGCATGTTGCATATGTATTTTCTTATTTTATGTCGCTCCATGTTGCATGTGTGTAAAACATATGTTGTAAATGAAAATTATATATGTTGTACGTACAGTTTGTGTGCTTGTTTTCCATTATTAGCTAATATCAAATTGACGGTGTAGAAAAAGTATATTAAAGAATTTGTTCCAAACAAATGCTTTAGTACCGACTTGTACTCCCTCTTTGGGTAATTTATGAGGATAATAACGTTTTTGATACAATACTATTACCACTAGTAATAATAATAATAATAATGATGTCATTATTATTATTATTATTGTATTATTATTGTTGTTGTTAGTGGAGGTACATTGATCCTGGTACTTGCCCCCCCCCCCCCCCCGCAGACAAAAATTTGTGGTTGCGCTTCTGCTCTCAAAACGAGGCGAATAGTTGCTTCTCGTTCGCTCATCCCACGGAGATACATCAGATCTTTCATTTCTCTTCAAATTTTCATTTCCTCCTCTTCTAAACTGCAAACTCCGACCATAGAATCTTGAATCGTTCTTCCCTTCATCATGGTTCTCGAAACTTTCCCTCGATTTCTGTCTATAGTTATCCTTTCTTGGTGATATGGGGGTAACTCCAACATTATATCGTTTCGGGTTGAACTGTTCTCTAGCTTTCCTGAACTTTAAATACCTTCTCTTTATTCAACACGTCGGTAGATGGCGGGGCTTGTCCCGAGATTCGGCTAATATCTACACTGAAGTAACACTGGTGTTACAGCTATACACATAATGGTGCCAGAAGAACCACGGGTAGTGTAAATAATATAGGACACTGAATAGTATCATATTGTAGATGCAACAAATTATTATGAAATATTTCGTTCAGGCGATATCGTCACGATATTAGGAGATATATATCGTGAATACGATATATCGCCGATATCACGATATCAAATTTCCGATATCGTCCATCCCTAGTTTGTGAAAATTCTACAAGCATACAATGATGAAACGTTTTGTTTTTCTTAATCTCAGGATCTTTTTTTCTAAAATAATAACAGACAAATTATTGGGTGGCCTAAAGCCCCATACATGTTAGCGCCATTGATGGGGGAACTCCCCCACCCCCTTTCGGTTGATTCGCAGCCTGTTTTCCTTGTCATTTCCTTCCAAACGTTTAAAACAAGAGCACCGAGAAAGCAAATCTTGTTTGGCTACGTACACGACTCACATTCGCGACCACACGTGCAGACACATATACACACACGACTCAGCCACGTAATATAAATATTTTATTGTATCGATTCTCTTTCTGCTTCTGATGCGTGGACGATTGTGTCCACGCTGCAAACAAAGCGTGTGGTCACGCACAGGACAAAGAAAAATAGTGTCATCCCTTCGCTTGTTGCAATGCGTGCTATGACAATGGGTCTGTTATTCCTCGAAGCAGTAACTTTCACAAACACTTCACAGATGGCGCACGATAAAGGAATGTAAATATTTTAAGGTGTTAGAGGAGTTACAAAGTATACCAATAGTTAGCACAAAAAAGTTGTGCGTTAAAATCTACTTCATAGCGAATACAGAACGAAATGCATTATTAAACATAAAACAGTATTGCATATGAGAGAGAGAAAGAAACCGACCATACATGTAGATATATAAAATTTACATAATTAAAGATACAAGAATTTGACGTAATTAAATTGTCTTCCGCTTAATGGTTCATAAGATACATCACATAACTGATTTCACGCACTAATTTGAGTAGAAAATTTTGAAAAAAGACAAATTGATTTTATAAATTTCCGATATAATTCATATTATATGAACACCGTGATACAACACAAAAATCTCTATTCGTAGTTGAATCACCAATCCAGCACAATGTTGAGGGGAATATGCAGTCATTCCTCGTATAAAGTGGTATTTAGTTCAGAAAGTGTCACTGAAGGTGGAAACCTAGCACGCACTTTCCCCTCCAAAATACTTCACTAATGTTCAATTATGTTAAGATCAGGCAACTGAGTAGGGAAGATGAGATGTTGAACTTCATGTTCGTGCTCATTGAACCGTGCTTTGATGTACCGAACAGTGGGAATGGGGTTATTTAATTTTAAATTCAATGCTTCCACAAATAAATCAATTGGGTTAATTGTATAATGTTCCCCCGATATACATATTTATATATTTCTTTTTAATAGCTATTCTATTATTTCTGAAGGGAGGATCCAAGGGTTCCCGACCCCCCCCCCCCAAATAATTTACCAAGTCTATAAATAAATAATAATAAAATATTTGATCACTGTAACATAACATGAACTCGATTTGTCTCGATAGAACTTAAACACGGTAAGACTTGGCTTGTGGTTATACAACTTTGGGTTGGTAGTGCCTGCGAAAATTTATGCTCACCACTATTATTAATAATACATACATAAATGATCAGTGTCTTTCCCATCAGGTGGACCTAACAAGCCTTTAAGTATTCAATAAGTAATCTATTTTTTTTTTTTACTAAAATAATTAAATCATGAAGACAGGTGGGCAGGCTATGTGATTTTGGATTTAGATTTATTTTCTTTTTTGTGTGAGCCATAGGCTGTACGCAATACATAGTTTTGATTTTTCTACAATATTTTCTTACATTTAGTTTTCTTTTAAGCTGTCTCTTACTTTGTCCCCTATACACATTCTTCCCCTCCCCCAACAGTTCTTCTTCCAGTCTTTCTTCCTTCTTCCTCACCCCACTTCTCTTTTCCTGCACTCACCAAAAACGCATACATTTTACTTTACACACACTTACACTATAAAGATGGCTCGGCTGGAGCATGATCACTCATTTCGCTGCCTTCTCTAATTGCTTTCCCCCGCCGTTCTCTTACTTCTCCCAGGTATTTCCCCGCTTCCTTTATCTTTATTCTGTCGTCTACCACTTCTATCACCTTCCTCACTGTTAAGTTTTTCAGCCATTTCTCCCTTAGGTCACGTGTAGAAGGGCAGTTCAGTAGGATATCCTTGCCCGTCTCCTCCCCATCGCACAAAGGACATGTCGTTTCCCCTGCTTCGTTTATCTTTCTTAGTTGTTTCCATCCCCCTAATCTGAACCATGCCAGCACGTCTCTTCCAATACAAGATTTTTAAAGAGAGGTACTTTCCGAAAGACTGGGCAAGCTCCATAATCTGTCCTATTTATAAAGTGAAAGGAGACAGAAATGACGCAGGCTATGTGGCACGAATGGGAGAGGAAATAAGAGTTTACAGGATTCTTGTTGGGAAACCTGATGGTAAGAGACCTGGAGGAAGGCCAAGGCGAAGGGAGGGATAACGTTTAGATGGACCTAAAGGAAATCGATAGGGATGGAAAAGATTGGAATGATCTTCCCCAGGATAGGGACAGATGGAAGGCTTGTGGTGCTGTAGCCATAAACCTTCGGGTTTAAGAAGGGTAGAGAGTTAGTTAGTACTTTATTTTTTTTTGGTAGGACAGCTGTTAGTTGTTTTTATATAAATGTTATTGATATTAACGAGACATAAGCTATATAATGAATACGTGCTGTATATCTCTATTCTCATGTCTTTTTACCTGCTCATTATTTGACCTATATTAATAATGTAATTATTACATCTACGATTTTTGGTCCGGACCCCAATTTATAGTTCTAGGCACGTGCCTGGGACAGCCCCCTCAGCTCCCTCTCGCGTACGCCGTTGCTTCGAGGCAAAGTCCAGAAACACTCGACATTTTGTTTTCCTTGAAAGCCCAGCCATGGCGTAATCATTTACTGCATATTGTTTACAATTTCAATCCTTCAAGATACAGGTGTCATTGTGAACTTTGAAACCGCGCACACCTGAACGTTTCAGGTGAGAATGTATTACACACTATATCTCGACCTCCTCCATCACAATAAAACTGTCACACGTGTGTGTATGTTTCCACAGTACAGTACTTAAATCTACATTCCTTTCGCTTTATCAGTAAATGCACTTGAAGAGTTTTGTACTAACAGGCGGTACAATAGCAACGTACAGAGATGAAGTGGGTTAAGCATGGTACAATAGCTTCCTTGGTCACAATCAGTACATGTCATTGTACAATCGCTGCTTTGGATGACAAATTAATAAAAACTGTAAGGTAGCTTCGAGCAGATGTGTAGTGTCTGTGAAGCGTGAAGAAATAATTCTTGGCCTTCTTATCTGTAACATCCTGTGACGTGTGCGAGTGTGTGGTGACTGGTGACGGGGGAAATGCGTTCAGGACACGTGCACTTTCAAGATACTGGCGGAAGTGCAGATGTGTTTGTTTCTGTGACAAAAGACTGTGTCCTTCTTTGTGAACTGCCAGTCTCTGGGTTGTGCAAGAATGAACGTACTTGGTCAGTGCAGTGTTGCCACATGAAGGGAAATTTCCCTTTTGCAGGGAAATTCGGACCGAAATTTTAGCCAAAAGGGAAAAGGGAATTTCGATGAAAAATATCACAGTTTCAGGGAAATTTTAAGACTTCTGACTTAACATTATTACAGGTTATTGTACGTCGCTTTTCTGTATCTTCGGATAATTGTAACGATGACAATTAACTATTTAATGGATTCCTGACCATGATTTTAACCTGGGACATCTCACCAGAAAGCGATGAAGCTGATATGTATGCGAAAAATTTGTGTAACATTTTCTATTCATACGAACATGGACCAACATAAATTTTGCTGCTGCTGCTGCTACTACTACTACCACCACTGCTAATAATAATAATTATTATTATTATATTTGTTTAGGTGAAGGGAAAAAATATTCCAAAAAGGGAAATTTTGCCCCTTGGAAAGGGAATTTGTGCCCTCAGATTGTGGCAACACTGGGTCAGTGTGGACATTGAGATGTGAGGCCTTGGCTACAGCGAGTTTCTCTCTGAACAAGGTGGATTAATTTAAATCACTTTAAATAAATAATTTATGGGATTTATAATCTACATAAGGATTTTGTAGATATCAGAATCACTTTTGGTGAAAGTACATTAATCTCGAAATCATTTAATGGTGTTTATTAGGCTCTAACAAAGGGAAAAAAAGGAAACAAAATATATATACTGATGGGAATTAAGCTCATACGAAAAAAATGTAATATACCTAAATTTATCTTGATATAAAATTCAATATTTTTATGGGAAAAATAGCAAACATTTTGTGTAGAATAATATACAAAATACTAATCACGTAAATTGTGTCACCATTAAACTGTAAATAAACATGGCAGCTGATATTTCGCAAACTATCATTTTAAAAAATTGCCAAAATTTAGCTACAAACACTATAAAAAATATTTTAAGTTACAATTATAGAGTACATCCAGAATGTTTTATTTTCAGTGGAATAAAAGTTACTGAGATTATTATAGTTTCATTAACACACTCAACAAACATGTTTATAGTAGGTTCATATATACAGTATCAGAAACAGAAAAATGTATATTTACATATATTTTTTTTATTTAAGGATCGGGACGCTGAGGGACGAGGTCCTCCAGCCTCCTCTCGCTACTCACACTACGCAACCCTCTCTCTTGGTACACTTTTGCGTAGACTGCTTATCATAGCTGTTATTTCGCCAAGAGCGGTAGTGTCCCGTTTAGGATTGGAATATGGAAGAGGATTCGAGTATTTGTAGGAAGAATTTTCAGACCTTGGTGCCTATTAATAAAACCAAGTTGTGTATATATATGTTTGTGTTTTCTAAGATTATTGTACTTGAGGAATAAATATAATAAAAGAAAAGTATATACAGAATATGAATATAAAATATAACAAACAAAATCATATATATATGTTTGACCAGTGTTTCCAAAATTTCTAAATTGACTTGTATATGTTAAGGATTTGTTTGGTGCTGATATTCAGCTTGAAAATCTTACGGAAATTAATAATGATAAATATAATAAAATACTAACTTGGAATATATGATATTATCTAGTAAATTTATTGAGTAATATAACCTTAAGCCTCCCAAAGGAACAGGAGTTGCAAGTATCTGGTCTTCCAGAAGTAGGATGTTCCAAAGGCTTCTTCTTATTTTGTTTTCAAGCAATTTAGTCTATCTTCTTCATTAAGAATAAATAATGAATAATAGTGTTGCCACGAGACGAGACTTTGGCCTGTCTCGTCTCGTGGAAATGCTGTGAAATGCTGTCTCGTCTCGAAAATATTCGTTTGTCAAAGGGACACATGATCAATCTCGTCTCGTCTCGAATTTTTAAAAGCCTGTCCCGTCTCGTCCCGTGGGCAACACTAATGAATAAGTAATGAAAGAGAAATTTTATATATATTGAATAATTAAAACATACCAAATTATAAGTCCTTAGACCTTGAGCCTCATAAAAGAATCAAATGAAATGGACTTCCAGAAGAGAAGGGATTTCCAAGGGCTTCTTCTTCATTCCATAAGGTTGTAGTCATCTTCTTCATTCTTCTTAATGATTCTCATCATATCAAAGTTCACACTATACCAGTTCCCAAATTTCCATTATTCACTACGCGTCCATACATAGTCAAATATTTTTTTTTATTTGCATTAATCAAACTGTTCAAACATTTTACAGGGCCGTTTAATAGAAAAAGCCTTTCTATAAAAAAAATCATATCTATATGTATGGTGCCAAAAACAGCACATGCAATTTTAAGCGGGTTTTTAAAGAATCAAAAAATCGATTTAAATTTGAAAAAAAAAATCCGATTTAAATCCAAAAATCATAAACAATGATTTCTTGATTACGGCCCAATTCGCCTTATTGCGTTTTCACCTCCCCCAATAAAATTTCAAATGATTTATGTGACACTAACTTTCTAAGGCGAAACGGGACATCCATCCCATTTCGCCTTATCCTGTTTCGCCTTACACACAAAAAAATTCCCACAAGGGAATATTATCGACATGAAGGATCATTATTATTATTACCTAACCTAACTTAAAATTTGTTCGTAAAAATAATCGTTCGTACACACACCTGTACACCTTTGGAACCGGTGTCAATGGCTTCTCTAGCACACGTATCTTCATCTTCTCCAAAAGTGTTCTACCTGCGATCGTTCCTGGAGTAGAATAGTGTTCGTGTGTTCCAGAAGTACGTAGATAGTACTTCTTCCCCCGACAGGACAATGGGAGCCAAGGTAGGCAACATTACAAGCTCTGCGCTTCCATTAAGAATTACCCTTCAAGTCGATAATATTCCCAGGTGGGAAATTTTTTGTGTGTAAGGCGAAATGGGATGTCCCGTTTCGCCTAAGAAAGTTCGTGTGTCATAAATCATTTGAAATTGTATTGGGGGAGGTGAGAACGCAATAAGGCGAAACGGGAGAGGTTTTTATATATAGATATCAAATTTTTATCCACCCTAATTGTAGGGAATGTATTTTCGGTGGGAAACTTCTATGACAAGATCGTTGGTAAGGAAATACCCTGACACACTATTCCTCAGGATTTCGTACCATGGTCCTCACGATGATCATTGAAATTTTGGAGCTGACGCTGTGGATCGAAACAGCACTTTATGCTCAGATATGATGGACTCTCAGTTTTTATCCAAACCACTGAAATCCAACCTGGAACCTCTTGATCGCAAGTCGACAGCGTTAGCCACTAAGCTATCATAGAGGCCGTGTATGAACCAGAAACTTTAGTACAACAGCCTCCTCGATATATTGGAAATGGACAAGTAATGTCGGTTCCACTGATATTTTTACATTTTGGAAATCGCATTGGTGACGTCACTGGGAAGTAATTCTTCTGGTCAAACGGTACCAACGACATAAACCTTGAAATTTATGCTTCCAATAGCCTTGCTCTAAGAATAAGTAATGGCTTACGTAAGTCTGCAACATATGGAGGATGGATAATGCCTCATTGCTGAGAATACAGTTCCACATTACATAGCCTATCGTAAACCTGTACTGTGTAGGGGTTAGAAGAAGAACGCTATATACATCTAAAAGTTTCAGCCCTTCGAACACACTTAATGGCTTTCAAAACTATATTCAACATTTGTCGTCTGCAGTGGCGGCGATTGGGTCCCATAACCAGGGTAGGGCAACCGCCCCCTAATCGCCGCCACTGGTCGTCTGTAATTTGTATTATAAATATTTTATGTATCTTAATAAACATTGATTTGATTTATTTGTTTTTGCTTCGCTTTTCTGCCTAATCGCGAAGATGAGGATATGACAATCAGTTTTTGTCACCTACTTTTTTTATCCTAGGTTTTCGTTATTTTATATTTTTCTGTAACTTCGTATCCTCGTGAAGCTTCGGTAGAAAAACACCACGTTTCTAAACCTTTTGTGTTTCTCTGCTTTTGTTGACTTTGCCCCCTTTCGGTCGTAGGAGCTCGGGACCAACGATGTGCTGTGATAAATCTTTCACTGTTTTTGAGCGACTTTTGTGCATTTGGCGACGGAAAGTCAACGTGGGAGGCCAATTACTGGAGGAACATGTTACGTACCGGATGAGGGTAGAACTATTCCTTTCACCCCATTTTAACGCAACACGTGTGCCCCAAGAAGCTGGACCAGGCAAAAAATGGACGCTTGACCACCAACGTCGTAACTCCAGATTCCCGCGCCTAAAAGTCAGTCCGTTGTATTCGAAGTTTCAAGCTGTCTTTATATAGTGGCAGAACGAACAAACACGTACAGTCTACCGCCAGTTTTCGAACCGACAACACCACTGCGACAGTCGGAGTAAAGATTCGGGACTTTGTCTTTTTCTACCGCGCCGTGTATTTTATCCTGCGTGAGTGAGTGACAGTGACTAGTTGTACGAATACGCAGTGTTAATTAGTGACTTGTGCACTGGATTCGCGTTATTCGTTTTGTGACGAGGAACATTAATACCACAATGGCGGGCTAATCACGAGAGAAGGAGGGCCTTGGGTCTTCCTAGCCTGCATGAAGCCGACAACGCAGCAGATCATCGCTCAGCGTCGCGACGCCACACCACTAAAACGCCGCCACAAGCGCTACAAAAGCCACAAACGACACATCGCCACAAACGACGCTCACAGCCCGATTAGAAGCCATGAAATGATACCGCCGAAAGCCGCCAGTCGAAACAGCATTCCTAGAGTACTTCGACGCCGACACCGACGCCCGACGAGAATTCTACGGAGAGAGAGAGAGAGAAATTGGAAGATGAAGCGACACCAGCCCACACTTAGATCTACCGTCTAGAAGAGAAGATTGAGATAATGAAGCGACACCTACTGCGTCTTGAGACGACGCCGACGTCCCGCGTGAGATTAGCAGCGAGAATCCACGAGTACCCCCGGTAAAGGAACTTCGCCCGTTTATTTCGCCGTCCCCCGAGTAGAGAGAGAGACGATGCGAATCAATTAATCGCTCCATTACGAGGCCGACAAGATGACAGAGAGGCTGTTTTCCCTCGTCTATGATCGCCGTGATGTAGAAGGAAAGTGTGTCAAAGAAGATTGCGAAGTGCCGCTACAAAGAAGTAGCGTGGGGAAGTGTTAGTGTCGCAAAGAGGACCGCGCATTGACGTCACGCAGCAGTTTAGAGGACTACGGTAAACGTCGCTGGAACGTCTAGAACGTCGAGATGGTATAGTATCCTACTGTTAATTTTCTATATGTGTGAGTGATCATCTACCCAAGCCTCCAAAGATCGGCCGTCGGACGAACAGATACCAGTATTTAAAATTAAAAGTCGCAAAGGTATTGATTATAATTATTTCTCGCCAACATAATCTAAATTTCAAAACAATTGCTAATTCGGAAGATATATTCACAGCATACTGTTGTTTTTCCACGCTCTGCGCCGAACTGTTGAGTAATATTTTTTGTTTATGTCACCTTATATGCTTTACTCGGTAATATTTGATTAAAACTGCATAAATCGTGTATCTATTGCTGAGATCATCCCTCAAGTTTGCTAAGTGAGGAAGTAAATTAACTGCGTGCTATTTTTAATATATATTCATACATAAGTGTCTTCATTTATTCTGTAAACATGTATGCCTTGCAGTTGATATCTATGTTGCACGAGTTGCGTGCCCTGCCTAATGTTACTAAAGTTCCAAGGCGCATTAGTAATAATTTAAACAATAATTATTTAAATGTTTTGGTAAATTGCAAGAATAAAAGGTTTACGTGTCATGCCCGTTGGCAGAATGTAATGAGCACGCGCAGATGAAAGTTTAGTATTTTTAACTCTAAGCACATTAACGTCTTCGGACGCAGTTTAATATTCCTATGAAGAACTAAATATTGCATGGTATCTAAAAAGGGCCTATGTACTTATCTTAATGTAATTAATCCCCTGCGGTATGAGAGAGTGTGTGAATGCTTGAATGATAGTGAGGGGTTGTGTAATGTGTCTATTTTTTGTGTGTTATATAATATACATTATTGTTATATATGATTTGACTATGATTTGTGTTTAAACATATAGTATACTTATCCTCATAACTGGTGGTATTTATATTTTAGTTCAACGTTAAGTCAGCAAAGCATTTCTGCTGGCTAACATCAATTATTATTATTATTATTCAACGTCACTTTATGCACGAGTCGGCTATTCGTCGGGGGTAAAAACCGATCCGGTCACACGTACCCTGGAATCAAAACCGTTAGCTGGGCCCGGCACCTAGGAAGGGGACTTCGGTCTCCCGGACGAGTGGTCAAACCCGTTACATTTGGCATCCCGATCAGGGACCGGTCTATCTTTTACCCTCGTCGAGGGAAGTACATTTTCATTTTTTTTTAATTGATAGACAGCGTGAGGATTTTTTCATTGCTTTGGTTAAACTTTTATTGGGTATTTTGTGTTTACGTGTATTCTTGTGGCGTTTTTATTATTTTTTTTGTGTCATTTAGTATTTTGTGTTTGCGTTATTCATTCTTGACGCGAATTTGATTAACGTAAGGGCAATTAAGTAGGCGAATATCGGCAAGGGCGAATTTTCTAGGAATTATTTCATGCACATTTAGTGGCGACTTTATTTGTGTGTGTGTGCGTAGGCTTTTTGTAGGTAGCAGAAAGGGGACCCGTCGTGCCCTCCTCTCTGCACTTTTGATAGTTATTTGTTTGTATTGTTTTTTCTGTAGTGCGTTTCATGTTTTTGAAGTGTAGACTTATTTTCTGACAACCTCAGGACATAGCGAGTGCTTTTAAGAATCTAATGAAATTGCGAAGTGATAAAATTATTTACGGAAACATGAGCGAAGCACGGAAGTGTGTAGTTTGCGGGATTGAAATCCCATTAAGTGAAATGGACCCGTCGAACGAAGCGCAGCCGCGCTGTAGTACTTGTGTTATTTCGTCAAGAACTTCAGGACACGGGGACTTAGTTGTAAATACTGAATCCACGCCACCTTCTGAAGATCTGAATCAGCTGGCCGTTTCCCCCCCGGAAGAAGTCGCTCCGATGGAAAAAACAGATGATGCATTGAATAATGGCGCCGGCACCAACGACAGGATGTTCGAGATGATAAGACAGCTGATCCGGGCGGAGCATGCAGACACACAAAAGCGAATCGAACAGCTTGAGACCCGATTCCAGGAAGTGGTGCGTGTTTCGGTGGAACAAATGACTGAACGTTTTTCCACGGGTTTGCAAGACTGTGAAAAGAAACTCGACGCAGAAGTCGCTCGCTTGGATTCCCGTGTTGATGACCAGGACCAGCAGTTGGCAACACTGTCGCGACGGACAGATCAAACGGACCAGGATTTGGCAGTATTGAGACAATCGTCGGCTCAACTTGAGGCGAGCTGTCACGAGGACTCGCAAGGTTTGAGAGAGCGCGTGGCGAAAACAATAGGCGAGGTTGATGACCATTCCCAAAAGATACAGGCTTTGGAAAGAAGAATGGACAGTTTGGACCTTTCTCACCCTCAGCGACGAGAAGCGCCCACGGCTACGAGGACAAACCCAGGTACTTCGGCCACCAGCAATAATGAAGACCCTTTGACTGAACTGACAAGTAGCAATGAGCCAGCAGTAAATGAGAGTTTCCCCGGTTTACCCACTCGACCAGCGACCACCAGCTGCGGTCATTATTCGCCACCCACAATTGCGAGGCGAGCTATTTTTCCACTTGAATACAAGAACCATTTCAAAAGATTCAACGGGGCTGATCGAGTTTTACCGTCTGCATTTTTGGAAGGGTTTGAAACTACCTCAGAGGAGCTGTCCTTGGGGAATAATGAAAAGATCCTGGTTTTGCGAGGTTTAATGGAAGATCGGGCCAAAAATTGGTTTCAAACGAATGAAAGGCATTTCACATCTTATGAAGCTTTCCGGGAGATGTTCCTACGACACTTTCAGCGGCCGATCCAAGTAGAACGGATGTTAGTGGAACTGCGCAACGAAAGGTACAACCGAAACGCGGGAGTTACTTACGCGCAATATTTCTGGAGAAAATATAATGAATTCAAGGCACTGCAACCTCATATGACGGCACCAGAAATAATCGCGGCGCTGATATATCATTTTCCTCAAGATGTCCGGCGTCACCTTAATGGCAGTTGTGTGTTCGACCCCGACTCGATGTCGCTGACGCTGGAGAACTTATACCAGTGCTCAGAAGAAGAAGAACGCGACAGGGCCGAGCGCTGGAATAAGCGTCCAGGAAGAGAAGATGATCGTCACGGCCGGAACCGACGCCAGCGAGTTCAGATGGTTCAGCGAGGACAGCACCACGATCCACGCGCCAATGATCAGAACTTTCATCCCTTACCACCTTCGCCACGGAGAGAACACCGGCAGTACCAGACAGGCAGACGTGGAGGAGGAAATATGCGTCGACCGCCGCACGGAGCAGTGCAGGGCAACCGCGACGATAAGTTTCAACAAGGTCACGTACGTGATGGGTATTACCGACCCCACAGTCGATCAAGGAGCCCGCAGTCGGACCGAAGGAGAAAAGAGCGACCTTCGTGGATGAATGAACCGCGAAGGGATGGAAATCAGGTGCAAACAAGAAGTGTTTCTCCAACACCTGGCGTCTCCGTACTTCAGCGTTCGGGAGACCGCTCTTAGAGATTTGAAGTTTATGTTAATGGACTAGTTATATTTTTATATTTTTACTCTTCTGTCATTATTGATTTTTATATGGGTATATTCCAATGTATTATCTTTTTACGTCCTTTAAGGATTCTTTTATTGTGTATTTACTCATAAAAGCATTTTTCAAGTATAGATTTGATTCATATACAGGGTGCTCACATAAAAAGTATTTTTCATGTATAGATTCATATACAGGATGTTTCAACAAAAGTTTTCATATACAGGGTGTTTTAAAAAAAATATGTAACCTTCAAAAATCTCCCCAGCCGAGAACGATTTTTAAGCCTACAATTTTTTTTTCAAGTTAGGGGGGGCGAGATATGACAATCAGTTTTTGTCACCTACTTTTTTTATCCTAGGTTTTCGTTATTTTATATTTTTCTGTAACTTCGTATCCTCGTGAAGCTTCGGTAGAAAAACACCACGTTTCTAAACCTTTTGTGTTTCTCTGCTTTTGTTGACTTTGCCCCCTTTCGGTCGTAGGAGCTCGGGACCAACGATGTGCTGTGATAAATCTTTCACTGTTTTTGAGCGACTTTTGTGCATTTGGCGACGGAAAGTCAACGTGGGAGGCCAATTACTGGAGGAACATGTTACGTACCGGATGAGGGTAGAACTATTCCTTTCACCCCATTTTAACGCAACACGTGTGCCCCAAGAAGCTGGACCAGGCAAAAAATGGACGCTTGACCACCAACGTCGTAACTCCAGATTCCCGCGCCTAAAAGTCAGTCCGTTGTATTCGAAGTTTCAAGCTGTCTTTATATAGTGGCAGAACGAACAAACACGTACAGTCTACCGCCAGTTTTCGAACCGACAACACCACTGCGACAGTCGGAGTAAAGATTCGGGACTTTGTCTTTTTCTACCGCGCCGTGTATTTTATCCTGCGTGAGTGAGTGACAGTGACTAGTTGTACGAATACGCAGTGTTAATTAGTGACTTGTGCACTGGATTCGCGTTATTCGTTTTGTGACGAGGAACATTAATACCACAATGGCGGGCTAATCACGAGAGAAGGAGGGCCTTGGGTCTTCCTAGCCTGCATGAAGCCGACAACGCAGCAGATCATCGCTCAGCGTCGCGACGCCACACCACTAAAACGCCGCCACAAGCGCTACAAAAGCCACAAACGACACATCGCCACAAACGACGCTCACAGCCCGATTAGAAGCCATGAAATGATACCGCCGAAAGCCGCCAGTCGAAACAGCATTCCTAGAGTACTTCGACGCCGACACCGACGCCCGACGAGAATTCTACGGAGAGAGAGAGAGAGAAATTGGAAGATGAAGCGACACCAGCCCACACTTAGATCTACCGTCTAGAAGAGAAGATTGAGATAATGAAGCGACACCTACTGCGTCTTGAGACGACGCCGACGTCCCGCGTGAGATTAGCAGCGAGAATCCACGAGTACCCCCGGTAAAGGAACTTCGCCCGTTTATTTCGCCGTCCCCCGAGTAGAGAGAGAGACGATGCGAATCAATTAATCGCTCCATTACGAGGCCGACAAGATGACAGAGAGGCTGTTTTCCCTCGTCTATGATCGCCGTGATGTAGAAGGAAAGTGTGTCAAAGAAGATTGCGAAGTGCCGCTACAAAGAAGTAGCGTGGGGAAGTGTTAGTGTCGCAAAGAGGACCGCGCATTGACGTCACGCAGCAGTTTAGAGGACTACGGTAAACGTCGCTGGAACGTCTAGAACGTCGAGATGGTATAGTATCCTACTGTTAATTTTCTATATGTGTGAGTGATCATCTACCCAAGCCTCCAAAGATCGGCCGTCGGACGAACAGATACCAGTATTTAAAATTAAAAGTCGCAAAGGTATTGATTATAATTATTTCTCGCCAACATAATCTAAATTTCAAAACAATTGCTAATTCGGAAGATATATTCACAGCATACTGTTGTTTTTCCACGCTCTGCGCCGAACTGTTGAGTAATATTTTTTGTTTATGTCACCTTATATGCTTTACTCGGTAATATTTGATTAAAACTGCATAAATCGTGTATCTATTGCTGAGATCATCCCTCAAGTTTGCTAAGTGAGGAAGTAAATTAACTGCGTGCTATTTTTAATATATATTCATACATAAGTGTCTTCATTTATTCTGTAAACATGTATGCCTTGCAGTTGATATCTATGTTGCACGAGTTGCGTGCCCTGCCTAATGTTACTAAAGTTCCAAGGCGCATTAGTAATAATTTAAACAATAATTATTTAAATGTTTTGGTAAATTGCAAGAATAAAAGGTTTACGTGTCATGCCCGTTGGCAGAATGTAATGAGCACGCGCAGATGAAAGTTTAGTATTTTTAACTCTAAGCACATTAACGTCTTCGGACGCAGTTTAATATTCCTATGAAGAACTAAATATTGCATGGTATCTAAAAAGGGCCTATGTACTTATCTTAATGTAATTAATCCCCTGCGGTATGAGAGAGTGTGTGAATGCTTGAATGATAGTGAGGGGTTGTGTAATGTGTCTATTTTTTGTGTGTTATATAATATACATTATTGTTATATATGATTTGACTATGATTTGTGTTTAAACATATAGTATACTTATCCTCATAACTGGTGGTATTTATATTTTAGTTCAACGTTAAGTCAGCAAAGCATTTCTGCTGGCTAACATCAATTATTATTATTATTATTCAACGTCACTTTATGCACGAGTCGGCTATTCGTCGGGGGTAAAAACCGATCCGGTCACACGTACCCTGGAATCAAAACCGTTAGCTGGGCCCGGCACCTAGGAAGGGGACTTCGGTCTCCCGGACGAGTGGTCAAACCCGTTACAAGGATGAAGGGTGATAAAGATGAGACGACAAAAACAAATATGGACGACACAATACGAGCCCCACGGAGGATTATAAGTACTTGCAGTGAGTCCAAACGCCAGAGCCTCGATAGTCTGCAAAATGCATATTTGGGTTTCCACAGAAAGGGTTCCCTTACCCTTCTCCCCTTTACATAAGTAATTCTGTTATTTAGTGTATATTTTCTGCCACTTTTGACTAGTCGCGACGATAAGGACGAGTGGTGAATTGATGAAGAGACATTCACAATGAACACCAGGAGCGTATATTCTAGGCTAGTTAGGCTATCTGCGAAGCCTAAAGTATACAAAATAAAATGCAGGAGAAAAATCTATGAGAAATTGTAAATAATATTATTCATATCAGTGAGATAATGATGCTGATTCTGGAGTTGGTAACCTGATTTCCTATGAGTTGGCAACCTGATTTCCTATAAGTTGGCAACATGATTTCCTATGAGTTGGCAACCTGATTTCCTATGAGTTGGCAACCTGATTTCCTATGAGTTGGCAACCTGATTTCCTATGAGTTGGCAACCTGATTTCCTATGTGTTGGCAACCTGAGTTCCTATGAGCTGGCAACCTGATTTCCTATGAGTTGGCAACCTGATTTCCTATGAGTTGGCAACCTGATTTCCTATGAGTTGGCAACCTGATTTCCTATGTGTTGGCAACCTGAGTTCCTATGAGTTGGCAACCTGATTTCCTATGTGTTGGCAACCTGAGTTCCTATGAGCTGGCAACCTGATTTCCTATGAGTTGGCAACCTGATTTCCTACGAGTTGGCAACCTGATTTCCTATGAGTTGGCAACCTGATTTCTTAGGAGTTGGTAAACTTATTTCTATTCATAGCCTAGGACCACGTGACATATTGAGATAGCCCAGATCTTGGACTCGGTATACGCCACTGATGAACACCTATGCCCGTGCCGGGATTTGAACCCGACAACTTCAGTGGCTTGACGCGGCCACCGAACCGGTTTTGTTTTTACAATTATGTATGTGTACATTGGAACACGTATCTTCGAATTTGCACAGCGAGTAGGCACAAAGTTTGAACAACTTTTCTTGGTGACGCTGAGACCTTGTTTCGACGCTACGAGCCCTCGAAAAGCAGTAAAGGGAGTCCCGGTGTGTGATCTATCCACACACCCCTAACACCCCTTAAAAATATTTTCACAAAGGTCCAGTTCATTGTCAATTGTGGCTCAAAATTCACCCATTACACCTAATAGATGGAAAATTTTGGATCAACTACTGAAGCAAGGAACGTGAGTTCAATTGGGAAGCTACTTGTAAAGAAATAAGGGTCGCGGTCTAGAAAATAAGTAAACAGCGGCGATGGAACTCGAAGCACTGACCATGCTACACTCGCTTGCCCTCCAAAGCACTTAGTTTAGCTTTAGTGATGAATTTGTCTACGCTTGACGACGTAATATTCACATCTGTAGCAGTTCTGTTGTGCTTCTAAAATGGTACAAATACTCAACCATTTCATACTGTCCTGTATCACAAACAAGTTTCATTATCTGCATGCCCCCGTCCGTTCAGAAGAAAGTTGATAACACTCGTAAGTCCACACTTAGCAGATACACAAACCTAAACCTGTTGTTTACTTACGTTCAGATTCCTCGGTCGATAACCCTTTCGTGTCAATAAGTACGTACATTTAGTTTTAGTCATCCAGATATTTGGTCAAGTTTGTCCCGAAGCTATCGAGAAGTCAATGCTCTCTACGAGGAACAATAGCCCGTCTTGATTGTTGCCATGTCGTGTAACAATGAATCATTGACGAATGAGCCATGTCCTACATCGTGCAGGTTCTTTATTTGCAGACAACATCATTGATTGGCCAATGGGACAATTGTTTCCAACATGGACTTATTGTTGAAATGACCCTATCAGTGTGCAGATTAAATAAACATTGCATGCAACAATGTTACGGATTGTATTCAGAACAGAGTGTTTGTTGAAATATTCAAGCAAGTTGAGATTACACTAAGATTTTTTATCAGTTTTAAGATAGTTACGGGGTTATATAGGAATAAAGAAGGCTTTTTAGGATACTATACTCTGTCCCAGCTAACTGTAGAGCAGGGCCGCGCATATCGGCAGAGGACGAGGGGGAAATCGAGTGGTGAAAGCGCAGTGTTGCCAACCGTACGGTGCTGACCGTACATGTACGGAAGTATTGTCCAGACCTAGTCCGTACGCTAAATACACGGCTTGTCCAAATCTGCTCTTGCAGTTTTATCCCTAATATTTCCCCAAGAAATTCTTAAACCAATCGTACGGACTTGGAGACAAGAATTCGGTCCGTTTGTCATGTGCGTTCCGTATTATCCTATTCAAAAGTTTGCAACGCTGCATAGCGAAGGAGGAAATCGGGTAACTTCCGTCGCCCATTACGCAATCCCGTTTTTCTCACTGTTCATTGGTGGAGCCGTCTCGCGTCTCTACTTGCGCAGAGACTTGTTCTCGTTCGCCTGGTCTACAGTTAGCTGGTACGGAGTTTAAATTAATACCGCAGTTACTAGCTGCAAAAGACACATGGTCGGGAAGAGACAATGTTGTTGATGTGCATGTTTAGAGAGAGAGTACATCAGTGTTTCTCAAACTGTGGTACGCGTACCGTCAGGGATACATGATCGAGAATTTCCACACGACAACATTTTTGCTGCAGGTGCGTAGAGACTTCATAGCTTGAAGACTCAATAAGGCTGAGTTTGTCACTGACTCTTCGTTTCATATGTTTTGAAATAATCGTTCGAAATCTCTACCCAGTTCATCATTCAACTCAAGAACCCACAAACATTTGCTAAAGTGTAAAAACGTCACGATTACGACTGGGATCGGTACCGAAATAGATTAAATTTAGAGACGAATCTCCGCTTGAAAGTTTCAAGTCCACAACCAGACATCAAGAATCTGCGTCAGGCTACATGGTTGAATTGTGGACTTCTTCTAACACGGCAAGCAATATTCATATCCTCTTTGCATTGAAAGGTATAGGAAGTTCATAATGTAAAATAATAATAATAACCCGTGGCTCTACAGCACGTAAGGGCCTTGGCCTATTTGCCAGTCTACCTTGGTGTCCGGTAAAAACGGCCAAGTCAGAATGGCAAACGGCAAAAAATGGTCAAAGCGAAAATTGCAAATGGAAAAATGGCCAAAGTAGAAATCACAAACAGAAAGCAAAAGCAAATGATAAATAATTCATATGTAAATTGTAAAGAAGAAAAATATTGATGCTGTCTTTAACAAAATCAATATTGATTCACCTTTGATTTCGTCACTTCACAATACTGTATTTAATCAGGACACATGATTTATTCCAATAAATTTGTTCTTAGAATTCAACTTTCATGTTGAAAAAGTAAACAATTTCGTCTTTCTGAGAGAAATCAGTGATACAAGCTATGATACAAGTTAGTGCGTGGGGTAGATAAGGGCTGAATTCAAGTCCCGCTAATAACAAACACGTGTGATTGGTCAGCAGGTGTGCGCAAGGCGTAAACTTGTTTTCAGTCAAGATGAAAACCCATGCTATGCTGCACCCGCCCCCCTTAAGTTTCATGAATCACACATGTTTCGAATTATTTTCAAAGGTTACCTTTTATTAACATGTGATTCTATAGCGACAGCAACTTCTTCCAGAAAATGTATCCATTCAAAGACATATTAGTGTTAAAAGACACCAAGTTATATTAACTTTTAATTTCAAACTGTGAAATGCAATACATATAATTTCTCAATTTTCATGTAAAATCATAATATATTATATTTGCCATTTTTGTTCTCGCCATTTCTACAGTTGTCATTTTCTCCTTTTGCAATTTTTTCCGTTGGCATTTTCTCCTTTGCCTATTTTACCTAAATTCGTCTACCCCCCACAGTCCTAATAACTAGAGGTGTGGAGTTCTTCAATCGGTAATGGGGTGACGTGGGGTCAGCACATCGAAGCCCCAGCCGTTATAAGAGATTTTTAGATTTAGATTTAGATTTATTTTCTTTTTGTGCGAGCCATAGGCTGTACGCACTACATATTTTTCTACACTATTTTGTTACATTTAGTCTTCGTTTAAGCTGTCTCTTACTTTGTTCCCTATATACACATTCTTCCCCTCCCTCGACAGTTCTTCTTCCAGTCTTTCTCCTCACTTCTCTTTTCCTGCACTCTCACCAAAACACGCATACATTTTACCTTACGCACACTTACACTATAAAAATGGCTCGTCTGGAGCATGATCACTCATTTCGCTGCCTTCTCTAATAGCTTTCCTCCGCCGTTCTCTTACTTCTTCCAGGTATTTCCCCACTTGCTGCGCCGCTTCCTTTATCTTTATTCTGTCGTCTACCACTTCTATCATCTCCTTCCCTGTTAAGTTTTTCATCCATTTGTCCCTTAGGTCACGTGTAAAAGGGCAGTTCAGTAGGATATGCTTGTCCGTCTCCTCCCCATCGCACAAAGGACATATCGTTTCCCCTGCTTCGTTTCTCTTTCTTAGTTGTTTCCATCCCCCTAATCTGAACCATGCCAGCGCGCCTCTTTCATTTTTCCCCACAACCTGGATATATTTCGCTTTCCCCCATTCTCTTACTCTTAGCTGTTCCCTGATTGAGGTCTTTGTTTGGCAGTCTGCTATTATTTCTTGTCTGTCTATGTCGAGTCCCTGATTTGATTTTCTGTTGAGATGCCCCCCCTTCCTCCCTCTTCCCATACCCAACCCATTCCGCTATTATATAAGAGATTTTTCACTTCCAGGCCCCAGCTGTA
The DNA here is from genome assembly GCF_977018435.1 of Lepisma saccharinum. NCBI lineage: Eukaryota > Metazoa > Arthropoda > Insecta > Zygentoma > Lepismatidae > Lepisma > Lepisma saccharinum. The sequence continues at coordinate 15,554,746 of NC_139229.1, forward strand.
AACGTTATGCTCTCTTGTCTGTATTTCCAAACATTGTCCCCTCAGCGTAGTTTGGCCCTCTTGTGATAATCGCATCCAATATTTAACAACCCTCATCCGTGCTTGTACCGCGTCTCTGTTCAGTCCCAATTCCTTAAGAATCCCACAGTTGGCCGTGCCTCTGCTTACGCCCATTACTCTCTTATAAAATTCTGTTTGTATGCCGATTATTGTGTTGTCCCCCCTTAACCCCCACAGTTCTATTCCATAGTTTAATGTACCTAACACTACTGATGAATAGAGGTTTTGAATGACCGGGAAAGGCATTTGAGGTGCCTTATTTATTGTCCTTATGACTTGTTCTATTGCAAATTTTGTTTTAGTTTTTCTTGCCCTTATGTGGTGTGTCCAACTCCCTGTCATGGAGAGCGTTGCCCCCAGGTATGTGAAGTTTTTAACCCGCTCGATTAACTCTCCCCCGTATGTCCATGTCTCTTGTCTGCTAAATATGTAGCCATTTTTGAAAGCAATAATTTTTGTCTTTTTAATGTTTACCTTCATTTTATATTTGATGCACCCCTCATATATGCTATCTATGCCCCTTTGAAGACCCTCTATTGTATCGGACAAGATGACTATGTCGTCTGCATACATAAGGACTGGTATACTTTGCACTCCTATACATGGGATAGAATCCTGGTCCATGTTAATTTCATGCGCTACCCAATCTATGAACAGTGAAAATAACACTGGTGAAAGGATGCATCCTTGTTTGAGTCCCTTGAGCGAAGGCTGCAGTGCCGAGACTTGGTTTCCTTCGCATCTTACTCCGAATTCTACCCTCGCATATATTGCTTGCAGTGCTCTGATCATGCGCGCGGACATTCCCTTCCCATACAATTTTCCCCACAAAATATCCCTATGAACTTTGTCGAATGCTTTTTCAAAATCAATGAAACATGCGTATAATTTCCCCCGCTTCTGTTTTATTTTCCTCTGTACGAGAGTTTGTAATATGAATATGTTGTCTAACGTGCTGTACCCTTTCCTGAAGCCCGCTTGTAGTGGTGAAATTTTGTCGAATATTTCTGTCCATTTCTGGATCCTACGGTTTAAGATGTGTGTGTAAATTTTACTCCATATAGGTAATAAAGAAATGCCCCTGAAATTGTTTGCGTCATTTCTCCCCAAATTCCTCACGATGGTGGGTTGCCACCGGTCCTATACACAGGCCGAGAACCCAGAGACTGAACCCATGCCGTCTCGCAGTCGGAGCCCAAAGCACAGTCTTAGTAATCCGAATATGTCCTAATTCCATTTTCTTGTCGCAGGATCTTTTCTGGGGGGGTCATAATTAGATCTTTCCACTCTCAAAGTGGCAATCGGATTTGAATTTACCACTCTTCTTTTTCGAAACATGTAAAATCTTGATTTTACTCAAAATTTCTTTGGGGAGTGTAGCCCCATCAGCCCTTCCTCTGCGTATGCCAGTGAGAGGGCGGCGATAAATTACTGGATGAAAGAAAGGAAAATGCATTCTCATTTCAAAGAGCGTGAGTATAATATGATGAACTAGCGTCTTCAAATTTGCCTCCATATATATATATATATATATTTATGTATTATTGCATGCAATTTTAATTTCCATTTTCACATGCTCCGAACACCCCTCCTCCCTTTCCGAACAAGTAGCAACCGTTTCAACCACCACCACAGGGTGTCTGTAAAATTCGGAGGTCAATGGCAAGGACACAGATAGGTGCCCCATGGAGAGGATGGTGCCCCTTGCGAGGACGTGCCCAAAGTATAGGGAAACCTTATCTTGGGAAACGTCTGAGCCATGAGTCACTCAGGAGAGACGATGACCTTTGTCGAAACTGGATGATGGGGATTCCTAGTGGGAGGAAACACTTTCTGGACACTGATCAGATTAGCTTCGTGTCAACAAATTCTTTGCAAACAATGTGAAAGCCCAAAATGGCTGGTCCTATCAGCAGTCTGGAATCGGACTGTCGCGACACCACCTGGGCACATCCAAAAATATACGATTTTGAAAGTTTGGAAAGTGCAAGAAGTTACCTTACGGACACCTGCATTGATGTTGAAATATTTGCAGTTTTCACGATTTTCCTGCTTGTAGGAGGTGATATGTAAGGCGTCCGGGACGTGAGCTGTTAAACCAGTGTTGCCACAATCTGAGGGCATAATACAATATTCCCCTTCATGTAAAAAATCTTATAAATAGTACTCTCGTTCGCTTAATAAAGACAATTTATTATAATTCAGTTCGAGCACCGGAGAGCCTCCCCGATGGTGTAGTGGTAACGTCGGCGCCTTGTAATCAAGGGGTCCCGGGTTCGATTGTTGGTGGAAGCACATTGCACAGTGGTTCAGATCCCACTTTAAACTGTAGGTCTAGTCCCGATTAGCCTATCTGTGCATAAAGTGGACTTAAAACCTCAATTCAAATACGATGGGTATTATTGTAGAGAAGTAAATTACTAAATGTTTAATATATATTGTATATAAAGGAATATTTTGTTATTTTCATGTATATAATACTTGAATTTCAATAAATTACACAGTAATTGAAATTGTTTCGTTATATAAGTGTTTGCTACATTTTTTTCCTTTCCATTAATATAAATCTATCACATTTCGTACTTATATTTTTGTCTTGCATTCTAGTTTTACTTTTATTGTGCGCAACAAGAAGAAATAATGAAAGTAATATTTAACGCCTTAGTCCGAAGCAAAGTAGAATATGTAGCAGATATATGGGCTTCCCAGGACACAAAAGTTCACGCATAAAATAGAAATACTACAGGCTAAATTCGTAAGGAATCATACACTTCCCTCTGTCAACATCACACCTGCCTTCTCTCAGCAAAAGAAAAAAAATCCAATTGCTCTGTTTCTTATACAAAATCATGAACAATAATATTAAAGTGCAACATCTACTAGAACAAATACACATACGTGTTCCTATCTCAAAGAGACGATCCGAAGGGGGCCTCTTTTACTGTAGTAACAGAAGATCGAACATTATAAATAAACCACCTATCAGGAGAATGTGTGAACTGTACAACAGATGTTCCAATAGGGAACCAAAATTAGATATATTTCACCACATGCTTATTGAGACCTCCAAAAAAGCTATTCAAAGTATGCAAGAATAAATGTCAACAATGCAAACATGAACGCAATTTCTGTAAATCTATATTTCTTTCGTAGTTTATACTCAATTATGTAGAACACTGTAATTGGGCATTCGCCTGTTGTGTTCAATAAATAAACACTCACAAACACACGCAGCAAGAAAGAGATATTATCCTTCGTTCCAATTTTATTACTATTAAATTCTTCGCGAGACTATTCAATCATCAGATGAGTGAATATCTTTTTATATTTTCTTTACATTTCACACACTTAGTGTACTACAAGGCATAGTTATTCTGTTTTGTTATTAAGTTTATATTGTTTGACGTCTAGAAAACCTCCAAATTTCTTAAATTTTGAATAGTGTGGAATCACTTATTCTTCGAATAAAATGGTAGATTATGAAGGGATAACCTGATTTGTGAATTTTACACTCAGATTCTTTAATATAGTGCACATTTTACTTCGGTCATTCCGTTCGAATACAAACTAACTGAACTTTATTTACGTTACTAACAATAAAAATAGCAATGTTGCTGCTTTTTTGTAACTTGAAATAAAATATGTTAATTTCCCGAGGGGAGAGTTTTAAAACAACAAAACTGGACATTTTTCACGTTTTCCTGAAGAAAAAACTGGACGCCAAAATGTACAAATTTTAATACAAAAACTGTTCCGTCACAAATACTTGTTTTCAAACTGAATAAATACTGTGTAAATGATTTACATAATATGGCGATATGTTCTGCACTCCATTACAATTCGAAGTCATTTCTTGTTATTTTGCCGATGAAAGGATCATCTTCAGTACATCCTCTTTTCAGTTTTCATAAAAAGTTTACGTTGATTAAAGTTCCATTTATTATTTAACATAGTTTGCAAAGTTTGTACTCGAAGAGCGTTCTTGTCACATGTCCACAAACCACTAATGTACGAAAACACTCATACAGTCGGGGAATTACACATTGTTGACGTTGGAATAATTTCTACCGAACAATGCCATAGTTCATTGACTGTCACAAAAAGGGACATTTTGGTGTCCCTTTTTAAGTTTTAAAAAATTCGGGGCATGTTAAAAAAAAGGGACAGCCGCACACAGCTAATGCGAGACGTCTAGTTACCTTACGTTCGAGGCCTCTCCCTTCCAGACGTCATGTTGATTTGCTAGTGAGGGCGTTATGTGTGATACCAACCAAGTAATGACTAGAGGTGTGTGCAAAAACGTCATTTGAAATTGTTTTCGCAGAATAATTTGCTACAGTTCAGAGCAAAGTAGGGGAAACCTTATATTGGAACAAGAAACGTTTGCGCCTGATTCTGTGTTCGAATCCCGGTCTAGGTATTCCTTTCTTTCTTTCTTGAAGAGGGAGAGAGAAAGGGGAAGACAGAGAGAGGGAGAGTAAGAAAGAGAGGAGAGAGAGATGAGCGGAAGGAGACAAGGGGAGAAGAGGGAAGAAAGAAGGGTGGTGGGTGAGAGAAAGAAGGTAAAAGGAAGGAAAGTCTTCTTCCTAATTCTCTCCCCTTTCTCGAAAAGAGAGGGAGATAGAGAGAGAGAGAGAGAAAGAGCTTCCCTCCTCTCTCTCTCTCTCCATATGAGAGAGAGAAAGAAAAAGAAAAGAAAGAAGGAAGGAGAGAAGGAAAGCAAGAATAGAGGAGAGAGAGAGAGAGAGTCACCTTCTCTCTCCCCTCTGTCCTTCTTTCTCTCTCTCCTTCTTTCTTTCAAAGAAGAAAGAGAGAGAGAGAAAGAGAAAGAGAAAATCAGAGTGCATCGAATTCATCATATCATCACTCACATTCATCTTAACGATCAGCCAAAAGTGAAAATAATGCAAAATCAATCTATCATTGCACCTGAATATTAAAAAGAATGGCAAGTAAGAATACCATGTGGCCCTTCGGTGCAAATAAGGGGCCCCGACGTGGAAATAAATACACAGAAAGGAATTATTAATGTTACCATTACATATATCAGATGTTCATAAAGTAGGCAACTAATTCCTTTACTAACTAGTTAAGATGTCAATAAATTACAAAATACTTGAAATAGTTTTTGCTTCCTATTAATATAAAGCGATTAGATTTCATGGTTATATTTGTTTTGCATTCTTGTTTTACTCTTATTGTGCATATATTGTTTTTGTTTACATTTGTTAATGATTATTGAAAGAGAAGTTTAGCATAGTGCCAGGCTAAGTCAAAACTAATTGCTTATCTTTTATTGTTACAAGAAAAAATCTCCCCTGGAAATTTTTGAGTTCCAAGCTTGTTGGTATGATTGAGGGGAAAACATCCCTCAGGATTTTGCACCCTGAATGACATGTAGTATTAACCATCTTTTCCAGTTTTGAATCAATCAGGACAGGGTCGTAGTCCGGAATTCTTTGTAGGGGGGGGGGGAGTCAATCCTAGAGGGATCAAATTTTTAATATATTGTATCCTATTGGCAGATATAGCAGGGTTCACAGAGGCACTTGCCCCCTCCCCAAAAAGAGATAACTAACAGAAAAGGAATGATCTCTGTTGAAACTGCAAAGAACAAAACAAAACTTCCAGCAACATCAAATAGCAATATTTCGATAATGACCTTTCCAAATTGCCAAAGAATATAAAGTTTAACTTAAATAGGCTAATAGGGACTGCACGTACTTGATATTTACAGGTCGATAATGTTAACAGACGATCTCTCTGCAGAACTGATTAATGGAGCCCTTTATAAATCATGCTTCATAATGATTCCCTCTAGTTTCCAGTATGCAAGATTTTTACGCACAAAGGAATCTAATGAGAATCCAACAACACCATTGTGTTGTATTATGCAAGAAAAATCGAATTAATTAAATATAATTGTTACATATTATCTACACTTTGATAATTGTGTAAAAATTTGTAATAACTTGTTTATTCTTGCTAAAACATGGGTCCCTTAGTTCACCACGAATTCTTTCTCCTTCAAAGAGGAGACTCTTGCATCACTACAATGTTTGCCTACTGGTTAGGTTAACAATTTTGCAAAATTGTGTGAATTGTATTATATTATAATACTTGAAATGCATGTGTTTGACACATGACAAACAAATAGGAATCCCTTGATTGATCAATGACTTCTTGGATTACAGTGTGATCATTAATATTTCATATTGTTTCATGGAAAGAAATTGTTTTAATAGGATGCAAATAATTTTACGGGGCGCCATGGCATTCTCTTTAACAAATATTATTATTTTCATATATATAGATCGTTTGGCTCCCAGGAGCGACTTCCGCGCTCTGAACACGGACTTTAGAAACAACAGAAATTGCGAGCGAAGCAAGCGAGAAACGCTAAGTAACAAAAATATCCACTCGCTCTCTCTACCCCATGACTACCATTACCAAGAAAAACATCTGAACACTTAGGCACCTTTAACAAAAGACTACTCAAAATGGCAGAATCTGTTATAGATACTGAAAATTGCACAACCATTTCCCAAAGTCTGAATCTGGAAGAAACCCCCCCCCCATTCCTGATACATTATATGGATTCCCATACACCCTAATAAATCACAAAATCAATGTATCTTTGTTATGTTGCTAGAGTAACACATGATATAATTGTAAAGATTAGTGAGAATTCCAGGTAGGACTCATTCATCCTCACCTTAGCACTTAATCCAAGTGGTAGAAAATAACCAGAATATGAAACCGGAAGAAAAGAAAGACCAGTTTCAAAGGATAAAATAAAAAATAAATTACACCACATTATCACTGTCATACAAAATAATTTGGGTGCGACAACCCTCTTCCCCACGGACTGTGTAAGTGGCAATGTATATTGTGTTTCTTTCAAATTACAAAGTGCATCCCCCAAGGCGCGAAATCACTGCAAATTGGCATGGGGGAAGGAGCAGACACAGACACACACTTATATATAATTTCATTTCCATTAAATATTTGTCAATTATTAAATAATTAAATTATATTATTAAATATACAATATATTATATCTACTGACCATCCAAAAATCGACTGCAAATTGAAGACTTTAATATACTACTAATGCTACAATGATTTGCGTGGTTAGCGGCAAAAATGAAGACGACACGTTAAGATAATAATTTCATACATAAATTTCACATCTAAATGTTAAGTGTCTTATTTGCATATGCATATACTTTGCGATAGCTGACGAAAGGCGATGAGAAATTGAGACGAAATAACAAGTGGGACTAATTTCTGTGTTCTGGGGATTGCTGGGTTCAGTGTCCTTAGAGATGTTGTAAGTTCTTTGTATGTGCGCTCGATATTAATCCAGTAAAGTTTATTTGACTTCAAAACTAATTGTTTATGTATGTTGTTAGAACAAAAACTCTTCCCCTCGGAAAACATCGTTGGCGTCCCCTTCCCGGATTTCGCACCCTATCACCACCTAACAACTTACTAGCTTGTGATACAATAAGCAAACAATTATTAAATAAAACACAAAACCCTACTAGGATAAATAGTATGCACTATTTAATTCAAGTGTTCTTTAAAAGAGGCTAACATGCCACATATTACTTAAAAAAAGATGCAAATAAATATTCACAAACAATTAAAATAATCTCGAGCACAAAATGCAATTATACTACGTATACCATACCTGTATTGAAGAAACACCGTTCCACAAATGTCAAGAAGATCCTGTTAAGTTTTAGGCTGCTTCAAAATAAAAACAATACCACAACAGCATAAAATCCCCCCCCCCTTCCTTCAATTAAAATAATCGAGCACAAAATGCAATTATACCACCTATACCATACCTGTATTGAAGAAACACCGTTCCACAAATGTCAAGAAGTTCCTGTTAAGTTTTAGGCTGCTTCAAAATAAAAAAAATACCACAACAGCATAAAATCCACCCCCCCCTCCTTCAATTTACCTTTCATACTAAAACATATCATATGCAGACAAATTCATGATTCTACAGTGGTAGGCACTAAAGTCTTAACCATTTTAAAATGAACAGCATAAACAAAAACAACCTGATCTTTTGCAGAATATTGTTTTATAATTATGCCAACCATTTAAAAACAAGAAATATTTTAGCACCTGCCAAAGAAGACACAAATTTCAAACACCAAAATTTGTTGGATGTTGTCATGTTTCAAGAAAATAAAAATCAATATAAAGTTTCTTTTGTGTGTATTTACGGCTTTTCGACCAAAAAAAAATTAATGTACATACAATACAACATCTGAGAAGTATTTCCTCATACTAATACATTTACATTTAACTCGTCTAAATATTTTTACATCCATCTCTATACATTTGTACAAAAAAATTGAAATCACAGACAAAAAAAGACACTGATATACTTAACGTTGCAGTGTTCATTAAATAAGGAAGGGAAGTAAAAAAATCACAACATGTCGGAAGTAATTTCTCCCTTCTGAATGTGGATAAGTAGTATGTGTGTAGAAGCAAATATTAAACCAAAAAAAATATCTGTATGCTTTTGAATATAAACCAGAAAATTCATATATGATTATTAAAAGTGAGAGTACATGGAAAAATGCAGGTACATGGTTTACATGTGAACAAAAAACAGTCTTTGCAATACTTTCAACCATACAGTATGATTTAGCAAAATACCACATATCTGAACTATTACGACACATCATTACAGGTTATTGGAAACAATGGTGGGGATTTTGATATTGAAAGACTATGAATTGGAGCAGTGCCATACATGAGTATACAAATAAACTATTTTAAGAATTCAATGACTCATATTTTCATGTTTCACTATTTTTTTTAAAACAAAAGCCAATAAATATGAAAACATGACACTGTCCATGCTAAAATATTTCAATTTTTATAAACCTTTTCGCTAAACATGAATTTGACATGTAAAAAAATATGTGCCAATTACTATTGAATTGTGATAGGTGAGAGTTTGTACCAAAATTGCAATGAAAGTGCATAGTATCACAAAAAATAATACATCAACAATGAAACTATTTGTGACATATCTTTGCATTGAACTTGTGAGATACATACGTTCAGAAGTTAAAGAAAAAATTCTGAAGCCCTTGCCAAAAAATAGTAAATGAAAAAAAAAGACTTGCTCACTATTTGGTATACCATAAAAAAAAGGACTTTGGATCTTAGTGGCAACTTTCCAGACCATTTCCCCATCGCTACGCTGGCTGGAAATCTAAAACTAGTGCCAAAAAAAAGAGGTGAACCACAGAAGGATGCATAGTCTCACGTACACCCTGGAGCACGATGTTAAACAACTACCTTTGGTGCCTTTGGCTTCTGTCAGTATGTTCCTAAGCGCCGACATGGAATGTCACGTTCCGCCCACAAAGTTAACGAGGATGGTATTCTTGTGTTTTTTCTGCCGATGGAACTGACGAAAACAAAAGAAAAACGCACGACCCGTCGACGGCCAAACAAAGAGAGTTCCAAGTCATTTCCTCCACATGTCCTACGTCACCATTGTCGCAGATGAAGCACGGAGCTTGGAGAGATCGACTTCTTGTCATCGTAGATGCATGGTCCCGGGTTCGAGACCCCTTGCCACGTTTCTCAGCATGATACTTGTCGGCTGTCTGAAGCGGGAACCTTCTCTATGTGAACGGACTGCTGCAAAGATAAGGTAAGAGGCTTGTTAGTTTTGTCAAACGTTAGGGAACAGTAGGTAATACAGAAAAAACAATAACTTTTTAATACGGAACCACGGCAATGTCGACCTCTGCACAGCGCACTACGACGCCAGAGGTCCCGGGTTCGACCCTGGACATTTCATCAAATTCATCATGTCATCCTCACCGCGAGTAGCCAATCAATCGTATATCAACGGAAAAAGAGAAAAAACTACATGCTCTTTTTACCCAAAACATGTTTTCTTATCGTAATCATGGGCATATACAATGTGACCCCCCGCCATTTTATTGCATCCACAATTCTCTTTCGGGCGACGTTCCTGCGACGATAAAATTAAAAATGACGCTACGGTTATGTTCGATAGCGTAAACTGGCCACACTAAATAAACAATTTGATGTATTAAGATTCAGGATACTTCGGACAGTGGCAAATAAAAAAGATCAAGCATAACATCCCCTGGAAATGCATCTAAGAAAATTGTGGACAACGACATTCAAAAAGGTATCTGTTTTGGATATTTACACGTCCGCAAAGTCGTTGGACACCATCGACATACATTTGTACATTTCTGATCAAATATTACAAGCTACTTAATAAATCTCGTCATGATCGATATTTGTAAGATTTAATATTTTACGCCACTGGTGCCAAGATACACATGGCCAACAGGGCTTATCCTGGCTTTGAACCAGTCGGCCAGCCTGCAACTGCAGCCCAGGGTACACAACAATAATTGTAAGATTTAAGGCGTATGGTTAACTTGAGTAAAGCTTATTTCACAAAATGTACATCGATGATGCCCAGCAACGATGCATGATAACCTTACGTTTACATAGATAATATAGCTAAGTAAAATGATAACCTTACGTTTAGATACACAATATACGTAAAATCGAAATGTATGAATATAACATTTGGAAACTGACATTATATGCTCGAAATTCAGGTCTGAAGAGGACTTTGGATCTCGACAAGATTAAAATCAGTGTAAAAAAGTCAAATTTTATATACTGCAATAAAACTTAATGTACAAAAAAGGGAAGGGGAATTTCAAAATACAACACAATTAATTCCGAGCTCTGGAAGTTACATAACAATTTACACGCTCAAGAGTTATGCATTCGTGTAAGAAATCTTGACGGATAGACGTTAAAGCAAGTTCCAAATTTTCCCACACACGTAGGCAGCTCAGAGAGGGGGGGATTATGGAAGGTGATCCCCTCGCAAACGCAACGTTGGCCCCCCACCCGACCCTCTTTTCCCCGTCGAGGCCGCTCTTTGTAACACGTGTGCATCGGGGCCGACTGTGGCGACCAGGTGTTCGCACCGAAAAGGAGCCCAACCCAGCAGCTTCTTACGAAACGAAAGGAACTTCAAAAAAGAAAGCCTTCCATCACAAGATGCCAGGTGGCTGGGATCCGTGAGCCAACGTACAATGAAGAAGGCAAGGCAACAAACAACCTCGGTCATGGGAAAAAAGAGTCAGACCGTCCCTACAATGGTTCACAAGATTAAAACGTGTTACTGTACGTTTGCATGTCTTGTGCGATCTTGAGGCGAAAGTTCGTCGATTTATTCTCAAAAAAACAAAACCCTTGCCTTCACATTTCCTCATTGTTATTAACATTTTCTTACCCCTCCCCCCCCCAAAATGTTCAATTGTTTCCCCAAAATTTTCACATATTTCCCCTTCCAGTAAAATTCGCGCCTATTTATCGAAAATGCCACTAAAATTTTTCCCTACTTCCAAAAAAGGCCACTAAAATATTCAACTATTTCCCCCCTGTCATAAAATTTTCAGACTCAATTTATTATGCTTTCTTTTGCCTATAAATTTAGCCTTACAGCATACAAACTCGAGCACAAAATAAAAAAAAAAATACAAAATTGCGCGAAGTGGTATAGAGGAATAATGCATAAAAAGCAATACTTGTACGAGGTCGCCAATACTAAAAACATACGATACAGAAGCTTGAGGTTAACAGAAATTGAATGATCGAGTTGCGAAGAGCAAAATCACCGCTCAAGAATACTAAAAGAACTACCAAAAAAAGTTTTGAAAAAAATGAAACTTACCGTACTGCCTTCCTGCGCCGAACATGTGTTTGGGATGGTATTTGGCGCTATGACTCCAAGGGGCTGCCTCTGGGTCCCTGAGGAGGGTGACGTATGCCTCACTGGATGGGTCTCGAGAGCGTACTGGAGATCACAAATGTAATCGATGACGTACTGGATCACTTCCAATTTCGACAATTTCCTGTTCTTCGGCATAAACGGCACAAGTTCCTTCAATTTGGACAGGTACATCTGGATTTCTTCGTTCTCCAAATCCCTGGTCTTAGGCTTTTGCACCTTCCCGTCGCTCGATTTCACACCTTTGAGGACGTTCACACCCGAATCACACACGGCTTTCATGTTGATGACACGTAATAACTTGGGATCACTCCGAAGATATGAGATAAACTCGAAAGCACAATCCTGCTAAAACTGCACAGAACACTAAAGAAACGTTTCACTCTGTAGAAACTCGCAGATTGTTGCCTAATCGCGTCTGCAAGGGTTTTTATAGCCTTGCCTGCGCTTGCCCCGCCTGACCAGTGACGTCACTGTAGCCAGATGGTTGCACACAGCCGGAGCGACCGTGCGAGGGCGGGGCGAATGGGAACGCGCCAATGGCGTTCCGCCTGCAGACGATTCCTTGTCAATCACGCACAGGTGACTGCGAAAGCGGTGCCCTCTGGTGAGAGAAGCGCGAACTTCTTCAGTGTTCCTCTCCCCTCCCGAGCGCATCGTATGTGACGGGGAGGGAATTCGTAAAAAAAGCTATAACCCCTCTTTCGCAAAGGGTGCCTGACACTTCCCTGTGAAAACCTTTGGCTTACCCCTCCTTCGTACCGGAATGGAACGTAAATGGTTCCGACCGTGAGATTTCTCGGTTGAAACGTTTAACTTCGCTTTCTGCACAGTTAGGCTAACCGAGGATGGTCAGTCAATGCGTTATTGATTTTGCCGTGTCATCCTTCCAGGAGTCGAACACGGATCCTCTAGATTGCAACTTAATCTAAAAAGGAGAAAAGGCTAGATTTCCTTACACAATCAGCATCAGGCAGAGTGCGAAATCCTGAGTGCAGGGGTAATTTCCCCACACCAACAATCTTGGCAAAAACTTCAAAAGGGGAATTCTTGTTGTAGCAACATTATTTTTTACTTCATATATACTTTACTGAGTATAATACCAAAATCACACACACACACAAGAACGACGGAAAATATATGTCTCGGCGTATGCGTGTTTGTGAGAGAGTTCCATGCTTTCTCATTCTTTTCAAGAGACCATAAGTACATCTACACCAATAACAACACTATGTGCATAATAAAGCAAAACAAGAATGCGAGACAAATATAAGTATTAAATCTAATTGATTTAGCCTATATCAATAGAACAAAAACTTTTTCATAATAAAACCATTTTGTAATTTATCAACATTTCCCCAACTAGTGATATAGTATATATATATATATGTGTGTGTGTGTTCGAATTTAAATAGATAACGGTTGAGTCCCGTAGGTGGGCTGGTAATTTGAACGGTAGAATATTCGTTGATTGATTGATTTGCTTTATTTTACTTCGCGTTTTGTGCCACTTTTGGCTAATTTGCGAAGATGGGGATGAGTGATGATATGATGAAATTGATGAATGGACACACAAACATCATGCCCAGGCCAGGATTCGAACCCGGGACTCCTGACGTCGTAGCGCGATGTGCTAACCACTCCGCCACGGGGGGGGCGGTGGTAGAATATTCTAAATGTTACGATAACTTCTAATAATGTAACAGCGTTTTCCAGTATTCAGGAACATACTGTACTTCGTTTGTAAGAGAAAGTGTTGTGTTCTGGTAAAAATAATTAAAAAAAAATGTTTAGTTCTGGATTTAGATATGAAAACTTAAAGTGATCGTAACTACTTTTAAAAAGTAACTCATTACAGTTATTACTGTAAAGTGATCCTAAAGTAATTACCAAAAAAAACTATCACGTTACTGGCGTTAAGTTACGTTACTCCTTCACTGAGTGGTGAACCAACAATAATTTTAAAATCCTCTCAACCGACGTTTATTTTACATGTGTCAAGAGATGGCGATACTTTCACCCGTGACTTCGTTGGACTTTCTGGTACAAGTGGACAGACGGATGACCATTTAGGACATGGACGAAGAAAAATAAAAATGTATTTTAATACATACATTGTTATTGCGTGTCTATACAAAAGTGGTTACCATTATGTTTAGCATTATCTATAAACTTCCATTAATGTTATCACGAAATTTGTCAATAACATTTTGACGAGGTAAGCCTTAACTTGACCCAATAATATATCGCGAAAGGTTTTATGTGCCAAGTCGTAATATTCTCAGGATAGCTATTTAAAGATTTACTATGTGCACAGGGAAAACTAATTATTCCAAAAAGTTGTGCCTCTGGCATTTGTATAATATATACAGGAAAATTAATGAAAAAATGTTACTAATGTTCAGGTATTGCAACGACGAATTTGCAGTAAGAACCTTTTTACTCCAAAAATAACGTTTCAGATGAGAGTAAAAAGGTTATTCCTTAAATATTCAAACTTTTTGCAAATAAAGAAAGGTGAGAAATTAGTTATATTCTAGTTATTCTATATTCTGCATCAGTGGCGCAACCACAGGGGGCAGCGGGCATTGCCCCCCAACCTTGGTCGGAAATGAGTTCTAGGGGGGCAAGGGGGGCAAACATTGACGGTCAAGTGTACCTGCAGGGGGCAATTACCGCCCAGAACTTCAAATTTTATGCAAATAAAAATACAATTCGTAAAACTTTCTTGTTCGCTTTGCTCGCAATTCCTGCTTTGCTTAGTCTTATCAAGTTCAGAACCGTAGCCAGAGGATGGCGGAAGACGGCCCTGGGCGCCGAACGACCTAAATGAAAAAAGTTGTAAAATTAATTGATTGATTTGTGTTTTTTTTTAAGTCTACTTTATGCACAGAAGGCTCATTGAGACTGGGCCTATAGCTTCAAGTGGGTTCCGAACCACTATGTGCCTCCGCCGGGTATCGAACTCGGGACCCCTTGATCACAAGGCGACGATGTTACCGCTACACCATCGGGGAGGGAGGCACAATTTGTAAATGATATGCCATGGCGTTCCGTGAAATTATTTGCACACTATTAAATTAATATTGATTTCAGCCTGCAAAAAAATTGGATTCAAAAATTTTCTTGCTCGCAATTTCTGTTTGTTCGCTGTAATGCAATGTAAATCATCAGAAAGAGAAATAAGACTTGTCTTAATTGATTTTGTTTTAGATGCAATAACAATTGTTTTGAGGGAAGGAAGCGTGCACATTTCAAAGACAATTTATGTAATTTTTGCTTTTGTTTTATTGTGAGATGGATGAATTGGTGGTGTAATGTATTTAAATAATATATGCTGTATATAATATTTATTAAAGAAACTTTGAATACGTACACAATTTAGTGTCCACGTCACTCCACGTTGCATATATGTGAAACATATATCGTACATGAAAGTTATGTTAATGTAAAAAATAATTATATTTGGAATGCATTATCAAACATTTTCTGTCTTTCAAGAATAGTATATGTGCTTATTTTCGGTTATTATTGTGAAATTGAAGGTGTTAAAAAAATAATTCAAATAGTTTGTTCGAAGACAAATGCTTTGGTACAAACTTCCACCCCCTTTTTGCGTAATTTACGAGGATAATAACGTCTTTGATACTACCACTACTAATAGTAATAATAATGTTGGTCCTGGGTTCGAATCCCGGATAGGGCATGGATCCATTCATCATTTTGAATATGCCATCACTCATCCCCATCTTCGCAAATTAGCCAAACGTGCACACGAAACGAAGTAAATTAAAGCAAATCAATAATAATAATAATGTTATAATAACATTATTAGCAACATTAATTTAATTAACATTATTATTATTAAAATTATTAATATTATTATTATTGGTACGTTTATCCTGGTACTTGCCACCCCCAGACAAAAATTCGTGGTTGCGCCTCTGTTCTGCATGAACTATGTACATGTTAAAGTAAATAAGATGTAAAAGGTGCTCCAGAGGACAAAATAATACAAATTGGTTCATCCAATACTATAAACCAATTACGTAAGAGTGTGAAGATTGAATTTTGAAATAATATTTAATAGAAAGTATTGACATGCGAGTCAGTTGAAAAAAGTAACCATGTTGTAAATAGTGTTGCAGTATATAATCCCAGTGGAAAAACAAAACGTTCATTTTAACATAACGCCCGAACCTGTGGCCGAGTGGTTAGCACATCGCGCTGCGACGCCAAGGGTCCCGGGTTCGAATCCAGGTCGGGCTTGGTTGTTTGTGAATGTCCATTCATCAATTTCATCATTTCATCACTCATCCCCATCTTCGCAAATTAGCCAAGAGGCACAAAACGCGAAGTAAAATAAACTAAATCAATCAATCAATCAATTTTAACATAACATGCTACTGCATATCCTTCTGATAAGAAAATGCAAAGTATTTGTACTCATTGAGAGTAGATATCGCTTATTGACAACAAGACTGCAAACAAATGGAAAAGAAAGTACGTGTATGTTTCTCTTCAGCACCGTAGCAAAGTAACGTTGATCCACAGCCGGCATCCACTTCATCATATGAGTGAGATCTGACACTTTTTCATTACGTAATTGCTTCCAATAGATGGATACATAGGAGATGAACGTTGTGCCATTTGTCTGCTAGTCACAAAGACCGGAAACAAAGCAGATAGTACTTTTTTACCCCGTTGATTTCTTCGAAACTAATATACTTCGAAGCATGATCTTTACGGAGTAGAAAGAATGTAAATCAATGGTCTGCTTAAGGTCACAAACTCATTTTCGCACAAAAGTGCAGATAGAACCTTTTTACTTTAAGGTCGCGATATATATATCATTGGTCGAGCTGGATTTTTGCTTCCCCACCCCACTCCACTCCGCATAAAGCCTTTCCTCAAAGTCCCAACTACCTTCCCTTCAAGACGAAGTCCCCACCATAGCATCCGCACTTGCGATAGGCACCAAAGTGTTCCTATCGTAAAAGCTATATATCTAATCATCTTTAACGTCCTTTTAAGTAATTGAAAGATCTCAAATTTACACTAGGGCCATAAAAAATAAGATAAATATTTGCGTATAGAGAGGAGAGATCTTGTTTGCACAGTACGTAAGTAAAAGAAACACAGATTGAAGCATTAGCCTCCTTGAGTGAAGGTCAGTTGGTCAAAAAGTTTTCAAGATGACTGTTCAATGCAGGAGAAAGATATCAAAATATCATCCCAACATGTTTCCTCTGAAGAGACACTGTTGCCAGCAAGCGTGGGTGGACTTCGTACTTGTATTGGAGCTGCAACCAGGGAAATTTGAAATTATTTACTTAATTTACTTGGACTTTTACTGCACTGCAAAATGCAGCAGATTATTACAAAACACCACATAATACACTGAGGTGGGTAAATTTATGAAGTGGAAGCTAATGGAGAGTTTAAAGTACTGGTCAAAATTGAAGACTGTCTAACTCTCTGGTATGCCTAAACCCGAATGTTATTGTTGCGGCAATATCAGGGAGGCCCGTGGATAAGGTTTTTCGATTGGTTGATTTGCTTTATTTTACTTCGCTTCATGTGCCATTTTTGCGGATGAGCGATGATATGATGAAATTGATGAATGGACACTCACAAGCATCCATGCGCAGGCCAAGATTCTAACCCGGGACTCCTGGCGTGGTAGCGCGATGTGCTAACCACTCCGCCACGGGGGCCAGCCCGGGGATAAGGAATATACACGAAACTGTTACGCTTTCGGCCGTAAAACATTTAAACACGCAACTGACAAGTAGGAATTGTAACAGTACACAATAAATTATATAAAAAATAACCTGTCACTTTTGGAAATGGAAGGAGAGAGAGATATGCACTGATTCATTAGAATTCCCAGAGAATTTCTATCTAGGTACGTGCACATATAATTTATGTAATGAAAGGGGGAGGGAGGAAGTATGCTTTGTTGATTCTGCGGATGCTGTGTCCTGTGGCGTGTTTCAGATTCTCTTTGTTCGGTGGACACATTATCGACATTAATGATGCTCTTTCTCTACTGCCACGTAGCAATTGAATGAATGGATTTGTTATTGATGATTGAGTTGACTCTCGTATATAAACCTGACATAATGAAAATTCCTGAACGAAGTTTTACAACGAAATGCACTGTTAGAAGTAACCGTAAATTTTACAATACTCTACCGTCAACATGTAACAGTCTGCCTGTGTTAATTTACAAACACGGGATGCAGTCGTGTTCTTATTTAAATTCAAATCATCCTTAAATATAGATTATGATTACAAATTGCAGTTGCGTGTACCATCTGAAACTGCACTAGAATTACGGAATTTTCATTGTGATGGGGAAACTACGGCGTGGCGGGGGAGGTACAAATCTTTGATCTCTTCTATCCTTGAATTGCTTCAGCAAGGTTCTCTTATGCTACTGTTAAGACTAATGAACATTTCTGTATTCAATTAGTGATCGTTCTCAGACTGGTTAGAGAGCCACCTGATGGCGTTGTAGTTGTAACGTCGCCGACTTGTAATCAAGGGGTCCCGGGTTCGATGCCCGGAAAAGGTACGTGCACAGAAAAACATGTTCGATTGGAATAACGAAAAAATAGTTTTCAGAAACCAAATCAAATAAGCTATATGGAAATGATTGCTCACCAGGCCCAAATTCTTTTAGCAATCGATCACATTCGTTTAATAAAATTATAACCCGTGACTCGACAGGCCTTGAAGGGCCTGGGCCTATCTCCTGGCTGCCAGTCTCCCCCCAACAATCTTAACTAGAGGTGTCGAGATCTTCAACCGGTAATGGGGTGACGTTGGGGTCTGTTCGTAACCATCAGCCGTTATAAAAGGGAGATTTCCGAGACCGGGTTACGCTACACACTCGTAGATCCCCAATTTCCTCACGATGGTGGGTTGCCACCGGTCCTATACGCAGGCCGAGAACCCAGGCGGACTCGAACCCATGCCGTCTCGCAGTCGGAGTCCAGCGCCTTAGACCGCACGGCCACTGAAGAGGATTTACATTTGTTTAGAGTTACCAAATAAATTGGTAAAAATTACTAAATTCAATAGAGATACCATTTTTTTGTGTGTGGTTACCAAGAAGCTTAAACTAAATGAAAGGGGGCAGAATCCAATAGTTCAGTGTTCCGCAACCGGTGTGCCGCGGCACACTAGTGTGCCGTCACAAGGTGATAGGTGTGACGCGAAATTTTACCTAATATTGTAAGAAATTAATTGTCGATTTTAAGTAAGAAGGTGCTTGTTTATTCTTGCTGATAACTTTTATGTTTTCATAGAAATTAAATGTAATTTATTTACTCAACATTGTTATGGTTTGCTCATCTTATATGTATTCTCGCCTGTAATATTGGGCCGGTTTGATGGGTTACAGGCGGCAAGCTTTGTGTGCCTTTTAGCGGCCCACACCAATCATACAATAGAGCTATTCAAGCGAGTTCTTTGTTTGTAATACTGCATCTTTTGTGTAGGACTGGCTGTTTTGTGCCTGTTTGTCGGCGCTTCTTAAACTTTATTGCCCTTTTCCTTCGCCGAAGGACCCACACATTGTCAGACAACAATTACAGTAATTCAGTTCAGTTCTATCACATCTGTGCTCTGCATATGCGGATTTATTTGCAGATGAATGGGTATCTAAGTTGGCATATCTTTCCGATATTTTCGTACACTTGAATGAACTAAACAGAAAAATGCAAGGTTGAAACGAAAATATTCTGACTAGTATGGATAAGATTCAAGGATTTATTAATAAGTTGAACTTGTGGATACAGACAATTGAAAATGGATCGTGTGAGATGTTCCAAACTGTATGACCCCTTGCTGACGATAACAAGGTGTTGACGGACTTAATTAAAGAACATTTAGTACTCTTGCAGCAGACTTTCAAAATATATTTTGGAGAGAGCGTTGAAGATTTTGACTTGGTTCGTGATCCATTCAGTATGGATTTGAAATATCTTCCGAAAAATTTACGCTTACAAGAGGAACTGGCAGATTTGAAAACAGACAGAACATTGAAATTAAAATTTTTCGAAGTGCCTTTGGATACATTTTGGTTGTCAATAAGCAGTGAATACCCGGCTATCTCCGAGATGGCAGTTAATGTGTTATTACCATTTTCAACTACTTATTTGTGTGAACTGGGCTTCTCGACGTTGACTGCAAATAAAACATCAAAGAGAGAGAGACTCAAATCCATCGATGAAGAAATGAGGCTTGCTTTGTCAACGATTCTGCCACGAATCAGCCGTCTGTGTGCAGCTAAGCAGGCTCAAGTATCACATTGAAGGTATGAGTAGAGTTATTTACTTTAAAATTCGTATTAGAAATGTATATTTTCTACAGTGGATTAAAGTTAATAATTTTTTAATAAATGCATAAGTCTAAACATGTTTTATAATAATAATAATAATAATAACAATGATAATAATAATTGATTACATAACAACGTAATATTTCGTAATTATATTAAGATTCATATGATTTTCAGGGGACAGACATTTTGGTGTGCCGTGTTGAGTCTAGGCCCGTCTGGGGTGTGCCGTGAGTAAAAAAAGGTTGCGGAACACTGCAATAGTTTTCTGTCCCATAAAAGCACTATTTTGCTAAATAACTGATACATTTCGTTAGTGCGTAATGCCCCTCTTGCCCCCACCAAGTTACGCCTGTATGCAGTGACTCGAAACAGTTAATAAACTGAAAACAGCCTGGTTACATTGTCGAAGGTTGAAATTTGAACCTGCATTGTCGACAATCTAGTAAGGGAATTTTCGGTGCAGCAGCAACTTCCAGATTTCCTTCCAACTTGCAAAACTGACCATCAATCACATGTCTGATGACTTGCAGGGCGGGTTTCGGGGCGCAGGTTGGAAGGATGACGGTGGGAAACTCAGGTGTTATTGACACATATAATTACACCGTGGCACTAATTTGTTGCAGATGTTCAACTGGAGTGTTTTCGCACCTGGTCGCCACAAAAAAGCGAAAGGAAATGCCCACTTGCTACTGTTTGTTGGCACAAACTCTTTTTACCTCAACTGCAATCACAAGCAAAGGGCACGATTGATTGATTGATTTAGTTTATTTTACTTCGCGTTTTGTGCCTCTTGGCTAATTTGCGAAGATGGGGATGAGTGATGAAATGATGAATAGACATTCACAAACAACCAGGCCCGAGCGGGATTCGAACCCGGGACCATTGCAAAGGACACGATTCGTGGATGATATGAAGAGCTCACATCTGGAACGAATTTAGGTAAAAATGTCAAAGTTAAAATGGCAAAGGGAAAAAATGCCAAAAGGAAAAAAATGGCAACGGTAAAAATTGCAATGCATATAAAGTGACGATATCAAAGGTGAATAAGTATTGTTAGCTAAATACAGTAAAAGGTGACGAAACCCAAGGTGAATAAATGTTGATTTTTGTTAAACAAAAAGCTTTCCTGGCGACGAATGATGAATAGATTCTCTCTGGCTATCGACCAGGTGAGTTGTGGAAAATATTTCAAGCTTTCGAGAGCTAAAGTCACTCTCATCTTCAACCCTGAAGATGAGAGTGACGTTAGCTCTCAAAAGCTTGGAATATTTTCCACAACTCACCTGGTCGATAGCCAGAGAGAATCTATTCATCAATATGTTTGCTCTATACAATTTCCATATAAATTATTTATGATTTGCTTTTGCTTTCTGTTTGTGATTTTTACTTTCGCCACTTTTCAATTTACCATTTTCACTTTGGCTATTTTTTCCGTTGCCATTTTTACCGGACACCGCACTGAATCATTCTTCTTTGTAATTAAAAGTCAAAATATAATGAACAAATTTATGTTATCGTCCGTTTTGATCCACTGATTTGGTTTATTTTACTTCGCTTTTCTGCCACTTCTGGCTAATCGTGAAGATAAGGATAAATGATGATATGATGAAATAGAGGAAGGGACACTCCTAAAAAGAACACTCATGCCCAGACCGGGATTCGAACCCGGGACCTCTGAACTGTGCTAACCACTCTGCCGAAATTAAATGTGATTAACATTATAGCTGATTTTGTTCTTAGACCCTTTTGTCTCGTCCACCTTTTTCCGAATTTTTCGTACCTTCTTTACCTATTTGAAGTTTTGCAGTCACTGTAAACTTGGGGCCACAGGAAAAATGCTACCAGTGTAATTTCACCGTATCTATACTCTGTGCCGGGGATCTATGGAGCAAACGAACGAAAATAAGTCTCTGCGCGTACTGCTTCTTTCCGACTACTCGCTTTCTCCCCTTCTCTATCGCTATGCACTGCCTTGCTCCAAAGATCGCCGGGACAGAACATTAAAGGAATTCCTTGTTCATAAATCGCGATCTTCAAGTAAATACAATTCTGGCATGCATGGGAATGTTTGCCTTCAGACTTGGAAAGATTGGGCGGGCGGGGGGGGGGGGGGGGGGGAGGAATGGAACCGGAAAAATAAAACAAACTTAGTGGCAAAGAGATTAAGGAACTAGGATTGACCCCAACCTAAGATAACCAGCTGCAAGCGGGACTTGCAGGCGCCAGGCCCTAATCTTAGAGTCATCAACTGCGAAGACTACAAAATAGAAATTATCAGAAAGCAAACACGTTGCTGTCTCCTAGTTCTTGTTTCCAGACTAGTCATGGCTTTACGTGTCTTACGAGGGGATGTGAGGCTATTGTCATGTGCAAGGTGCACGTTGTGAAATAGACTCCACAAGAATGCATCTTGTTTCACAGGCAATGATTGAAAATGTGACAGAAAACTAAATGCGCTGAAGTGTTTCCTTTTTTCGTCTTTGTCAAGAATCAGATTTGCAGACTTCTTTTTAAATGCATCAACTGATGCATTTCTTGATGCGCCTTCATGCATCTTTCTCGATGATGCACTTCAATATTTGTAACACCATTAACCCTTGTTTCCATGATATGAAAAACTCAATATGCTGACCAAGGCAGAAATTTATTTTATTATAAAACCTAAACTAAACGTGACGTTTCAACCTTCTAGCAAGGTCTTCTTCAGACTCTGTACCAAGTACAAATGTGTATTATAATAAAATAAATTTCTGCCTTGGTCAACATATTGAGTTTTTCAATATTTGGTCTGAGATACAGGCGTTATGCATTTTTCTTAAGCTGATGCATTTAATTTCCTGTGTGTAACCCGCTTAATGAGTCCACGCACTTAAATCTGCCCAAACAGTTAGGCAAAAAGGCACCAAAATGTGCAAGATAGGCACAATAACAGAAACGAACGCCTAAAAAGGCCACATAAATAAAAATAGGTATTCAATATTGCAAAATAACGAAAGATCTCAAATGCAAAAAATTATATATATATCTTTCCACCGGGTATCGAAGCTTGGGGGTAATAACGTGATGTAAAAATGGTTGAGTGAAATAATATGCCTATCCCATAATTCCGCCATTGTATATAGGGATATAAATTCCAGTGGCCTACTCTATCATGTTTTTTCACACATGTAGAAATTGCCAGAAAATTTGAAGTTTCCGGAATTCTGTATTTGTTTTACTTGCTTTCCTGAAGTAGTGTTTTATTTCTATTATATGTAATTAATGTATAATAAATATACATAATCAATAAGAATTATTGCGGTAAACCAGGTGAAATTTTCAGAATATATCACCGATAAATGAAATGAAAATGAAACGCAATTAAGGCATGAGAGGTATAAATTATTGTTCTTTCACTCATTCTATCAATGAATCTTTGAGGATGCAATGAGCCTAAAATTGGAGGGGGAGAAGCAAATACAATAAAAAATCCCAACTTTTTCTTCAGACGGATAGACGCTTCCGATCCTGAATATTGCAATTCTCAAGTAAAAGAAGAAAGAAAAAATACGCCGAAAAAAAAGGCGGACGTAGCCATGTTTGAAAGCGACCCAACTCGACCGTAAAGCAGGCCACGTGACAGTCACGTAATAAACGTGGTCCCGTGCTTTTTTATCCCTTCGAAATCCCACGTCTTTTTCTTTCTTCACAGCGAGAGAAACTGAAGACCAAGGAGAGATTTGTAGCGAGGTGAACGACTTTTTTCAGCAGAAATAGTGCATGACGTTTCCTGTGGATCAAACATTTTCCCACTCCACTATTTGGCAAAAACAAGCGACAGTCAGAAATTCTCATTATCTTTTCTGGATATTTCTATTTAATATAAACGCGATGGAATGATTAATTTGAAAGTAGCTTTTAACTAACCTTTCTGCTACTAAAAGCAAAATGTTTTTCGTGATTAATAAATGTTTTTTTTAATGTCTAAAATAAAACACGGTTGATTGATTTGCTTAATATTATTTCACTGTTGTTTTTGATTGGTTATTTGCTTAATTTTACTTCGCTTTTTGTTTTTGATTGATTTGTTGATTTGCTTAATATTACTTCACTTTTGTTTTTGATTGATTTGTTGATTTGCTTAATTTTACTTCGCTTTTTGTTTTTGATTGATTTGTTGATTTGCTTAATATTACTTCGCTTTTGATTTTGATTGATTGATTTGCTTAATTTTACTTCGCTTTTTGTTTTTGATTGATTGATTGGTTGATTTGCATTATTTTACTTCGCTTTTTGTTTTTGATTGATTTGTTGATTTGCTTAATATTACTTCGCTTTTTGTTTTTGATTGATTGGTTGATTTGCGTAATATTACTTCGCTTTTGATTTTGATTGATTTGTTTAATTTTACTTCGCTTTTTGTTTTTGATTGATTGGTTGATTTGCTTAATATTACTTCGCTTTTGTTTTTGATTGATTGATTTGCTTAATTTTACTTCGCTTTTTGTTTTTGATTGATTGGTTAACTTGCTTAATATTACTTTGCTTTTGTTTTTGATTGATTCATTGATTTGCTTAATTTAACTTAGCTTTTCTGGCACGTTTGGCTAATCGCGAGAATGAGTATTAATGGTGACAAGATGAAATGGACGAAGGCACAAACACAAGCATATGAACAGGACACAACGCAAGTCCCACACAGTATTTTATTGGCTGTGACAGGGGCGGCCCAAGATATTTTCACCCGGACGATGTGGATTTTTGGTTCCCCTCTACTTTATACTCCCAATATAAACTTGACTATGTTACATATTTACTGATTAAAATAAGAAAAATAATAACATATTTTTAAATACTTTCAGTGTTACTGTTCTTCGTTTATTGTTGGTATGCATGTATTTAATACCTCATATAATAATAATATTTACCGGCCCCCGTGGCGGAGTGGTTAGCACGTCGCGTCTGGGCATGGATGTTTGCGAGTGTCCATTCATCAATGTCATCCCCATCACTTCGCCAAAAGTGGCACAAAAAACGAAGTAAAATAAAGTAAATCAATCAATAATAATATTTATTATTTTTTATCCCTGCCAGGGATGATTTCATCCCGCAGAATTAAAATGGAATTGAAAGCATATATACTCTGTCCAGGATATCTCTGGAGCAAGATAGTTAGGGAAGAGTATACTTGCGCAGATACTTCTTTTCGTTCGCTTGCTCCAGAGACAGCCGGAACAAAGTATAGTATACCATTTCTTACCTAACAAACACAAAGGAAAAATATTCGTTTTCATTAATTGGCGTCATCAAAGATTCCCTTGCCGGAAAGTTGTCAAAAAGGACACCATTCTGCAAATGATCAACCTCACCGAGCCGAGACAACAACAGGCTGTTTTCATGGCATAGTGCTGACATATTACTTGTAGGCCTTTTAAAGCGTTCACAAGAAACTTGTCGGTAGGTTAAATAGACATTAATTTTGAACTTGGCAATAGACATTTGGTCAATTTTTCGGTGTAAAGCCCTCTTTAGACGCAAGCATTTTTCTTAACATTTATGCCATGACCAAAATGCTACCGTGTAAGGCGAAAAATCTTATGGAATTTCAGATGCCATGGCATATTTCATGGCATTTCTCAAGGATAGGCTCGGTCCGTAGCATTTTTCGTAGCGTAACCAATCAGAAGCGACCTCTAGGTCACGAGTGCTGTTGTAATGGCGGCCGCGTCAGATGTAAACTATGTATCACTTCACATTTTTAAAAGCCGATAACTATTGAACCGAGAGGAATAACGTTTCGTATAAAACTTTATTATGTATAAAACAATGGCGCTGCTTAAATACATACTTTACAACGTTTACTGTACACGTATGGAAGAAAATTTTAGTTGTTTCAAATGTAAACACCATGCACTCATCATGTGCCTTTCATGCTGTATATGTTATACATTGTAATCGCAAAAGCTAGCCGAAAAGTTACATCAAATGCTTGCGTACTACAAAGTACTATCGGCTATAAGATTTTTTGAAGCTTTTACATAGCATTTATGCTAGCAATAATGCTAATGCTAAAGGATATGCTTTCGTCTAAAGCCGGCGTTACAACTTCCATAGCTCTTTTTGTGCACGAGTTTGTATTTTCTTATAATATAAATATACTGTTTCTATATTAAGTGTATAAGCTTTAATGGTCTAGGTTAGAACCTATGTTGTTAGGTTCTTAGAACTGCAAGGCAACAGTTTAGTTACTGACTGGTAACATACAAACTTGCAAAAAAACCTAACTCATGAAATGGAATCACAAATACGCCACTGTGTCCCCACCCCCACCCCAAAAGCAAAAACCTTAATTCGTATAGAGCTGAAGAGTCACCAGAATGCATCCATCTGGATTAGTTAGTGATCACAATGAAATGGATCAACTCTGCTCCATCATCCAAGGACTACAAGATAATACCTCTTGCAACGGGCAATATAGAGGCTCCACGCTCTAGCCCCGTGGGAACCAGTATGTAGATATATGCTAATTGCCCCACTTTCACCAACACGAGATACCTTTTACCTGACTTGCGCCAGGTACAATAGATTTCAAAAGATGCCATTAATGTGATGGAGTGGACTCAAATTCAGCAATGTGCAGGCTACAGTGCACTTTACTCAAGTGTGCTTAGTCTCTGTATGATTTGAGTACTACTACTACACAACAACAACAACTGACTTCTTTGAGCTAACCAAATGCATTTATGCCTGCGTAAACAAACAAAAATGCTTTAATGTGGTACATTTGACTATTATGTTTATGACAAATCGTTTAGTCAAAATGGTTACTTAATTGGGTAACTTTGAATGACAATTTAATCAAAATGATTACTAAATTCCGTAAATCTGACTGAATTAATTGGTTAAGACAAAGTAAAATCATAAGGTGGCCTTTACTAAATTTAGTAAATTTAAGTTACTTGATTGCCACAAATAATTTAGTAGAAATGGTTACTAAATTTGGTGAATTTGACTCGAATAATTTAGACGAAATTATTACTTAATGTGGTAAAAGTGACAATGTGCAAATATTTTAGTCAAAATTGTTACTAAATTTTTTGATTATGGCAAATAATTTAATCAAAAAGGTTAGCAAATTTGGTTAAATTAATTGGTTACGGCAAATTAAAGGTGGAGGATTGCCTTTACTAATTCGGTAAATTTCATAAGTTATTTTGGTGGCGAACAAATAATATTTACTCGTCGAAAATGCTTACTAAATTTGGTCAACTAAACTAAATTGTTTGGTTACGGCACACTTACCATTCTGTTCGGCTAGAGAAGTACCTGGAAGTACAGGAGATATTACATTAAATATGTATACAGTTATATAGCGTAGTAACAAATTGCAGAAGAAATGAACTAACTTTAAAAACTCCAGTATTTAAATGCACACACGATAAAACTGATTTGTTTGAATTAACAAAACACATTTGGTTACGTTTTAGTAAAAACGAACAAAAAATTGTAACATTTACTAATGCATTCTTATGTGTGTCCGTTAGAAAAATAACTTGGCATTTTTTTTCCTCAGCCGTGCATGTTTCTGTCATTTCATCTTCATCGTTGCGATAAAAGAAAACTACATGACAGAATACCAGCTACCAGTCTCTTTCCCCACATCGTATATTTCCACATTGGCAACTTCTCGACTAGATTCCAGATAACATTCCCACATCCGTCAACATCGCAAACAAGCGAAAAGAATGACATTCATACGTGCGCCTCCTGTAAATAAGTGCATGCTATGCTTGTTAGCCACAGAAGTGTATTACTATTGTTCGTTATCGAGTAAATTGTCCTCCAACATTGTTCTAGGATCTCCGAACATTTGCAGCCGGGATTTAAAAGAAATATCAGTGTTGCCAACAATGTTAATGCAAGTCACTAATAATTGCTTCGGTTGGGTGCGGGTGCGAAATCTGGGGGGCAAAGGGGAAAAACATAATTAACCAAATACAGTGAAGCTACTTCAAAAAAGCCCTGCACGTCGCAACAGGCACAGCAAACAGTGGGGTATAGTCGAATTACTTTCGGAACATTTCCAGCGAACTGCGCGAATCTGTCTAGCGAGCCTAGTGGGCGTGTAGAACCTGAGCAAGGGGCTTAGCGATGGGTTCAGGGTTGTGATGACGTCAGTGGCTCGCTTGGTTAATTGGCTGCTTCGAGAGTTGTGACTCGTTCCGATGCTTGAAATGCATAACAGCCAAAGATGTTCCGGAAATAATCTCCCTCTACTACGGAAACTCGGGCTAGCGAGGGAGAGCACCATACTAAAGTGGATAAGGGTTAAATATTGGGCAACTCTAATAATAGCAGGGGGAGACACTATCAAAGGGAAGGCTCTCATACAACAAGTAAGGGGAGGCGAAATGGCCTCGTGGGCAAAAGAAGTTAAAGGTAAACTTTTCGAGATCGGGTTGGGATGGGTATGGGAAGAAGAGCACGTAGACCAAGGAATACTTGAACTCGTTAAACAGCGACTAGTGGCAAGAAATAAGGATGGAAACTCCAACGAAAATATCACTAGACCTCCAGGCAATGGACATTCGGGAATGGGGACAAGCAAATTATATGAATAAAGTAAGCAAGGAAGCAGGAGAGGAATTAGTATGGCTGAGATTGGGGGGTGGAGACAGTGCGGTGAAAAGAGAGACAGGTACATATGAATGTATAACATGTAAGGGGAATGACGGGAAGGATTACCTGTTTCCATGTGCGGGAACGCGCGCCCTGCACGACAAATGGCTGGAGGGTGTGGGAAAAGACGAAGCACTCAAATTAGTTGTGTAACAGAGTGCAGCAAGTGTGGAAAAGTGGGAGTGTTTTTGGTGAAAGTGAAGCAAAAGAGAAGTGAGGCGAGGAAGAAGGAAGAAAGACTGGAAGAAGAACGAGGGGAAAGAATGTGAACATAGGGGACAAAGTAAGAGACAGCATAAAAGATAAACTCAATGCTATATATAACCTATGTATTGTAGAGAAAAAAAAAATCCAAATGTTATGTAGTCCGTACAGCCTATGGCTCGCACATGAAAGAACAAATCTAATCTAATCACTAAATCACCAGGTCGCTGTATCAATCCTGTGTCTTCAAAATACATTACCGATTTCAAGATAAAAATTCAAATATAAACAAAATTATCTGGAAATTTTTATTCCAATTTTAAAGGTAAGCAGCTGTTCCGAATCACACTTTAATCAGTAGGACCAATTCCAATGATGCAAAAAGTGAACTTAAACTCGTAGTAAATTTGCATTAATAAGACTATATTAAGTCAAATGCCGTTTGTACTTTTTATCTTATTTATTTGAAATAAGTAAAAGTCACTTGCGTAACAGGAACTAAAGAAATATGAATGAGTCAGCACTTGTTTACAACCTTGCAACATAACAAATAGAAAGAGAGAGTGAGAAATACGTCATTCATTTCCTAGTGACGCAGTTGTATCTTCGAACATTATTTTAGTCTGGGCAACTAAGTGCATTCCAAATGTGATGTAAACAGAATTTCTATTATGTTTATGGCATGCCCACAGGATAAATCCAATAATATTTCCATATGAATAAGTAGGCACAAGGCCAGGCCGTGCTTCAAGAGTTATGTCCATTTTCCCACCTCAAATATTATGTAATTCTGAATCTACATCTTCTGCTCCTCCAGAGGATGTCGTCGCCGTGTAATCAAGGGGTCCCGTGTTCAATACAGGTTCGAATTCCACTTTAAAGTGTAGGACCATTCCTGATTAGTCTGTACATAAATTGGACTTGCAAATAAACTTTCGAATCTATATCTTCGAAACCGAATGGATGTGGTATTAAAAAATTACAAATATCAATGGCATAACAAAACACAACGTAGGGAAAAACAGTTAACATTCTGGAAAGACACTCAACTTACAGCCTAGACTGCATTTCTTGCACACTAACGTGGCTCACCTGGAGCCACAGCCAGTATAAACCTATGTGAATGTTTGTGTTGCGTTTATGTTCTTCCATCTTATTTCATATCATCGCAATTATCTTCATCGTCACGATTTACCAAAATTTGCATAAGAGCGACGCAAAATAACGAATCATTCATTCGAAAAACTGATATGCTATCGAATGGGCACTGTGCGCCACGATCTGGCCATTTGGTTCTGCATTATTTGATCCGAGTTTATGCACAGAGAGGCTAATAGGGACTAGGACTACAGTTTAAAGTGGGGTTCGAACCACTAAGTACCTCAACCGGGTATCGAACCCGGAATCCCTTGCTTACAAGGCGATGGATGACGTTGCTGTGCATTATCTAATTGTGTTTCTAAGAAAAACTTATCACCCCCCCCCCTATTACCACTGGACATGTATGTATCTTAAAAATAGGATTAAATACTGAATAAGGAACGTAACTATTAATTTATACACGATCAGTTAATGCACCGCTGGACCGATGATGAGGTTGAATGATGGATTACGGCCCGTTTCGCCTTACTGCGTTTTCACCTCTACCAATACAATTTCGCGTGATTTATGTGACACTAACTTTCTAAGGCGAAACGGGACATCCCATTTTGCCTTACATAAAAAAAAAACCACCAGGGAATATTATCGACATTAGGGGTCATTATTATTAATGTATTATTATTATTATTAACCTAACCTAACCTAACCGA
This sequence comes from Lepisma saccharinum, assembly GCF_977018435.1. Classification (NCBI taxonomy): domain Eukaryota; kingdom Metazoa; phylum Arthropoda; class Insecta; order Zygentoma; family Lepismatidae; genus Lepisma; species Lepisma saccharinum. The sequence goes on from NC_139229.1 coordinate 15,585,674, forward strand.
CAGGACAATGGGAGCGAAGGTAGGCAACATCAGAAGTTCTGCGCTCTGCATTATGAATTACCCTTGAAGTCGATAATATCCCCAGGTGGGAAATTTTTTGTGTGCAAGGCGAGACATAAATCTTCTTTGTTACTGTCCTTCAAAGCCGTATAATCCCAATAAAATAACCCTTGCCTTCCAAGTTCATTGGAACCACCGATTATAGTACAACAAATTCTAAAAAGTACATTTTCATTATTATTTTTTAAGTACTTGGTAAGTATTTCGGGAGGGTCGGATTAAGACAAAATTGGGCCTGATGCTTGAAATCTTCGGTGAACAATAAACACAACGACATTATAGTTACGTCATAATAAGTAATAAGTAATGTTATAATAAGGCGTCTAGGCGTCCGAAATTGGGGCTCCAAATTTCATTCTAAGATTTATTTTCAGGTTAATATAGCAAAAGAAAACTGTTCAATTCGGAAAATTCTCGTCTGTTTTCATCTGGGCCTATTTCAGGAATGGGCCTAATGCCGCAGCATCAGTAACACCCACCTTAATCCGGCCCTGCCCTGGACCCCCCATAAATACGTCCTTGTCTATGTGCATATGTTTCCAATAGATAGAGGCACATATTTTTTGTAAATAAAAAAGCAAAATTTCGGTACAAAAACGAAGCCAATTTCGGGTTCAAAAGCAGTAAATAAAATAAAATATCGGTGTTATAGCGGTGAAAAAATGGATGAAAGTGGTACATAAAAAGACGTATTGGTTTTAAAATTGTGAATATAATCCTAAATTTGATTTAAAAACTACACTTATTCCACAGAATTAACATTTCACTTCTAATAGCACATTTATGTAGTTATCAGAGTTTTAAGTTTATTTCTGTGTAAAGGAGTCCATTTTTGCTTCTCCAATATTAACAGCAGAATTAATTAATTTTCCGGGAATTGCATAACTCTCAGGATAATTCAGACCTCAGAAGGTGTCGCGTCGGTGAATAAACCCCGAATTTCGTGTTTAAGAGTCAATTTCGCTTTTTGCAGTTCACTTCGCATTATTTCGTGACAAAATATGGTCACAAAATGCATCTCTCACCTTTCAAAAACATGAAAAATTAACACTACAATGTGTTTTTTCAAATTTCGTTTTTTCGTTAAAAACGAAATATTCATGCCCCTACCAATAGATTATTCATTTTATTTGGCTCTTTAATTCTGAACCGTGGGAATGCAACTGGTGTTGGGCGGACTGCAGCAGTGAGGAAGATGGCGTTACGAGATGACCAACCTGTTTCCAGGTAGCCTCAAGACAGAAGCCAGCCAGGTAGCACAGAAATATTTTCCGTTAGCTATCACCAAACACCTCAAGAACCCGGGTGTCTGGCCGACTCACTGGCGCCGACGCTGGACATTCCAAAGGGCGGTCGAACCTCACTGGACAATAACACCGTCAGCTCCCAGCTGATTGTCACCTACCTGTTTAGGCGACTGCATTGTCGTCTTCCTGGTTAGGTGAGCGTTTCCTCGCCTTCAAGCCGAGGCAGTAATGAACTACTCCCAGACAGGTAGGGGAAGATCCTGGGACATAAAGAAGATCCTGCAGTCCAAGACAGAAGGTGGGTTATATTCGCAGCAAGATACTAGACAAACCGTCGCCGACGCGACGAAAGCTATTGAGGATTTGTTCCTGATCCGCCTGCATGATTTAGCTGGCAACAATTGATCTTTTGGGAAGGAAAAGTGTGGTCATTCTGTACACCCTGACGTCCAAATTACGGTGGTATAACTGGTTTGTGAAAGATAATATCTTATGAGGATGTCAACAATGAAAATAGCAGTTTTTGGAAGTGCAGGTGCAAAATTGTGAGGGACAGTCTCTTCCAAAGCAAATCTTTCTTATCCGTTTGATTAAACTTCAGCAAGTGGGCTGAGGCGAAAATTCCGTGTTTCCAGCTGAAGTGACAATGAGCAAACTCTCAGGCAAGATGGATAAAAGTCATAATTTTTTATTTAAAAAAAATATTTTTTGTTGATTTTTCATTTAAATCGATTTTTTTATATTAAAAAAAACACGCTTAAAATTGTTTGTACGTTTTCTGGCACCACACATATAGATATATGTTTTTTTATAGAAAGCCTTTTCTGGTAAACGGCCCTGTAAAGTATTTGAACAATTTGATTAAAGCAAATAAGATATTACAGTGATTTGCTTTATTTTACTTCGCTTTTCGTGCCACTTTTGGCTAATTTGCGAAGATGGAGATGAGTGATGATATGATGAAATTGATGAATGAACACTCACAAACATCCAAGCTTGGGTTGGGATTCGAACCCGGGACTCCTGATAAGAAATTATATGTAAATATAAATTTTTTTCTGGTTCTGATACTGCGTACATGGAAATGTTCTGATTTCTACAAAATCCTTATGTACATTATTCTATAAATTATGTATTTTAAGTGATTTAAAACAATCCACTAGCCTTGTAATCAAGGGGTCCCGGGTACCATTCCCGATGGAGGTTCGGATTCCACTTTAAACTGTAGGTCCAGTCTCGATTAGCCTTAATGTGCATAAAGTGAACTTAAGACACCAAATCAATCAATCAATTAATCAATTAAATCAATCCATTTGCTCCCAGGGCAGTTCCAGCAACCCAAGACTTTATGAAAATATGCATAAAGCATTCCACCCACTACTAGTCTCATTGTCTACATGCTGAATCATAGAAGCATCCCCACCCTGGGGAAGAAAAATAAATATATACATATAACAGCATGTATTCACTATCTAGCTTACGTGTAGATAAGATCGCCAAAAACTGTTTAGGAACAAGTGCACTGACAAGAAGAAAAATGCCAAGTAGATAAAGAATTGAATATTTATTGCATAACAAAAAGGACGTTAGGTCCGGTTGACGAAAAGTACAATTTCGGATTAATATTTTATGCATATTATTTATAAATAGTAGTGTACATAGATCTTCTTTGGTACTGTCATTCAAAGGCGTATGAGCTCAATATAATCAGTAAGTTTAGGGGAAAGTTAAGTTTCTGAAACACTAAGTGTGACTCAGTTGTTAGCATATGCAGATGATGTAGACTTATTAGGGGATGATATAAATACAATTAAGAATAATGCTAAAATATTTTTCAAAGCAGCTAAAGAGATAGGTTCGGAAGTTAGCAAAGAGAAAACTAAATATATGCTTACAGGCCGAAACCAAGCGTTAGGTAATAATCAAAATCTAATTATTGATAACAACTCGTTTGAACCAGTTTCCAAATTCAAATGCTTAGAAGTAATATTAACAAATGAAAATGATATTAAAGAGGAAATAAAAAGTAGGCTTAATTCAGTAAATGCATGTTACTTCTCTCTTCATAAACTTTTGTCTTCTCGTTTAATATCTAAGAAACTAAAAGTTAAAATATACAAAACAGTAATTTTGCCTGTAGTATTATATGGATGTGAAACTTGGTCCCTTACATTGAAAGAGGAACATAAATTGAGAGTATTTGAAAATAAGATCCTTAGGAAAATATTTGGACCTAAAAGGGATGAGGAGACAGGTGAGTGGAGAAGGTTACATAATTTAGAACTACATGATTTGTATTCATGTCCAGATATTATTAGAATAATTAAATCAAGAAGACTGAGGTGGGCAGGCCATGTGGCACGAATGGGAGAGGAAAGAGGAGTTCACAGGATTCTTGTTTGGAAACCTGATGGTAAGAGACCTGTATTAAGGCCAAGACGAAGATGGAGGAATAACGTTGAGATGGACCTAAAGGAAATCGGTGGGGATGGAAAAGAGTATATAGATCTTGCTCAAGATAGGGACAGATGGAAGGCCTGTGTTGATGCAGCCATGAACCTTCGGGTTTAATAAGGCTAGAGAGTTAGTTAGTTAGGGGAAATAATAAAAAAAGCTATTATATAGGTACAACAAATACTGCACAAGTATATTTTCATTATTTAGTTTTAATAGTTAATAATATTTTCGTAAACCGTATTTTTCCTTAACAATACAATATTAATATATTTAATTAATATTCCATCCTTGAATTTTACTGTGTTTATATTAATTTCATATTTTATGTAAATTATAATGCATTATATTAGTATCTCTTTACATTTTTTGTTGTACGTGGTGGTGCTTCAGATCTGAAACAATGAGCGTAAAGATAATACGTTGCAATATTTGAAATTTTACATTCCTATGGGCTATTTTTGTGCTGAATAGTCTGATATTTTATGTTACTCTTTCAATTAAACTTGTATTATTATTATAACGTATTGTTTTAGTAACTATACTTTCTGTTGTGTACATTTACTTTAACGTTGACATGTTTAGGAGAAAATGTAGAACATTGGATTTGGGCATTCGCCTGTTGCATTCAAATAAATAAATAAAGTATTTTTGAGGGGTCCGGACCCTTTGACCGCCCTTAAATACTAACCGAGGACGAGCGCGAGACAAGACTGACTCTCGTCTCGTTCCTTCAAGTGTGCTTTTTCGTAACGGTGTGTACTTCGAAACAGTCAAACAACCGTGAATTGTGAAGGAGGCGGTGCCTTGGGAAACTCAAGGAAAAAACAATACCTGGGAAGTAGTAGGTTTTGTGGCATCACTCGAAGTGTACATCCAACAAAGGTTTCTCGTTGAAGATAATTGTTGGTAGCGTTTGCGGCTGTGAATGGCAGGAAATGATAATGAGGAACTTCCATTCACGCGAAGAACGGCAGTGAATGACTCGTAAATAAAGGACGATGAAAGAAAAACGGGAATTGAAGATCAAACAGCACAAACAGGGCATTGTATTTGAGCAACAACTGCATGATGCTACCTTTCTCATGAGACGAAACTGAATGGAAAAACAGGCGATTATAGGGAATGTTTCTTTAAAAAGTCAGATTCAGACCTATTGTCAGTCACTGTAGTGCTGTTGCTGTTTTAAGTCCACTTTATGCACAGTAAGGCTAATCTGGACTGGACCTACAGTTTAAAGTGGGATTCGAACCCCTATGTGCCTTCACCGGGTATCGAACCCCTTGATTACAAGGCGACGACGCTACCACTGCGCCATCGGGGAGGCCGTCAGTCACTGTAGAATATCTGTTTATATCAGAAAACTATTCTCTGTACTCTGTAAGATCGAATGATCATCTTCACGTCAGCCAAGGCGCTATATAAAAAAAAAAAAAGTAGCTGGGAAGGTAAGAGAGGGTGGGGCGGCACACCCAATACAACAACATCACGTGCAAAATATATATTTATGGCAAAACTTGAGGCCGGAGCCAGTGATGGTACCATAGTGGGGCAGGAAGGCGGGCGCCCCAGTTCACAGCCAAACGAGTGTACGAAAGAGCCAGAGCTGGCTCCAAAAGAGCTAAGTTGGCAACATTGCTCGCAGCATCCGCAGAGAGGAAGAGAGGAGAGCCTCGCGGAAACCCTCCCTCATGCTTCATTCTTGCAGTGGATGGAGAATAGTAGACTCTAATTCGCCGCCTGCTTGGTAGCTCATAGTGCCCTAAACCGAACTCCAACTTGCTCTTGCGTGGGAAGCGGATATGGAATGAGGCTATGAAGAAAATAGCTTCAGGCGTTGAACGGGAGGGGAAAGGGGAGCATTCATTCAAGCAGATTTTTCTAATCATAGCAAAATTGTTGGTTTTGGAGAGGCGAAAGGGAGGGGAGTTAACTTACGCAGCTGCATGTGGAACAAAGAAAAATAACAGACGATAATAAGGCAAGCAATTGGCGCGCATCATTACCATTTCTTCATCCCCCCTCCCACAGACGTAGCGATAATGCTGACCTCTCGTGACACGCATATGCTTTTTGCATGTTGGCAGAGATTATTCTGGCGCCTAGCAGACGAACTACAGGTCATATGTCATACACATGTTCCAACAATTCAAAAACAAGAAACCTTGATCCCAGAGAAACTCCCAAGGGAACGAGAGAAATAAAAGGCTCAAGTTTGACGTGTTTGACATTATCTTCGTCGTAAAATTTACGATTTTTCGCTTGTTGGTTTTTACGACCAAATATCTGATAACAAGATCGTATAAAGTTTTTCCCGAACAAGCATTTCTTCGTTGTTACGTTACACATAAGTATTACAAGTGAAAAACTTCATCTGTGGCCAGTATCGTTTGATGTACGAAGAAACTTCGTGCCAGAATTACGAGATACAGGGTGCCTCACAAAAAATTGTCATATATATTTCATAGGAAAAACTGCGACCAAAATAATAATAATTGCATCGATGGACTATGAGAAGTGAAATATATAATTAGTAAATAATAGAATATGTCCGCCATTTTAGGCGAAATGGGCTATCTCTTTTCGACGAATACCATTTCGCCTAAATGGAATGGAAATATCGAACAGTCACGTGAGCACTGTCACACAATCCAACAGCCGGCGGCGTTTGTCGTATTTTCTACAAGATAACAGACAATATACAAAGTAACATATTTACAAAAGGAAACAGTGCAGCAATATAACAGGATTAGGTTCATAGGCGCCGACTTAGGGGGGGGGGGGGCAACGCACTTTCTGCCTCCCAGAATTCACGTAGAGGGACACACTTTATATAGCCTATATTTACACATATAAAATATTGTTCATGCTACAAGTGGAAGCGTTTTTTTATGTTGAAAGCTGGACACGATGTTTTGAAAAATATGATGAATAAGAATTTTCGGAATCCCATGTATTCCTTATGGGGAATCAACTTCAACATCAAATTACAGCTAATCAACTTGAAGTTCCGACTTTTGCGCTGGTGAAATGCATCTTCAAACTGCCCTCTTCCCGTTGACATCTTTTTCTATTCCATCGGAAATTTTATATTCCCAAGAGAACGAATCAAATCATACTCCCATATGATCAATGCTTTTTTCCTTGCCTCCTGGCAGTGTTGCCAAACCTGATGCGCAAATGAGAACTAAATTTCACCTTAAATGGAGTTAAAACTGACTTTCAAGGAGCTAGACTTACGAAGGCTGTATGAAGTGCCTCCTAGGGTAATGTTAGTTGTCAAAGGGGTGGGGGCACTGCTATTATTGTTAACTCTAAATTGATGACAATCTATTCTTAGTTTCCAACATCTAGATCCGGCGGCATCGCCCATCTCAATAATCCACCGATGGTCATATGAAATCGAAAATAAAGGGTTCCCTGATAACAATATTATGTCCATTTCACGTCAAACACGGCGCTATAAAGAAGTAGCTGGGGAGATAAGAGGGAGTGGGGCGACGCGGGGAGGGGGGCGCCCCAGTTCACAGCCGAACGAGTGCACAAAAGAGCCAGATCTGGCTCCAAGAGAGCTAAGTTGGCACACTGCCACGGACGGAAGAGCTTGGGAAGAGTCCCGTGGAGACTGTCTCTGATTAGGTTAGGTTATTATATTATTAACTTAACGTAACCTAACCTTAAACTATAATTAAGAATGAATTAACATAACGTTATCTCCCTGTTGAGAGATCTTTAAATTTCCCTCATTTGAACCATTTCCCTTTCAACCAATGCGAAATCGAGTTAGGCGAAAGGGGATATTCCGTTTCGCCTAAAATGGCAGCCGGGTCACTAATGACGTTATCTTGTGCTGAAAAGAAATTAGACGAAAGGGAATTAGGCGAAACGGGACTGTACTTCGGTGTTGATGCCGTCGCCGATAAAGACTCCGACAAAATATTCCGAACGTTTGCAAGCTCTTAGAGAATTGGTTAGTTCTTTGGAACGGACACCATGGGCATTAAACGTGGTTTCCCTCAGGTGACATCCACAGAAGGGAAAATGGTGCAACGTTCCCTTGGAAACACTCTGTTACTCATCCCGTGAATAAGCCAGGAGTCCTGTGGGAGCATAGGTGGCAATGAATAGTAGGAAACACCGAATTGAATCAAGAGTGAGCTCGTATCCGCCGGATTAACATCTAATGTCCTGAGACGAACACCTGCCAGCAATCGAGCCTCTGTGTGTGAGACTGGGAACGATCCCATCAGAAAGAAGTCCTCCGTTCTCCCACGGAGTCTCTCAATGAGGCTTGGAGGCTCACCAAGCGAGACGACCCCGTTCTCGTGGACAAGGACTCTCGCAGGCAATATGAAAGAGTGATTTGAAAACACCGTGTATTTCGTCACAGTGACTTCTTCTTTCTTGTAAGCTGACGAGAAAAGTCAAGTTTCGGTCTCGTCTAGGTATTGTCTCGAGATGAACCCGTGTAAAAATCGAAACGAGAACGAGACCAGAGCTTTATCGAGACGAGACCCAGAACAAGGCCTCTGTAAAATCGAGTCCTCGCAGATGGCACAGTGGTAACGTCGGCGCCTTGTAATCAAGGGGTTGTGGGGTCGATACTCGGTGGGGATACATAGTGGTTCGGCTTCGGTTGGAGAATTGGACAAGACAGGAAGAAGAAATAAAAAGCCATGAGAGAGATGAGAAATAGAAATGAAACAAAAGACACTGGCGAGAAGAGAGAGTGATAGCTAGAGATAAAAGAGACAGGCAGCTCGAGACATAGAGGGAGAAATAAAAACTAGGAACGAGCGAAAGAAGAAATAAAAGGAAAAAAACATGAGAAATGACAGAGAGAGAGAGAAATAAAGAGAGAAGGCAAGACAGCGAGATAAAAGAGAAATGAAGCTAGAAAGAGAAAGGGGAGATAAATAAAGATACTGGAAAAGACAGAAAGAGAAAATAAAAAGGAAAGATGTATGAGAAATAAGTGACATACAGTGTTGAGAAAAGGGAGAGAAGGATAGCATAACGAGAGATAAAGGGGAAATGAAGCTCGAGAGAGAGACAAAGGGGAAGATTGTGAGGAAGAGAGATAGGGATAGGGGGAATAAAAAACAGGAAAAGACAGAAAGAAAAATTAAAAAGGAAAAGAGACATGTAAAATTATGGAGAAAGGGAGGGAAATAAAAATAAAACAAGAGGTTCATGGTGGGGAGAAAAAAGAGCGAAACATATATATATATATGGGAAATAAAGAGGGAGATAGAAGGTATGAGGAAGAGAGATAGAGGCAAGGAGAAATAAAAATTTGATAAGACAAAGAAGATTAAGTAGGAAAAGAGATTTGAGAAATTAGCGAGATAGGGAGAGAAATAGAAATATAAACAAGGCACTCATAGTGGGTGAAAGAAAAAAGGTAAAAGAGGAATAAAGGGCGCGCGCGCGCGAGAGAGAGAGACAGAGAGAGAGACAGAGGGAGAGAGAGAGAGAGAGAGAGAGAGATATAGGGGAAGAGATAGAAATATGAAGAAATAATAGAAAACTGGAAAAGATAGAAGAAATCAAAGAAAATGAGCTGAGAAATGGAGAGGGAAATAGAAATAAGACAAGAGGCACAGTGGAGACGGAAGAGAGCGAAAGATAGCTAGAGATAAAGGAGAGAGAAAGAAGGGTAGAGAGAGAGAGCAAAATGAAAAACGAGACAGAGAAATAGGCTGATTCCAAGAAAGATAAAACAACAAAAAAAGGGGGGGAAGGGAAGATCATCCTGTAGCAATTGTCTTGAAACAGAGAAGAATACAGCGGATTTAAAAGTCATGTCCGTCTACGTCAGCAGCAATTTCGTTTCTTTAAAAAAGAATGTCGAGAGACACACATGGGAAAAGGCAGAGTTCTTCCCACCGTATTAATGATTCGCGTGGATTCATTCTTCCTGGGCGGAACAATCGTACAAGAGGCCACGTGACCATAATCACGGCTCCGTTTGTTGCTTCCCATAACCCTGTCTTCCGCTTCGGGTCGTGTATTCTCTCCCACGGGTTAGCATCCGTGAAGCATTGCGGGGGGGTTTCACACGAAAGTCCTCCGACCGTGATTTCTGTGATCTTCCTTCTCAGTCGAGCAACGCCCGAGAGAGAAGTTGCTGATGGAAAAACTGTGATTTTTTTGCGATCATCTGTTAAACTGTGATTTTGCGATCACTGTGATTTCTATTTGGCAATCACAGTTCGCTTTAACTTTGATTTTGTGTGATTGCCGTTATCACATGACCGCAGTGGCGGATCTAGAAGTTACAGTTGGGAGGGGCGAATTCAGTGACATACTTCACCTCACCGAGAATCAAGTCTAACCTACACTTACACTGTTTTATATGAACAATATATAGTACTGTGGACAGGAACCAAACAGATTTCCATATTCCATTAGCGTACTGTTTTGCAAAAATAAGAGTCCAGGGCTGGAATAAATGGTCATTGAGTTTGAGTAATGTTTTAAGTCCACTTTGTGCACAGATTGGACCTACAGTTTCAAGTGGAATACAAACCTGTATGTGCCTCCAGCGGGTATCGAACCCAAACCCTTTGACCGGTCGGTCGACCTCCCCTAAAGATTGGCATCGTTCATTTCAATTACTAAAAGAGCAGAAATGTTGTTATTTGTATTGTTAACAACAGATTTCTGTGGCGGAGTGGTTAGCAGAGCGTACTATGACGTCAGGAGTCCAGGGTTGGAATCCCAGCCTGGGCATATGGTGTTCTTTATGAGTGTTCATTCATCAATTTCGTCACATTTTATCAACCATCATCGTCGCGATTAGCCAACAATTTACAGAAAAGCGACGCAAAATAACCTAATTCTATCAATCAATAAATCATTTTACTTCATTTCTGATTACCGTGGCAATGAGATGAATTATAAGACCAACATACAATTAACCATGTATTCGAGCCTTGGACCCTATTTTTGCAAAAATTAAACAAAATAAAATGAAGCTAATCTCTAGAATTTGGTTTCTGCTGAAGAGGTTTTCTCGGAATATGAACTATAGGTGATTTCCGGATAGGCCTAAAGCCCTACGACACGGAATAATATGAGAGAGAACATTAAAAAAAGAAATAGGTGCATTAAGAGAGGAGGTGAGGGCTAGAAAAAGAATCGAGAGAAAAATGAGAGGGAGCTCCATCTTGCAACAGGAAAGTAGGAAAGCAGAACAACACTACACTCTGTCCCGGGAGTCTACGGAGGAAGCGAACGAAAATAAACCCTCTGCTGAGGTAGGACTCGACCAATGAACATGTGAGAGGGGAAGAAAGAGAGTGCATGGAGGGGAAAACGCGGCTGCACCCATTTGCACTAGCTTTCTGCATTTTCTGCTCGGCAGATTCCAGAGAAAGAATGAAAGGAAAGAAATGGTAATCTGCAAAATGAAAACAACAGCAGAAAGAGGAACAAAAGATAACAAATTAAAGGAAGAAATGGATAAAAGGTATTCACCGAGCTGCGCATGCAAGACGTAAATTTAGAACTGCGCACATGCGGAAATTGTCAACCAAAGACTGAGACCAAGAGCATAGATGTCTGCGCAAATCTCAAACATCTGCGCGTGTGGACGCTCCTCTCAGTCCTTTGTCCCCCTGTTGCTCAATTCCCTTCTACCCTAGTGCTGAAACAGTATTAATGGAATTCGAAAATGTTGCTTTCCTTTTTCTTGATATATTCGTTTTTGTACAACGATGAAAAATCTTCGTCAGCGTTCACGCGAGTAAAATCAAAGAACTAAGTGACCAGGACAAGAAGAATCAGGCCTATGAAATCTTATTACAAAAATACAAGGAGGTTGACGCAGTAGTAAGGAAAATCAATTCCATGAGGACTGTTTACCGAAAAGAGTTGGCCGAAGTGAACAAACCAATCAGTTCGTTCTGGTGCTGGGGATAATGAAGTTTACAAGTCCATGTTAAGGTAATTTCATTGGAATTTTGACTGATCAAGAATCTACGAGAGAGTACGAATTATTTTCTGCCTTGCAAGCCTAATCGCAACGATATGATTGAATGTTGATTTTATTGAACCGATGACACCATGGTAACTCTGTCGCCATGTAATCAAGGGGCCCCGAGTTCAATTATAGATCAAGCCCGGATTAGCCTATAGTATTAGTGTCCGTGGCGGAGTGGTTATCACATCACGCTCTGACGCCAGAGGTCCCAGGTTTGAATCCCGACCTGGGCATGGGTGTTTGGGTGTCCATCATACATTACCCATCCCCATCTTCGTAATTAGCCAAAAATAGCGGGAAAGCGAAGTAAAATAAGCCAAACCACAAATGGTAACAAGGTGGTACTTTTTTCAACCCCGCAGGAAGTGTGCTTTAAAAACTTATCTTACCTATCTCCATGGCAATACTGTATGGGTAATGCTCTAGAAAGCCATATGTCCCAAGTTCGAACCACAGTCATGTGCGTGTCTATCACTGTGTTCGTACCATCACCATTTAATCACTTCGTCACCCATTATCATCGTCGCGATTAATCCAAGAGGTAAAAGAGCGACATGAAATAATGAAAATATAAATAACTTGTACATTGTAATTAATTTGTTATTTATAATGGAAATATTTTAAGCAAGCATTATAAATACATTTTTCATAAAAGAATCATCAAGAAAGGGTATTTATGTTAACATTTTATTTTTGAACATTGTAAAGTATCCTATGGAATTAGGAAAACTAATCTTAGTGAACTATTGGAATTGTCTTTTAGGCAGTGCTAATATAATATTAAACGTTTACAATGGAGATTTATTTATTCACATATTTATAAGAGGACATAGGTGATAATTAAATAAGCACAATATTTCTCAACATGCACTTCACGAAGTAACGTCACGTGAGATAATTGGTGCATTTTCAGTAGCCAGTGCCTGTACCATCCTGAACGCCTCGTGCTCTTAATGTTTAATTTACCTTGTCTTTGGAAGACAAACTGCGAAAATTGACCAGAGTAGCACTTCCTCCATGATGGACAGCGCGGAACTGAGTAGGAAAAATGTACAGCAAGACGTAGCGTGTGGACGCGCCAGAACTGCAACATCTCTTCCTGTACAGTTTTGAACTGCGAAACCAAGACGTACTGTAAAACGTAGCGTGTGGACCGGCCTTAATATCCGTGAAGTATGGTAGTATTTGTAGAAGCATCGTAATAATAATAATACAATTGGTGAATGAGCACCACTGCCCATTTCGAAATTTCCACCCAACTACCACCAGTGACCAGGCTATGGGAAAATATGCCGGATAATACTCAAAGTATTTTATTGTCAATCACTGCTCAGTCCCGTTGGTGGCGCTGTCAATACAAGAAATCAAACTAAACCTGTCAGCTATACTTATCTTGAGTGTGGAATCTTTTTCCTTCAAAGGCAAGAAATGTCGGTCTCCAGTTTTATTGCAGTCGAGAGGCAGCAAATTTGACACGGGTACAAAACTCCTGGGGATTACGGTCTGCACGTCATTCATTGGAAGCTTCCAGAAATGAGAATTTGAAAAGAATTTGGAAAGGAGGCGCTGCTAACACGGTCTTTAAGAAGCCATAAAGTTTATAGGCATGTTTTCTTGAGAGTGCCATCTAGCCATATATCTTTCAAACTGAACTGCAATAGTTGGCCATCTGCTTGGACCTCAAAAGGGTACGTCCAGAAGCTTCTGGATGACCCTTCTTTCGTTTCAGAGGGACTTTCACTGTCCTTTTGGGGATCCAAAACAGCTCCATTTCTCCCCCCAAGCAGGTCCTAACTTGCCTTTTCCGGTGTGTCGGAAGCTGTTTTGGGTGTCTGAATGACTGGAAAGTCATAAACCGTATTGTTGGCCGATTTGAGGTCCTGTTCCGGTTCAGAATGCTCTTTACCCTAATTTGAAAAGGCAACTTGCCACCCTCCATCTCCAAGGAAACACAAGTGAAGACACGGGCTTCTTGTTCTTGGACAGCAGTGTTGCCAAATGATGAGCAATTTCCATTTTTGCACAGAAATTAGGACCGTACTTTAAGAGGAAAGGGAAATTTGATGAAAAACAAAAATCTCGGGAAAACCTGAAGACAAAAACATTTTTATTTAAAAAAATCTCACTGTGTGCACTTTTAACAACATCATTTTTCTTCATTATGTTTATTGTAGGAGTATATTCCTATTTTCAACTTTTGAAAGAAATATCAAAATATGTCTCAATTTTTACTTTTGGAGACTACATACAATATTGTAATTATCGTATATTTTTTCCATAACAAATTCTGAAACAAGCTTAGGGTATGTGAAGAGAATAACATTATTGCAATTGAAGAATTTGCGACTTTAAACTTCTTCCAAGTAATACAATGAAATGAATAATTGTTGATAATATTTATGTAAGTAATTCAAAATGTTTACTAAACCAATGCGAGAAGTTTGGACATGTTAAACCCTCGCCTTAGATACGACCATGCAAGGCACGTATCTAGAAATACATTTCACGGGGGGAGGGGGGGTCCGACGACCACGTGTCTCAATAATAATAATAATAATAATAATAAATATATTAATTTAAAATTAAATAATATTAATTAAATATATAAATTAATTAATATTTCATTATTATTACATGAATATGTAAAACGATGGTAAAACAATAGATATATAACAGCACGTATTCATTTTCTAGCTTATCAAAATTTGTACAAAAACAACTGCCCTGGCAAGGAAATTAATGTCAAATAGTCTAGATAAAGAATTGAAAATTTATTGAATATAATAAAAAAGGAATTTGATCCAATTGACGAAAAGTAAAGTTCCTGATTAATATTTTATGCATATTATTATAAATACGTTGTAGTAAAGTGCATAAATATGTGGAACTATCCTTCCAAAGCCGTATGATCCCAATTTCAATAATTTTGGCGGGAAAACTAAATAAGTAAGTAAGTAAGTAAGTATTTATTGCTTATCTCATGTGCGAGCCATCGGCTGTGCGCACTACATCTATTTGTATTACACAACTATGATTTTTCCTTACAGACTACACTTTCCATTACATTCCGTATAGATGTTAAATAGCAGTTCTGGTAGTTTTAACTGTTCTCACTTAAACTAACACTATTCTTCTTCCTTATCCCGTCTCTGTGCAACACTTCTTTCCCCCTAACTGTTTGTAAATATACTCCCACTTTTTCCAATAGTTCCATGTTTCTTTGCACTACGATTGATTTGAACATAGTTTCTAAGCTGATGTTGCGTAGCTTCTCCTCCTGCAAAACGCGCGTGTCCTGACATAAGAATAAATGTTCTGTCCCATCATCACCATTGCATAATACGCATTTATATATCCCTTCCTCATTTTTTACTGTGTTGTGTCTCCATCCCCCTAGCCTCATCCATGCCAACCCCTTTCTTGCCACCATGCTCACCTTCTTGATGTACGGTACTTGTCCCCATTCCCGCGGTCCCCTTCTTTGGAGTTCGAGCGATCTCTTGGTTTCACATTCCGCTATTATTTCCTGCCTATCTATATCCTCTAATCTTTGTTTCACTAATTGCAATGTAAATAGCGATAGCGATTATGTAACAAATGCTAAACAAGTATATTTTGATTATTAAACTTTATAGCTTGGTAAGTCTTTCGGAGGGGTCCGGACCCCCTGGACCCTCCCTAAATACGTCCTTAGACCATGCCCACACAGGATTATAATATTTATCTGTGGGTCCAGGCGCCGGAGCCATGTTAGTCTGCAACAATGCAGTTCGGGGTGTACTGCATGGAAGAGAACTTGTGAATTTTAGTATTTTAGCACAGTAGAATTCATAAAAATCATCCCCCGCCAAACAAAAGAAATATCCAGACCGTTTAGTAAGCATTTCTCATTTGACTGTCACCTGTCTTCCAGACACACTTGAGAATAAAGAGAAAGAAAAAAAGGTTTCCCCTGTATGCTGTGTAATTTCCTTCCCCCTTCAACGACGTCCCGAAGTTAGCACAGCTAATAGCATTGTTCGGTTCTGTATAAGGAAGAACAATACGGTCTATCTATCCGCACCTGCTCTTCAGGAACAATACCCGCTTGTTGGCTTGTTGTTTTAGAATGCACCGGCCGAAAACATCGCGACAGGTGGATGGGCATATTCTCCGTATCCTCTCATGTGTGTCGCCTCCCCACCCCCACCCCCTCGAGCAATTTGTGAAGTCATTGTCGCCTGTAATTCATATGTCTTTGCTTCCCCGTTGGTTTACTAATCAGTGTGTTCGGCTTGAGGCTCGTTACAGTGTCGGCTGAAAGCGTACTTAAAATGATAAAGTGTCGTGTGCAGAGGCGCCGACATAAGATAATTTGGGGGGGGGGGGGGAGATCGGCATAAACAATACCTTATATATGTAAAATAGTGGCGTTGCTGAGCCTAAGACCTGGATTAGCTCACTATGACACCTGGCCCTAGGCTATGGAGCAAGGGAGAAGACTAGGCTCATTCTTGACGTCTTGAAGGAAGCCACGTTTCCATCCCAACGATAGTCAGGTTGCAAACTTATAATGGGCCTCCCCCGTGGCGCAGTGGTAGCGTCATTGCCTTGTAATCAAGGGGTCCCGGGTTCGATACCCGGTGGAGGCACAAGTGGTTCGGATCCCACTTTAAACTGTAGGTCCAGTCCCGATTAGCCTTACTGTGCATAAAGTGGACTTAAAACACCAACTCAATACAACTCAATACAATACAAACTTATAAAAATTCAGGTTGCCAACTCTTAAGAATTCAGGTTGCCAACTCCTAAGAATTCAGGATGTCAACTCCTAAGAATTTAGGTTGCCAACTCCTAAGAATTCAGGTTGCCAACTCCTAAGAATTCAGGATGTCAACTCCTAAGAATTCAGGTTGCCAACTTCTAAGAATTCAGGTTGCCAACTCCTAAGAATTCAGGTTGCCAACTCCTAGGAATTCAGGTTGCCAACTCTTAAGAATTCAGGTTGCCAACTCTTAAGAATTCAGGTTGCCAACTTCTAAGAATTCAGGTTACCAACTCCTAAGAATTCAGGTTGCCAACTTCTAAGAATTCAGATTGCCAAGTCTTAAGAATTCAGGTTGCCAACTCTTAAAAATTGAGGTTGCCAACTTCTAAGAATTCAGGTTGCCAACATCAGAATCGCCATTATCATCTTATTAAAAATTAGGTTTATTCATAGTTTCTAATCGATTGTTCTTCAGTGTTTTGCTTTGTAGGCTTCAGACTTCGCAGATAGCCTACCTGGAATATACGCTCCTGATGTAAAAATACATAAAATGTGTCCTTGTACGTGAATTTTGGGAGGGCAGAAATACCTTGTCCCCCCCCCCCCAATGTCGACGCCTAGGGACATGTGTGTATGCAGACTTGCATTGATGGGCACGCATTCTCGAAAGCGTAATGATAAAATCACTACATGATCGTCTTTAATTTTTTTTTGTTCAATATTATTTTTTGTTTAGTGACAGCAATATTTTTTTATGCAGTTTCCGATATAACGTGTTGTGTTTTGGCAATATACGTGACTGTGTAAGCCAGCTTCCAGAAAGGCCCGAGTTCGATATCCGGTGGATGCAGGTAGTTGATTGATTTAGTTTATTTTACTTCGCTTCTTGTGCCACTTTTGGCTAATTTGCGAAGATGTGGATGAGTGATGATATGATGAAATTGATGAATGGTCACTCGCAAACATCCACGCCCAGGCCAGGATTCGAGTCCGGGACCCCTGGCGCCGTAGCGGGATGAAGGATGCACATAGTGGTTCAGATCTCACTTTAAACTGTAGGTCCAGTTCCGATTAGCCTTACTGTGCATAAAGTGGACTTAAAACTCCAACTCAATCAATCAATCAAGCTTGCAGAAGTTGGTTAATTTTAGGCTACAGGCGGATTGCGCACACTTTTCCGGTTTTATCAGTGGTATCTGATAAACCGTTGACAAGCTGTCATAATGTACAGGATTGCGCACAAGAAAATGAGGCCATGTTGTCAGATGCTTCGATTGACAGAAATGTTTGTTGTTCAGTCATTAACCTAAACCAAACCTAACCTAACTTTTGAGTATGAAAATTGTATCTTGACTTACTACATTTACTGGTCAAATTATATTTTTTATTTAATCCTTAAGAGATTTACTATTTCATTTCTAATTTCTCTCTCTCATCTTGTCTAAGGAAGACAAAAGTTTTGCGCACAGACTTTAAAGCTGTCAAAGTGGCAACGTTTGATCAAAATCCGTGCGCAAAACAGGTCAGCGAGATTTGTGCGCAATTCTGGATCTAAAGTGTGCGCAATTCGATTCCGGCGTAATTTTAAAATCAATGTCAGTTGGACCGTGAAAACTTCGGGCTCGCACTTCGAGTCAATGATTGCTGCGTTGCCACGTTACACGTACATCTTTACTCCGATGAATAAAAATCTGTATAAAATCGGTTTCGCAATGTGAATCGACAATGATAACTAATGTATTTTAGAAACAGATGTGAAGAGCTTCAAAAACAAGACCAATATCGTATTTATAGGACTTCCCAATACTATAAGAAAAAGTTGTTACGCAAAATTAAAGAAAACTGTTGTTCGACAAATTTTGAAAACTTGAGAATTAAGAATTGTGGTTAAAACCTTTCTGCCTCCACTGTACTAAAATTTCACAACGATCAGAGAAACCGTTTTTGATTTACAGAAGTTCAATGAGAGCGATCGTTTGCAAAACTTCCAAAAAACCGGCCCTTTTTTCTGTTTCACGACGATATAAAATATAAGCAGGGTATGGTAAAGGTCCAGGAATTTTATATAAATTCAATTCCGGTCCAGGAGAGAAAACCATCAAGCGTAAATGGGTTCTGGACCGTAAAGAACCTTTTTATCTGTAAAATATTTCAATTCGGTCCAGGAACCTTTTTTCCCGATCAATTTAAATTCGGTCCAGGAACCTTTTTTCAAGAATAAATTTAAATTCGGTCCAGGAACCTTTTTTCCCCGTATCAATTTAAATTCGGTCCAGGAACCTTTTTTCAAGAATGAATTTAAATTCGGTCCAGGAACCTTTTTTTCCCGATCAATTTAAATTCGGTCCAGGAACCTTTTTTCAAGAATAAATTTAAATTCGGTCCATGAACCATTTTTCCCCGTATCAATTTAAATTCGGTCCAGGAACCTTTTTTCAAGAATGAATTTAAATTCGGTCCAGGAACATTTTTTTCCCGATCAATTTAAATTCGGTCCAGGAACCTTTTTTCAAGAATAAATTTAAATTCGGTCCATGAACCTTTTTTCCCGATCAATTTAAATTCGGTCCAGGAACCTTTTTTCAAGAATGAATTTAAATTCGGTCCATGAACCATTTTTCCCCGTATCAATTTAAATTCGGTCCAGGAACCTTTTTTCAAGAATGAATTTAAATTCGGTCCAGGAACCTTTTTTCCCCGTATCAATTTAAATACGGTCCAGGAACCTTTTTTCAATGAAACAATACGCAACTTGGACCGAATTTAAATTGTGCGAGAAAGAAGGTTCCGGTCCTGCAGCGGAACCCAATATAACCCATTAGAATGTATAGGTTCATGGACCTTTAACTACCCTGAATATAAGGCCTAATTTGATTAGCATAGATTAACACAGAATTGAATAAGCTCCATTTTGATGTAACTCATATTTATGTAGGTCTCTTGGTTAATTTTTAATTGCAGTCTAAGCTCGAGTATCTATAATTGTTAATCCGACAGTAGTGCTGCTGGTCTAGTTGAGCCAGATAAAGTATTTTATTCTAGATCCGTCTATGTGACGGACTATAGTTCTTCTATTCTACTAGTGACGGCGTAGAAGAAGGGAGGCAGGGGATGGGGTCAGTGTTGCCACAATATGAGAGCACAATTTCCCTTTCCCAGGGGCAAAATTTCCATTTTTGGACCAATTTTTCCCTTCACCTTAGCAAATTATATAATAATAATAATTAGTAGTAGCAGCAACTTTATTAGTGTTGGTGGTGGAAGCAGTAGTAGTACGTAGTTAAGTATTCCATTGAATTCGTTATTCGTTTGAATAAAAAATATTTTTAAAAATATTCACATTTCAGTTTCATCACTTCCTGACCGTCCCAGGTTTGAATCCCATTCAGGAATCCATTTAATCGTTAATCCTCATCGTTACTACTTACCCAAAGTTGCATAAAGGCAAGGTACAATAAACTTAAAGGAGCAGAAACAAGTAGGAGTAGCAAAATAAATAACATAAAAATTTGGCTATGAAATTCGAAATTAACATAAACTGTAATAATGTAGTATTTTTAATCGAAATTCCCTTTTCCCTTCTGGCTAAAATTTCGGTCCGAATTTCCCTGCAAAAGGGAAATTTCCCTTCGTGGAATGGATAAGGTAAAGGAGAATTCGACGACGAAAATGATTTTTTCCTTTGAGTTATTTCCTGAAACCGCATTTGAAGACGAAAAATAACCGTTGAAGAGCCACAGTTTTCGAAGCCAGAGATTCCATCAGCGGGGTCGTGGCATCGTAAAAGACAGAGGAGTACACGTGGTGGCGAACTCTCACCAGCTGTGGAAGGAAGCTAAGGAGAGATTGGCGGCACACACGGATACTGCAGCTGCATGCGATACTGAAACAAACGTCCAACGGCCTTGTTGGGGGGGGACATCACATCCTCCTCCATATCCTGCGAACTTTAGGTCCGTTTGGGCTTCGACATCAAGCTGAAACGAAGAGACGAAAATTCCCCCTTTTTTCTCTCTCCTGGAGTCCAAAATCAACTTGATTCGTTCATTTTTATAAATAAATCCTTTCGCCTTAGCATCCAGAGAAGACGCATAGTAGGAAACAGGGTTGCCAAATTTAGGAATTTGAGAAGTGCCGTAAAGAAACTGCAAAAGTAGCCATTGCTAAAGTAAATCTGTGACAGATACTTACTTTTAAAAGACCTCCGACCAATAACGAAGTGGTAACGTTGTCGTCTTGTAATTAAGAGGTAACGGATTCGTTTTCCGGTAGAGACACACTGCACCATCGGATCCAACTGTAAAATGTAGCCTTTCTATGCACAAAACGGACTTAAAACCAACTCAAGCAAACTTATTTTTAAAAGTAGCTAGTTACAGTTAGAAGATCTTAAAAAGTACCTGTTGCATACATTATAGAGTGAGTTTTTTAAACAGAAATTCATTTTACAAGCAACACCCCTTGCCTTCCTCTTGGCGTGCCCAAATGGGGGTGGGGTTAGTGGGGTCATAACCCATCTTCCCATACAGCACAAATCTCCAAGGATATCCACAATGTCCAGATGAGATCCATGGATATCCATTGGACATTCATTTGTTATGCAGTTGGTGATATCTAATTCTTGATATCCATTGGACGTCCGTGGGATATCCAGAACTGGATATTTAAAACTCATCCAAGTCTGGATATCCAATACGTAGCTAGAACATGTCCAAAACTGGATATCCAATAATGAATACAAACAGGATATTGGAAAGTGAACATAGGTATTTGGACATTTGTGTTATGTATGGATTTGGCCCAGATTGTCAAGGTTAGGGAAAGATGGCAAAATGAGGACTGACCAAAAAAAAGTATACGTAAACCTCTCTTTTCGAAAATCATGGGCACACCACTGTTCCCTAGAGTCCATGAATTCAAAACATTACCACTGTCGTTCTCCAACCTCCGCAGACCAATGTTCTTGCTAAACGCTGAAACTTGCAACTGGAATGTACAGGCAAAAGAGTTTTTTTAAAAGCTTTTTTAACCATACGAGTAAGGCTCGAGGGACACACATATGGAAAGACCACGACACTAAAGTCAGCTGCCAACTGTCAACGCCTTTTCTGCCCGCCATAGGCCAGCGACAGTGCCTCGTTAGATCCAAATGAATTTCCCACATCTACGCCTAGTTGCCACATGGGGCGGCTGGCAAACATTTATCCGCTTAAAAGGACAGAACAATTCACACATTATCCAAACTGTTGACGTGTTGTGGGGGGCACAAAAAAGAAAAGGGGTGGAAAAGCGAGGGGGCGAGAAGGGCCTATTATCGGGACGGTCCACCCTCGGATTGCCATCGTTTTTCCAGCATAAACCTCTACATTGGAAAACAGCTGTTACGCACCGTTGGTGGCTCGCGGAGGGTAGATGAGGGGGAGGGGGTTGCGGAAGGAGCATGGCGATTGGCGTTGAGCGTGGGAAAAGGAGTGAAGCTGCGGCGGCCGACCAAAGGCCTTGGTGATACTGGCTTCCTGCCCCTTTCGGCAAACATCTGGTTCGTTTCATTATCTGCCTCATGAATGGCTCTGCTGCAGGCGCAGAGGACAGACTGCGGCACTGCCCTTCCTCACTCGGTGCGACTTTTGCGTCGTCGATTTTGCAGCAGAACGCCCTTGCTTCTGGTTAAGGATGGTACGGACACCCGGTGTTGCAGCAAGAAGCAAAAGGTACCCTATTTGCTGGCAAATGCTTTGAAAAATAGCAAAATTTTCAGGGAACTGTGAACACTTTGATTGATAACCTTTATTTTACTTCACTTTTCTGCCACTTCTGGCTAATCTCTAAGATGAGGATGAGGGATGATCTGCTGAAATTGATGAAGGGACACTCGGAAAGAATACCCATGGATTGCAGGGATTCGAACCCGCGACCTCTGGCGTCGTAGCGCGCTGTGGTAACTATGGATGGCCAAATCCGGAGAAACTTATATCCGGATATCGGATAATATTCTATCCGGATTTTAATCGAATATCAGATATCCGGATTATTCGAATGTGTGCATTATCTGGATAGTTTTATCGAATATCCGTTTTAGGGCTATCTATATAATCTTTTATTCATTGCGTTCGTATTTACAGTATTACTAATTATACTTATTACTGTCTATGACGTCTTAAGATAAAGTGAAAGGAACAAGCACGAAACGGATTAAGCGAGCAAAAAGAACAACAGAGAAACTAAGTTAGCGCGAGAGGAACAACCAGGAAACCCCGATGGCGCAGTGGTAGCGTCGTCGCCTTGTAATCAAGGGGTTTGATACCCAATGGATAGTGGTTCAGATCCCACTTTAAACTGTAGGTCCAGTCCCGATTAGCCTTATTGTGCTTAAAGTGGACTTAAAACACCAAATCAACATACCAACAACCAGGAAAAGGATTAAGAGAGAAAGGAACAATCAAGGAAACGGACTAAGAAAGAAAAGAACCAGAAACGGAGTAACCGCTAGAGGAACAACCAGGAAATGGGTTAAGGGCGAAAGGAACAACTACAAACAGGATTAAGCTCGCAACCAAAGTTTTGAATGGAAAGATGTGCAAAAGGGACAACCGTGAAATGGATTAAGCGCAAAAGGAACAACCACGAAAAAAATAAGCAACAAAAAGGAACTGCTATAATCTCGAAACGGATTAAGGGAGAACAAAAAATCTCGAAACGGATTACGAGCGAAAGAAATAATCTCGAAACGGATTAAGCAAGGATATATGCGTTTCGCAGCCGTTCCTGCGACCATCTACAACAACTCCCACAGTACTTGCCGCCCGACCATCTCGCCTGCGGCATCTTCTAAGAACAGAGGAAATGCGGAGAAACCAATTGGTCCAGCTGGAAGAGAGGCCTCCCGAAGACGAGGATGACTACGCCAGACTACTCTGCTAATTGTCGTCATTAGCCAAACCCCTAATTGGCCCTTTCCTGAAAAGCCGCTTTGCCGACAGCCGCCTCGCAGACATACTGCCCCAGTGCTGCATGCGTGACATGCGGCTTATTTATAGAGTAGATATGGTGCAGCTTTCATCTTTCTCGCCTCGGTTGCTTTATGCGTGTAAAAGCTAACAGTCAGATTTGCGTTTCCTTTTAGAAAAAAGTAGTTGGAGCTTCGTTTAATACTCCATACTAATTAGAACCTGAAATCGAACAATCATTGGTTTATAGTTTCCTGAACTGAAGATAATGTGTAGCACTCAAGGACGTATTTAGGAGGGTTCAGGAGGTCCGGACCCTTACCCCCCCCCCCCCCAAAGACTTATTAAATAATGAAAAATATATTCGTTTAGTCTTTGCGTATAATTTCCTCTGAACTTATTGGTAGACAATTATATATTTGGATCATACAGCTTTGAAGAACAGGAAGGACATATTTAGGGGGTCCGGATCCCCTTCCCCACCCGAAAGACTTATTAAGTACGAAAATTAAATGAAAATATACTCGTTTAGCATTTGTGGTATAATTTCCTCTGAACATATTGGAAGACAAGGATTATATTGGGATCATACGGCTTTGAAGAACAGGAAGGACGTATTTTAGGGGTCCGGACCCTCCACTCCCCACCCGAAATAATTATTAAATGTGAAAATTAAATAATGTAAATATACTCGTTTAGCATTTGTTGCATAATTTCCTTTGAACTTATTGGAAGACAAGGATGATATTGGGATCATACGGCTTTGAAGGACAGGAAGGACATATTTAGGGGGGTCCAGGGGTCCGAACCCCCCGAAAGACTTACCAAGTACTAAAATTAAGTAATGAAAATATTAGCATTTGTTGCATAATCGATGGTTATTAATTTCCTCTGAACTTTTTACAAGCCAAGAATTATATTGGGATGATACGGCTTTGAATGCCATTACAAAGATGATTTATGTACACTACTACTCAAAATAAGATGCATAAAATTTTAATCAGAAAGTTACTTTTCTCCAACTACGTACATGTAACATCATTTTTGTTATTCGATAAATATTCAATTATTCGTCTATTTGACATTAATTTATTGCCAGGGCACTTGTTTCTATGTAAATTATTCCGATCTTAACTACAGGTAAGCTACGTAATGAATATGCGCTGTTATATCTCTATTCCTATACAGTCGTTTTACCTATTCGTGTAATGATAATATAATATTAATTTATGTATTGTAATTAGTATTAATTTGATTTAATATAATTATTTTAATTTAAACATCATTATTATTACTACTACTATTCCTGAGACACTTGGTTCGGACACCCCCGAAACATATTTCTAGATACGTGCCTGGTAGCACTGTAAACCAGTGATGAATTCAGGGGGTAGCCCAGGGGGATTGAAAAGTCCCCCCCCCCGGAAATTTCAATCACTTAGCAGAGCATTCGAGCAATGACTAACAAATTTGGCAACCATATTCACTTTAGCTTTTTTCATTCACTTTAAAACGCTCAACGTACTTTCTCCGTTATATTTTTTCAAATAATAAGCAACGTTTCAGTCCTCTTTATAATTAAAAGTCAAAATAATGAACGAATATAAATGATCGACAGTTTTGATAACTGCTAACTAGTAACATATAATACAATTCCATTTCAATGAAACTCAACAATGGACACGTGTTGAACGGCAGGGAGTGTAATGTAAGCTTCAATTGTTGTAAGAAATTTCAGATTCTTACAGCTATTTTAACGGTTAGTCAGTCAACAGTATGGTGAGAAAAAGAAGTAACGTGCTTGTGCAGTCTTAGCAAAGTTTACACTTAATTTAATAACTACGTATTAGAGATAAGAATAAAGGGGCAATTTTGAAATTTTAGCATTCCTTTATTAGAGTTATAATTTGTTATCTATGACGTTATCCCCCCCCCTCTCCTCAGGAATGTTCCTGGATTCAACACTGCTGAAAGCTGTTGCTTCAAACTTCCTTAGGTGCACTAAATTTTATCTTTGGACATCATGTTTTCTAAATGATCCAATGAACCAATTTGTATCTTACTGGCGTTTCAGCACAAAATGTCATACTTTGTATCTTTATGAAATTCTGATTCAATCACCACAAAGATATATATATATATATATATATATATATATATATATATATATATATATATATATCAGTGGCGTACGGTGACATTTTACGTTGGGGAAGCAGTTCCCGAAAAATTAAGAAAACCAAGAATTCATTGCTTCAACATGGTACGTTATACTGAAAAACTGAGCACTACCTGGTACTGTTTGCTTAAAGTCTCTAAGGGAAAAATGAATATCCTGGCGCAGTTGTTCATTTTTTCGAATTTCAGTTCGTCTGTTGTCAAACGTATTTAATGCAACAGACGATCGCGGATGATTGAAACAATTTTCAAGATTTTCACACATGCAATATTCACAAATCCACTTTGGCACCACATAGTTCTTTCCGTAATAAATAGTAAACAATGCCAACACTAAAGTTTTTGAAGCAAACAAATAGAAATTCACCCGCCTGAAAAGCCATAACTTTTCACCTCGTAAAGCGCTTGAGAGGAAAAGTACCTACCGAACGCCCATAAACGTTTATCTTCACATAGAATATGTTATCCGAATGTCAGCAATCATATTTTTTGTGTTTCTCCTGTGTTTTGAAACTTTATAGTTTATTTATGAATATAAATTTTAACTAGCTTGGTGGATATGCTACATTGCTGACAGTATACAGTACACTTGGACACTTAATCGTGCAGTTCGCAACACTGAGGACATCAGTACACTGAAGCGATGGCACTCTGGCTTTCTTTCGGCGTTAACGGTTGGAAAACAAAATTTGGCTCCACGCAACCTACTCTTCAATTGGACCTTCAAGGTCGCCGGGGTATTTTTCGGGCTTCTGGTGGCATTGCCAGGGTGGTGATACTACGCAGATGTTTTGTCAACACGCCGCGAGAGGGTGTTGATGGCCCCATATCGGAAAAGGACGAACCTTGGAGACTTGCAGGTTCTGTTGAGGCAACCCGGAAGAAATAATGAGAAACCAAAAGTTAAAATAATTAATTTGTAACAGTTATGCTGTGTACCACCACTGCTGGCTTTGCTGTACCGGAGTACACGCGCATGATATACAAGGTGCATTCACAAGCACCAAAAAACTACAGTACTATGTTTCAACATAGTCCCCCCCACCCTAGTTCAATGCACCTACGCCAGCGCTTGATAAGGGCACTGATTCCACAGGAAAATAATTATTTTGGACGCGTGCGTAACAACTCATGTACTGCTGACTGGACTTCGTCGTCATTCTGGGACCTCGATCCACTTAGTGAATCTTTCAGTGGGCAAAAGGTGCGGAAATCGGAATGTGCAAGATCGGGCGAATATGGAGGGTGGGGTAAGCACTCAAACAGGTCCTCATAGTAGACAATGTGATATTGGCAGTTTGTGTGGTCTCGCATTGTCATGGAGCAAAAGTACACCAGTGAACACCAGACCATGTCGTCTCTGCAGAATGGCTGGTTTCAGTTTTTCGCGCAAAGGGTAGGACCCATACAGCACACAAAGTTTCAGACATATTTCAGAAATATTACAATCTTTCATTAATGTTT
Organism: Lepisma saccharinum; assembly: GCF_977018435.1. Taxonomy (NCBI): domain Eukaryota; kingdom Metazoa; phylum Arthropoda; class Insecta; order Zygentoma; family Lepismatidae; genus Lepisma; species Lepisma saccharinum. The sequence goes on from NC_139229.1 coordinate 15,612,758, forward strand.
CTAACATTCTGGTTTCGCGTTGACATTACAGAAAGCATCACATGAAGTCCCAGTTTTGTTTCTGAAACATTGCAATGTTATAGTTTCATTGTCTAGTTTCTGCAACGTCTCATTTTTCTTACATCTCTGAGAAATGTTTCAGAGACATTTCCGCAACGTTGGATTCAGTCATCATGCTTGCATGGCGGCCATCCAGGACATTTTCTGCGGCGGCCATGTTGTTACCTTCAACGCTGACATCTTATGAAGAATAATGTTGTTTATTGCGTGGTAAGTTGAATATTATTAATGCCAAAGTGTGTTTAATTGTGTTATACTTATGCACGCTATATATTTAATCCCTGTTGTATAACGTGTGTGAAAAAGTGAGTGGAAACAAGGCAGTTCAAGCCAGTGTTCAAGCCAGTGTTTAAAGAAGTATTTTGTTTTGTTTGTTTAATTAAAATATGTGGACGTAAAGAAGCACTGAACTTCTCCACTTCATGAAACTATAATCGCGAGAAATAAGTTGTCTACGTTGTGTGTAGTGAAAAAGTGAATGGTCGAGACGCAAAGTATTTCCCTGCATGTTTTTACTGTTAAAAATAGCTATATAGTTCTCGTTTACGGTATATGACCCCACCCCCCGTAAATTTTGCACAAAGTTTGTCCTCTTCTTTTTAAAAAATGTTGTTTCTCACTTCCCTGTGCGTAGAATACCACGTAAGTTGTTACGTTCAGAGCCTCTATCTAATACAAATTACGAAACAACTGATTTGTTCTGTGACATCGTTACGTAATGTAAGTCTACGGCAGCACCACAGGCACGGTTATACTTGTTAGATCAGCTCTCGATTGGTTGCACAAGCTATCAAGAATAAAATTATCCTATGGAAAAAACTTTAATAATAGCTCAAATGAACATAGCAGTCATAATCAAAATTCTGTTTACAATGAAGTGCAATTATAAACAAAACAAACATGATGCTGGCTTAAAAAAAAAAAAAAAAAAAAAAAAAAACAGCCCTCTGAAAGTGACAGTATGCCATGACTACTAGTAGTGTCACAGTGCCATGACTAGACAGTGTATATTATAAAAGAATGACTAGCTATGCCAGGCTATCAAGCTAGTGTTTATATAAGTATTTTGACCTGTCTCATTATCCACTATAATGTGAGAAATTCTTGTGATGAAATACATGTAAAATCAGAAGAGATTTTATTGTATACTTTCACCTTTTCATGCTCCTTATCAGGTCAGGTAGATAATATGCAAAGCTAGCTTTTCCTATATTTCCAGCCATCAATCACCACATGGGTAATTTTTTGTGTGACAAAACTAAATTCCTAATTATATTTCTCTCTTAATCACTTGTTAGGTTACTCACTTATGTTAATAATCTCTCTCTTTCTCTCTCATGTAGTCTTGTATAGTTTTGTTTCTCATGAGGCTTGTCATGCCCTCCATATACTATATTCATAATTAGGTAGGTAGAATTATAGATTATTGACAGAAATAAAATAAAAGGTTAAAATCAAATTATGATACTGCACGATTGCACAAGTTGCAGATGTTGTATTTAACTTGGCATGTTAAAAGAAAGATGAAGCATGAAATTTTTTCTGCGGAATGCCGAGGAGTTTTCTAAAAAAGTAGATGGAAACACTGATTTTCACTCATATTAACGATTTGGATGTTACATGACATATTGAGCATTCACTAAAAACCTTTATGCTAGTTCTGAGCAAATAATATGAAGTAAAAGCAATTTTTCTTGCCAAAATTCAATTTGTTTTACGGCATTCTCCGAGGTTACATTTATAAAAAAACTGATTGGTGCTGACATGAAGAATGTAAATTCTTGATGTTGCTTTGCAATTTTCTTCAAGGCTATGATGTTTATGACTCCCACGGTTAGTTTTTATGCAGATTTAGCAGTAATTGAGTATTTTATGGCTGATTTAAGATTAGTTTCTTTCGCAAGAATGATCATTTTTTGACAAAATTTGGATTTCAAGTTACAGTAATTCAAAACTATGAAACAATGCAAGTTTAGTATACTAGATTTGGGTCATTTGTGGTTCAATTGTTAAGTTTGAAGAGGTAAAAAATTGGTAATATTTAGTTGTTTTTATGCTAAAAATCCATTCAATCATCATTTCTTTGTAATTAGGTAGGTAGAATTATGGATTATTGACAGAAATAAAATAAAAGGTTAAAATCAAATTATGATACTGCACGATTGCACAAGTTGCAGATGTTGTATTTAACTTGGCATGTTAAAAGAAAGATGAAGCATGAAATTTTTTCTGCGGAATGCCGAGGAGTTTTCTAAAAAAGTAGATGGAAACACTGATTTTCACTCATATTAACGATTTGGATGTTACATGACATATTGAGCATTCACTAAAAACCTTTATGCTAGTTCTGAGCAAATAATATGAAGTAAAAGCAATTTTTCTTGCCAAAATTCAATTTGTTTTACGGCATTCTCCGAGGTTACATTTATAAAAAAACTGATTGGTGCTGACATGAAGAATGTAAATTCTTGATGTTGCTTTGCAATTTTCTTCAAGGCTATGATGTTTATGACTCCCACGGTTAGTTTTTATGCAGATTTAGCAGTAATTGAGTATTTTATGGCTGATTTAAGATTAGTTTCTTTCGCAAGAATGATCATTTTTTGACAAAATTTGGATTTCAAGTTACAGTAATTCAAAACTATGAAACAATGCAAGTTTAGTATACTAGATTTGGGTCATTTGTGGTTCAATTGTTAAGTTTGAAGAGGTAAAAAATTGGTAATATTTAGTTGTTTTTATGCTAAAAATCCATTCAATCATCATTTCTTTGTAATTAGGTAGGTAGAATTATGGATTATTGACAGAAATAAAATAAAAGGTTAAAATCAAATTATGATACTGCACGATTGCACAAGTTGCAGATGTTGTATTTAACTTGGCATGTTAAAAGAAAGATGAAGCATGAAATTTTTTCTGCGGAATGCCGAGGAGTTTTCTAAAAAAGTAGATGGAAACACTGATTTTCACTCATATTAACGATTTGGATGTTACATGACATATTGAGCATTCACTAAAAACCTTTATGCTAGTTCTGAGCAAATAATATGAAGTAAAAGCAATTTTTCTTGCCAAAATTCAATTTGTTTTACGGCATTCTCCGAGGTTACATTTATAAAAAAACTGATTGGTGCTGACATGAAGAATGTAAATTCTTGATGTTGCTTTGCAATTTTCTTCAAGGCTATGATGTTTATGACTCCCACGGTTAGTTTTTATGCAGATTTAGCAGTAATTGAGTATTTTATGGCTGATTTAAGATTAGTTTCTTTCGCAAGAATGATCATTTTTTGACAAAATTTGGATTTCAAGTTACAGTAATTCAAAACTATGAAACAATGCAAGTTTAGTATACTAGATTTGGGTCATTTGTGGTTCAATTGTTAAGTTTGAAGAGGTAAAAAATTGGTAATATTTAGTTGTTTTTATGCTAAAAATCCATTCAATCATCATTTCTTTGTAATTAGGTAGGTAGAATTATGGATTATTGACAGAAATAAAATAAAAGGTTAAAATCAAATTATGATACTGCACGATTGCACAAGTTGCAGATGTTGTATTTAACTTGGCATGTTAAAAGAAAGATGAAGCATGAAATTTTTTCTGCGGAATGCCGAGGAGTTTTCTAAAAAAGTAGATGGAAACACTGATTTTCACTCATATTAACGATTTGGATGTTACATGACATATTGAGCATTCACTAAAAACCTTTATGCTAGTTCTGAGCAAATAATATGAAGTAAAAGCAATTTTTCTTGCCAAAATTCAATTTGTTTTACGGCATTCTCCGAGGTTACATTTATAAAAAAACTGATTGGTGCTGACATGAAGAATGTAAATTCTTGATGTTGCTTTGCAATTTTCTTCAAGGCTATGATGTTTATGACTCCCACGGTTAGTTTTTATGCAGATTTAGCAGTAATTGAGTATTTTATGGCTGATTTAAGATTAGTTTCTTTCGCAAGAATGATCATTTTTTGACAAAATTTGGATTTCAAGTTACAGTAATTCAAAACTATGAAACAATGCAAGTTTAATATACTAGATTTGGGTCATTTGTGGTTCAATTGTTCAATTGTTAAGTTTGAAGAGGTAAAAAAATTGGTAATATTTAGTTGTTTTTATGCTAAAAATCCATTCAATCATCATTTCTTTGTAATTAGGTAGGTAGAATTATGGATTATTGACAGAAATAAAATAATAGGTTAAAATCAAATTATGATACTGCACGATTGCACAAGTTGCAGATGTTGTATTTAACTTGACATGCTAAAAGAAAGATGAAACATAAATTTTTTTCTGCGGAATGCCGAGCAATTTTTAAAAAAGTACATGGAAACACTGATTTTCACTCATATTAACGATTTGGATGTTACATGACATATTGAGCATTCACTAAAACCTTTATGCTATTTCTGAGCAAATAATATGAAGTAAAAGCAATTTTTCTTGCCAAAATTCAATTTGTTTTACGGCATTCTCCGAGGTTACATTTATAAAAAAACTGATTGATGCTGACGTGAAGAATGTAAATTCTTGATGTTGCTTTGCAGTTTTCTTCAAGGCTAAGATGTGTATTTTACTTGTGCAAAATATTGTTTTTTGAAATGAAAATTCTGACCAGAATTGATATTATGACATTATTTCCTTTCAGGAAAAAACGAATGTTACTGCACTCCAACAAGAGGCTATAGCGGAGAACCTGCAATGAAATACTTCTTAACAGAACAGAAGCAATTGTATTTTGACAAATTTAGACAAATAAAGAATATATTTTATTAAAAAAATATTATTTTTACGTATAATAATGTTTCTTTGATGTGATGCATGTCCAATTTTTAGAGTTCAATGCTGACATGGATAGTGTCTGATCACTCGCTGGTGTAAAAAAATGTATCAAAGAATGCTTATTTATATTTATTTGTTCTTTGAATTGATGCTTTAAGTCCACTTTATGCATAAATAGGGTAATCGGGACTGGACCTACAATTCAAAATGGGATCCGTATCACTGCAATGTGCCTCTACCAGAGTTTCGAACCAGAAATCCCTTCATTAAAAGGAGCTTAATTCAATTTCTCAGTGTATTCTGAAACTGACCAACCCATCCTAACCACTATAACAACGTTGAAAGTCAAACATGGGTGAAATATAAATTATTAAAAAATAATAGAAATGAGAACGTATTATTATATCTTTGAAGTAATAATTCAATGGAAATTGCTCACAAGTAACATTAAGAGAATTAATTTCTCTAACTAGTAACCACAACCTCTGATACACGCTGCACATTTAATATTATAGAGAATGTCAAAACTTTTCATTGATTTATAAATTTTTAGTTATTATTCAATTATATTATTCGTATTGTTACTGCCTAAAAATTGCTAAAGTTTAGCTTGTCTCCATTTTACACCTGTGAATTGATATTTATTTCCCAGTTGTGGTTACTGGTTCATTTACTGAATTTATTTTGTGGTCAAAGTGTATCTACATTTCTCCAATTATGTAAGTATATAGGATATTATTACATTCATTTTGAATTTTTATTTGAGATACGTAAAAGGTGAGAATGTCACATAGTAAATTTTAGTATCCGAAAGTTATATTTGAAGACATGTGCTCAATTTGTGATGTTTGAAATTAATTTGGAATATTGCTGTGTAATTCTGAAAGTTCGAACACCATATAGGTTGAAAACCATACATGTGGAACATTCTGTCCAGGAAAAATGTTTTTATTCATACAGACACATTAGAGTAGAATTTTCAGATGACCGTGACTCATAGAACCATGAATGGATTTCATACAACACTAAAATGCTTCCAGCTTCTCATCTATTGGTAGAGGGGACGGGAGCATTATGCTGATCACAGCACTCAAATCCCACCTTCTTTGTTGGTTGGTGCTTTTAAGTCCACTTTATGCACAGTAAGGCTAATCGGGACTGGACCTACAGTTTAAAGTGGGATCCGAACCACTTGTGCCTCCACCGGGTATCGAACCCGGGACCCCTTGATTACAAGGCAATGACGCTACCACTGCGCCATGGGAGAGGCCCCACCTTCTTTGTGACATGGTGCAACAAACCACGGAGAGCTTATTATTACATGTAAAACTTTACACACATTTGAAGGTAGTTTAGGATTTGGTGGCGAATACGAGTATTTTTCTTTTTTTTTAGTTGTAACTGTTGTCTGGTTTGAATGAATCTGTATTTCGTAATTTTATGCACTTTTTTTCCCCTCGAGAATAATTGTAGCAATTAAGATACGTGGTCATTTGAGGAGAGGTAAAATAAATATAATTAAATATCATTCCTAATTAGGTATCAAACATTGTGAATTTTATTTTCAGGAAATGATTTACAAATAAATATTGAAATAAAGGGGCTTAACCCCAATAGGCCCCCTTAAATATTTCACTCGTGAATACAGTACTGATTCCATTCAATATAACGGTAATGTAAAATTATATCACTGTAATGTAGCTGAAATATCACAAAACTTTACGGAAATATATTTGTAATGTTACACTGACATGTTTCTGCAATGTTACATTGACACGTTTCTGTAATGTTGCACTGATATGTTTCTGTAACATTACGAATGTTATGTTAGATTCGCGGACATTTTTACATTGCTGAAACATACCTGAAACATCACAGTAATGTTTCGCAATGTTGCTGCAATGTTACAATGTTTCACGAGTTACGTATCCGTAACATATCTGAAACCATGTTGTGCTGTATGGGGAGTAGGTGGTACTGTTTACATTATGACCTCTGGACATGTAATGTTCAAGAATTGGCCCCTTGTGGCCCCAAAACAAAGTTTCCGTGACTGCAGTGACAGAGCAACCTGGACGCGGAGAATCTTCAACATTGGTTATGCCCTGTTTGAACTTCTCAGCCCACTCGTACACTTCTGATCGACTTATACAGTTGTCACCGTACTGAACTGTCATGCGGCGATGAATTTCTATTGGTTTCACGCCTTCACTCAACAAAAATCTCACGACACTTCGCTGCTCCAGCTTGGAGCACTCCTGTAAGGGTCCTGCCATCTTATGTAACGGTTTCCCAGCGTCCCGTGCACGAGGCAGGCGTGCCATATAGATGCCTTCACAAAATAATCAACATATAACAATCACGGTCGTATTTTAGATTTGTTATACTTCTTTTCCGGTTATTTATTGAATGCACCTTGTATATATATACACACACAATCAGTATTTAGTTGTTTCTTTAAAATATACATGTCTGCTAAAAACAGACCTTTTTATTCTAATAAAGCAATAATTACGTTAGAGGAATAAATTTAATTATCAGTATAGAATATTCAAGGAATGTCATAACAACCTAGATTTTGATTCTAAATCCGTCTATTCGGCCAATGGGATCAAAAGACATACCAATTGTGCAAAAGCGCCATTGAGAAAAAAATGCCTAAAATAACGTTGCACCAAAAGTAAGATATTTAGTTTGTAACTTCTACAGGCCTGAGACACTCTCTGGATCGTAGTCTGGGTCTAAGGACGTATTTAAAGGGGGGTCCATGGGGTAAGGACTCCCGAGAAAGTATTACAGTTACACCTATAATTCTTTAGCATTTTTGTATAATCGAGGGTTATTTATTTCAGCCGAACCTATTGAAAAGAAAGGATAAGGCTGGTATCATACGACAGACAGAACCCAAGAAAATTTATGCGCACTACTACTTATGATAATATGCATAAAATATTAATCAGGAATATCCTTTTTTATTATTTGACATTAATTTCCTTGCCAGGCACTTGTTTTTATGTAACTTTTGGCGATCATACGTAATTTAATTTAGTGCAAAGTACACGTAAGCTAGATAATGCATACGTGCTGTCATATATCTATTCATATACCGTATTTATACTTATTCATGTAATAATAACAATACCATATTAATTAATTTACATATTTTAATTAATTTTATTGTTGTTTTTATTATTACCTGATGTTGTCATATCGTACTCATAACTTAAATAAATGTATTATTATTATTATTATTATTATTATTATTATTATTATTATTATTATTCCTGAAACAATTGGTTCGGAAAAAATGAACTGACAAGCTGCAAGCGAAACGTGCATTAGTCAATGGCGCTTCACAAAGATCAGGATGAACCACATCTTCAGTATTATAACAAGCTACATCAGCGCCGTTGAGGCCTATGATCCACGGCGTCCTTAAAAAGCACCAAGGCTGGTGCAGGTGGACGAAATGATGGGGGAGAGTGGGTGGCGGTCCAAGGTTTTCATATTTCTCTCGCAGCGGGAGAATGGTCCATTCCCAGCATCTTCCGACAAGATCGCTGTGGAGAAGGCAGGTGTTTTGCGAGGCCTTAGCGGAAAGGGGGGGGGGGAGGGGTGCGTAATAAAAATCCCAGAAGGCAGTGACCTAAAAACTGCCACGCAAGAATGAAAGTTTACCCACGCAATTCTCAGTGGGGAGGGGGAGGAGGGTAAGGAGATTTCAGTGAGAGACGTGTAATAAGAAATTTCATGATGTAGGAAAGTGTGAAAGTTAATGGTAAGGTTCTCTGGTCTTTGACCGTGCACTGAAGGGTTTCTGGGGAGCGATGGTAAAGTTCATCCATCACAATGCAAAATCTTATGAGTTTCCTTTCGCTACGGAGCTCATATCTGAACAATCACAGCCCATACAGCATACAAATATCCAGGGGACATCCATTTGATATCCTTATGTCCATCTCGGGGACATCTATAGGAATGCGGGAAGGTTTAATTGATTTGGTTTATTTTACTTCGCTTTTCTACCACTTTGTGGATAACCGCGAGTGACAATATGATGGAATTGAAGAAGCAACACTCGCAAAGAACCCATGCTCAGGCCTGGATTCGAATCCAGGACCCCTGGTGTCGTAGAACACTGTGCTAACCATGGATGTCGGCATATTCAGGAAGGAGATTTCACGATATTATGTTTTGGACAACAGTGCCACTTGGTTCATATGAAGGGACGTAATTTGGACGGATGTCCAATAGATATCCATAATAATAAATACCATGGATCTGATCTGGACATTGTGAATATCCTGTTGATATCCCTTGGAGATTTGTGCTGTATGGGAAGCTCGGCAGGATACGGGTTCGAATCCCGGTGGGGAGAGTTCTCTTTAAACTGTAGGTCCAGCGGTTCATAAGTGCCAGAGCCTCGACAGCCTGAAATGATGTAGATTCCAGAATATGGTGTGATGGTGATCCTTACTTTGTTGCTTATTTAATGTTGCATTTGGTAAGCTTCTCTTGGGGTCCAGACCCCCTGGAGTCGCCTCTATAGACGTTCGTGCTCGCGAGGGTTGTCGCCGAAGAGTGATTAGCGCAGCGCGTACAACGCCAGAGTTCCCTGGTTCGAGTCCCGGCTTCTTTTTGAGGATCCCATCTTGAGTTTCATCATATTATCTCTCATCCTTGCCGTAGCGGTTAGCCAAGAGGTTGCAGAAAAGTGACGCTAAATATCAGAAATTAAATGAAATTAGTTTCTGAGGATTAACAAGTCCTGCCAGCCCCGGGTTCGATACCCGGTGGAGACACATAATGGTTCGGATCCCACTTTTAACTGTAAGTCCAGTCCCGATTAGCCTATCTGTGCATAAAGTTAAGGTAAATTACCCGTGCATTTTGCACCAGAGCCAGGAGACATATATAAGGAGATGTGGGAGTAGGACCAGTGATGTGCGTCTACGTGTAAACAACGATAGTCTACATTCTACATGTAGACTATTTTATACACGTAAATTACGTAATCTATGTAAACAACATGGCGAAAGGTGATAACTTAGCTAAGTGCGTCGTGGAATTAAAAGAAAATTATACTACGTATCAGTTGATGATGTGTGAGGAAAACTTTTCATACTCTTTCTTCCAAATTCGAACAATTTCTCATCTAGGAAGAAACCTAATATAGGATATATTCTAGTGTTTTTTGGGAAAAAGATCACTATTGCCTCACGACTGCCATCTTTTTTTTGTTTTTGCACACCATTTATCTTCTTTCATAGTTGATAATAAAAGAGAAGATTAATTTTGTTGTAAATAGGGTTCCTTTCATTTCGTTAGGAACCAATATAGTTGAAAATGTCACTTTCCTTTCATGAAACCCTTGAAAATTAATTTTAATGCTCTTTAGATTGTCTACGTATTCTATGTAAACTACAACCCAATGTAATCTACGCGTAGATTACGTGTAGACAACGCATGTAGACGTAAACTTATAGTCTACGGCACATAACTAGGTAGGACCCAACACAATCTCGGGACGTGATGCGATCAGCACCACGCTCCGACCGCCTTCACCGTCCAGGGTTGCCCCATCTATTTGAGGCTGGGCGAATCCCAGAGCCAGGACCTTAGATGATCCCACCTCGGGAGTCGAACCCGAGTCTGCAGCGAGGCAGTCAGACACCCTAGCAACTAGACCACCGCGGCCCCATCTGTGCATAAAAGTGGACTCGCACTCAAATCTTGGCAACACGCATGGAGCAAACGTTACTTTCAACATAGTAATTGACAACGGGATGACATCAGTACCCGCAACCTTCACTCCGATCCGTGAATGACACGGGGGGGACATTTGGACGTAGAAAGGGAGGTGGAATGTTGCCAGTAATATGTATCATGTGATGTGCACTCATTGAAAACCACCGTGAGAAACGGAAGACCACAGAATCCTACCGTAGAGGTCAGGAAGTTCGTGATGAGGTTCTTGATGCGAGTTTTATTCGTATCGCCGGAAACCTGGCCACATTAAAATGTATCCGGACGGGCCGTGATTTCTGTGGGCGGGGACCCATCTCCATTTCCGATGCTCCATTCAAACGGCAGCCATAAACATTCCTGACTTGATATTTTCCCCGTATGGAGATCAGGGCATGCCGGTACAACATCCGCAGGTGGAACAGAATGACTGACAATGCTTGTCTTGTTCTGCATGCATAACAGTAACATTTCATGCTTTTGTTTATTTTTTTATGTTGCGAAACGATGCCCACATATTTCCGTAGATAAGCTGCATAGTGGGTCTATTTATTTCATGCACCAACTTCCTCGCTCACTTGTGCACGTGGGGTTGCAACACTTATAATACGGGTAAACCCACCCACGTCATCTTACACACTGTTAGAATTTACTGTAATATTTGCACTATTCTAAGGTTGAAATTAAACAATCTGCATGTAAATTTAGAAGAACGGAACGTCGCTTTTCTGCCACTTCTGGCCAATCGCTAAGATTAGGATGAGTTATGCTAATAAAATAAAACTGATGAAAGGACACTCACAAAAAATACGAATGTCCACGTCGGGATTCGAACCCGGAACTCCTGACATGGTAGCGTGTTGTACTAACCACCCCACCACGGAGGTAGGCTGCTACAACATTAGAACTAAGCGTAAAGTTTACAATAATATCGTTAAAATATAACATTATGTCTGCTAATTTACAAAACTGGTTCCAACCATTTTTTAAAATTTTGATTCGAAAATGATTAAAATTGTATTTTTGTGTACCATAAATACTGAATGATTGATTAATTTCGTATATTTTCTATGACAGGAATACGCTACTCATTCATATCTTCCCAATTCTTCCCGTACGCTTTCCCCAGGAGACTCGAACCAGAGTGCGTCCCGTATCCGGAGCTCAAATGGTGCGGAAAGATGAAGATGGGTGATGATATGATGAAATTGCTGAAGGGACACTCACATAGAACACCCATGCCCAGGCTGGGATTCGAACCTGTGACCAGAGGTGTACGGTGTGACTTTCTGGTAAAGCACCCAAACGTTTACCTCACTTTCACGTAGTACACCCCGAGCAGTACACTGCTTTTTACAGGCCGCCGCGGCTCTGGCGCCTAGACCCAGGGCAGGATAATGCACCGTAGGGCTGTGTGTTGGCCTGTGTTTTGTTCTTATATGTACTGAGTGCCCCTTTACAGTCTCAGCTGTAGGGAATTTTAAGTCCTCATAGACAGATATTTATTTATTTATTTACGACTTTGTTCACATGGTGAAGTTAAGGCACTGAGGTGGCCTTCTCTTCTACACTTAACCATTAATTAGACTACAGTGGTCATTTTTTCTATGCAATTAAAAATTAAAAAGATAAATTAAAAATAAGGTAATAAATGAAAAATAAGGTAATAAAATAAAATTAAAATTAAATGAAAGTTATACAATTTGAATACGATGAGTCATGCCATTGGTTAACCAGTAATTACAGTGGTCATTATTTTTTACTAATACAATGCAAAATACAGGGTGATTATAAATTTTCGATCCATTTCTGTGAAAAACAGATATTAGAATCAAAACCAATTATGGCGGCGGCTCAGTCGGTAACGCGTCTGACTACCGTGATAAAGGTCCCGGGTTCGATCCCCGGCCGGCTCAAATCCGGGAACTTTTCTAACGTTGGAAGCGGCCCCTGCGCCAACCCTGCGTCCTATGACATGGGTACCTCGGGGAAACCCTGGGGGTTAAAGGCGGTCAAGGGTGTGATGCTGATCACATCCCTCCACTCACGACCGGATCAAGAACGTGTGGAGCGTTACCCCCACACCCCTATACGCCTGATGCTAAGCACAGGGGAGCACTTTACCTTAGCCAATAATGAGAATGGAAAACCTTAACACATCATCTATCAAAACTTCTGCAGATAATGTAAGCCTAACCTCAGAGTAACACATAATCCATCACAGGTTGCTAGAAAAGGTGTATGAGAAGATATGTAACATCTTAACATCTTAAATTGAGTTTTGTGTGGACGTGCAGGGTGGTCATTAGGAATAAGGCTCAGTGCAACGTTTGATAGATTATGTGTTACTAAGTGTTAGGCTTTCCATTCTCATTATTGGTTCGATTCTAATATCTGTTTTTCACAGAAATGGATCGAAACTTTATAATCACCCTGTATAACTGAAGAGTGAAGTTAAAAATAAAGCAATACAGTTTATATACGTGGACACACACACACATGCAGATATTGGTTTTAGCTACGGCAAGGGGCTGGACCCCGTTTAATATGACGGATGCAAAATAACCCAAGTGTTGACGCACCCAGAAAATTTTATTGCAATCAATCGAACCTGAGACCCTTGACGTCGTAGCGTGCTGTGCTAACCACTCCGCCACCGAGGTCAGCCATACCGAGGTTAAAAAGCGAGTTAAGTGGGAAACAAAGTACCGAAAAACGCAGACGAATAGAGATATGCCAATTACCATATTTAAAAGACACAAAACAATATGAAAAGAAATAATGAACCGCAGAAAACAACAGGAAAAAAATACAGGAGAAAGCAGGACTGCAGGAAAGTAAAACAAGCAAGAAAAAAAAGGAGCAATAATATTACGTTCGTCTCCAGGAAATGGCCTCTTACGTTCAGGTATTGTATAACACCTTTCCACATCTTATTGGCTCATATGATACCAAGTTACAGTTTTCAGATCGAAAGGGAAAAGACACATCGCAGGAAGCACACATCTCCGGGCCTACCACAACGTTTATAGAGAGGATGCTTGTGGAAGGAAGAAGTGGAGAAGAAAGAAGACGAGAGTGGAGAGCAGTGTTGCCAACCTCCCGATAAGAAAAAGTGTTGTTTAGTCTGTCAAATTATGCTGAATGCTGATAAATTATGCTAGGATTTACATATTATTATTATTGATTATTAGTAACAGAAGTTACGCATCTACTTTCCGAGATGGGTTCAACATTGAAGTAGAGAAGGTTTGAGAAACAACGAAGCGGAACAACATTCCACCAATTTCTTGCCATGGCGAGGTAAAGTTGGGAGAATAAAGAAAACATGAAGATAAGAGGGTGTGATTGAGTAAAGAATGTCCCTGAACCGGAAATAAGATATGGATATAATTTTATTTTTAATCTCTCAAACGATCGTCCTTTGATGTGAATTTCCTCCTCCCTGAGAAGCAAGATTGCAATTGTTCTAGATTTTCCTATTTTGCAAACACAGGGTGCTATACTGATCGTATTTCCAACTGGCGGCTGGGGAAACAACGATCAGTTGAATTCTGTTCGACTGACATCGGGCATTTTCGTGTCCCAAGGTATGTTGCCAAACGTAATGTAACACGGGGGAGTTGAGCACCGCCGTTACTGGATAAAAATGTGCAACAGCACGCGAAGCACGAAAATTAGTACACAAAAACACCCCAAAACTGTACAAACAAGCTAACAAAAACAACTGACAAAAATAGACGAAAGATTGGCAACGTTGCAACGGGAGAGTGATGTTACCTCTACATCTTTTCCCTTGCAACTGAGGTTGCTGACACTCATAGAAGCACACATCTCCGAAGACGATTGGTTGACAGATAGGTCTATATAAGTCAGTGAACAGTTGGGCCTGCGATGAAAATAGGCGCGAAAGTGAAATTTTCGCGCTTAATCCGTTTCGCGGTTATTACTTTCGCGCTTAATCCATTTCGCGCTTAATCCATTTCGCGCTTAGTCCCTTTCGCGCTTAATCCCTTTCGCGGTTATTCCACCGCCTTCCTGTGATCAGTATAGGTGCCAACGAAGCTCAAATTGCGCTAGGTTTAGCATCATTATGCTAGGGTTGGCAACGCTGGTGGAGGGAGAAGTTTGGGTTTGACAACAGCCACAAAAACAAACTCTTCAGGCCCAGGGAAGGGGTGGAGCATCCCAGACACTCAGGCTGGTCCAATGCCGCTGTAACCTTCGTGGGAATGAATATTCACCCTCCCCTTCCCTCCCTCCCCACGTGAATCCCTGTATTATAACCAGCCTTAAAAAAAAGATAAAAAAAAACAAAACATTACGCAATAAGTGTCCCAACAAAAGGAGGCACTTGACCCATATGACTTCTTGTATTGCGAAACTGCCGAATTAAAGTCAAGACGAATTCTGCGTGGGGACAAAAAAAGATAGGGGAAGAGGCCTCAAGGCAGAAAAAAACTCAGGTAGAGAAGATGACGCTTGTCAAAAGGCGAAAAAAAAAAAGATGAAAAGAATTTAAGAGCTGTTCACAAACACAATAAAGTGCTAGTCAATGAAGACATTAAAATTTGAAGATGATGTGACGATAATATTAATTATCATAATAGCTATATGAACACCAGCAATAATTAATTTGCATTCAACTTCCTGTAAATACAGGGCTTTCCCTTTTAGAAACGTTTATGTGATCTCTTCTACACGTACATACACCACTGTGAATTGATTAGAACTACTTCTGTTATCATTTGGGGTCGGAATTCGATGACCTGAAAGATCTAAAAAAATGACCCGTAGATGACCTTAAAATGAAAGCTTCATTTTTTTCATAAATTACATGAGAGTACGCGTGGTTGAATAATTCGATGAAACCCAGGAGCGTATATTCGAGGCTAGCTACGTTATCTGCGAAGCCTGAAAAATATAGAGTAGAATACAGAAGAAATATATATTATACATTGTGAATGAAATTACTCATTTCAATTAGATAATGGTGATTCTGCATAGCAATCTGATTTCTCATGAGTTGGCAACCTGATTTCTTATGAGTTGGCAACCTAGCAACCGTTGGCATGGCAACGATACTTCCTTGAAGACGCCGAGAAATAGCAAAATGTGTATGTGTATCTAATTATACACGGTGTTCAGGTACTCCTCCTTCCATAGCCACATGCCATAGTGAGATAGCTCATATCTTGGACTTAGCATACGCCACTGATTAAACCCGTTGTTCGCCAGTGGAAACTTGAATTGAATCCTCAGAAATGCTCCTGCCTCACCGTTTCCTTAAAAAGGAACAAAGTGCTGTCTTTTTATACTCTCGAAAACAGTCCCATCAAAAAGGTTTCATCTCAAAAAGACCTTGGTGTTATCATCGACGA
Organism: Lepisma saccharinum; assembly: GCF_977018435.1. NCBI lineage: Eukaryota > Metazoa > Arthropoda > Insecta > Zygentoma > Lepismatidae > Lepisma > Lepisma saccharinum. Next base: position 15,628,732 of record NC_139229.1, read on the forward strand.
AAAACTAAACTTCAATGAGCACATTACACATACTACTATAAGAGCCACGAGTCTCCTTGGTATTCTGTATAGTTTCCCTGAAATCCAAATCATCCATTAGCATATTTTTCAAATTACTTACCTTCCCCATTCTTGAATACTGCTCACCCATCTGGACTATGGCTTATAAAATTAATCTCTCCAGGATTGATTCTGTCCTCAGCTTTTTGCTCGTCATTCCTCGCAATAGAATATCTTCTTTCAGACACCTCCATAAAACATATATTATGTCCATGTTGAATATCCAGTCACCACACACTCCTCTCGAACTAGCAGACATGAATTTTTTGCGTAAAATCATCAACGGCAAAATTAAAATCGAATTCCTAGTCTAATAACCTGCCTGTAAATATTGATATTTTCCTGTCAGGATGCAGTTTCCGACAATCGCCAAGAATGTATCTTTTTTTCCTGCCATCTTGTATTGTCTTGTTTTTATTTTTGTTGTGGCTACAGTTTCAGTATAAAATGCTCTCTTAGCTCTGTATCTGAAACTTTAAGCAAATAAATAAATAAACATGAAAGTTATGGCAGGAGATGCATTTAAAATTCACGAAACAGGCAAACAGACAAAGATGGCTGTTTCTTGGTTCTAATCAAAGGGAAATAACTTTTCATCAACTTCCTAGCCCTAGTTATCATCATTATAAATGTTTAGATTTGCTTACATTTTCCCCTGTGTTCATAAATTTTCGTTCTTTCATTCATTGCCAAAGGTTCGCTTGCTCCAATTCAACTCCCCTACATTCTGAATCCTATATATTTCGTTGTTACATATCCTTTCACTCTCTGTTTATCTGGTATTCATTTTACTCACTTCTACTATCCCATTCTTCTCCCTTTGCACTGTCTTCTCCTCTAGACAGTACAAAACTTAATTAACTTTTAGTTAATCGCAGGGATGAGGATGAATGAAATTGAAGAAAGGACAATCACAAACATTCATTCCCAGGGCACAACACAGGCCCCACACAGGATTATAATACTGTCTGAGTCCAGGCGCCAAAGCCTCGTCAGTCTGCAACAATATAGTCCAAGCTGTATTACGAGTAAGAGAGGTGACATTTGGATGCTTTCAGGAATATCACCCTTTCCATCCCAGTACAAAATTTATATTTATAAAAACTCAATTTTTAACTTACTCTGAGATTTTGCTAATCGAACAAATGGTTATTTTAAGAAATATAAATTCGCCGTGTCAGTAAGTCATGATATTTTAATTTACTTAATTCATAATTACGATACATAAAGCAAGATTTCCCCTTGCACATTTTGCAACAGTTTCCTTATATTTCGAATACCAGATGTGCCATCGAGAACTTGTCGCCAGTACTGACAAAATATTTTGACTAATTACTTGACCCTGGTCTCATCAGAGACCTTTTGCTTATCAAACGAGCAATAACATTTCTATTAGTGTTATTCAGTTTAATATTATTAAACTCTACCATAGATAAGAAACAATTGTCAACACTTGAGTCATTCCACTGTTGCGAAAATATTTACGTCGTATATGTTTAATTGGTGATCTACAATCGCATTTGATATTCAGCATCCAGCAAGTTGAGGAAAGCTGACATGGGTTTTAGGAGTAAGGTCATGATGAGCAGCATTTTAATAGATAAAGTTTGCAACACTTAGACTGTTATAGAAGTTACCGTAAAATTTACAAAATTCAACCGTTAAAATTTAACGGTCTGCCTGTTAATTTATGAAAATGGAAACAAACCGTTTTTATTTATCCTGATTAGAGATAAGTAATAATTATAAATTGCAGTTGAATGCACGATAAATATATTTTTAGGAACTAAATTATTAAAATTACATTATTTACAGATAAATGTGTAATGGCCGCCAATACTTTAAAAATGTCATGGTCTTTTATATCTTTTTCTTACGGTGGGAGCGGAAATTGACGATCTTATAAAGTGTGCAAGGAACTGCGACCAGGATTAAGCGTGAAAAGGAAATTTGAATCAGCTAAAGCGCAAAATACTCATTTTCACTCGTAACTGTTCTAGCTATCAAATCTCAGCCATGTTGTTCTCAAAGGTCTTTCTGCCAAAGACCTCCGACGACCTCTACTGCACCCCACGGGAGGGCGGCTCTCATGAAGGCAAACCTCACCCTCGTGAGAGTAAGGTCGAAGTGAAGCCGTGAGCGTGTGAAAGAGCGAGGTCGAAGTGGAGTCTCTAGAGTGAGGGTGAAGTGGAGCCGTGAGGATGAGAGTCTGTGAGGTTGAGGGTGAAGGAACCGCGAGAATGAGAGTCTGTGAGGGAGAGGTTGAAGTGGAACCGTGAGAATGAGAGTTTGTGAGTGTGAGGTCGAAGTGGAGCCGTGAGAATGAGTGTGTGAGGGAGAGGTCGAAGCAGAACCCTGAGAATGAGAGTCTGTGAGTGTTAGATTGAAGTGGAACCGTGAGAATGACAGTGTGAGTGAGGTCGAAGTGGAACCGTGAGAATGAGAGTTTGTGAGTGTGAGGTCGAAGTGGAACCGTGAGAATGACAGTGTGAGGGTGAGGTCGAAGTGGAGCCGTGAGAATGAGTGTGTGAGGGAGAGGTCGAAGCGGAACCCTGAGAATGAGAGTCTGTGAGTGTTAGATTGAAGTGGAACCGTGAGAATGACAGTGTGAGTGTGAGGTCGAAGTGGAACCGTGAGAATGAGAGTGTGTGAGGGTGAGGTCGATGTGGAGCTGCGAGGGTGAGGTCGATGTGGAGCTGCGAGGGTGAGAACGTGTGAGGACAAGTTCGATTGATTTGGTTTGGTTTATTTCACTTCGCTTTTTGTGCCACTTTTGGGTAATTTGCGAAGATGGGGATGAGTGATGACATGATGAAATTGACGAATGGACACTCACAAACGTCCATGCCCATGCCGGTATTCGAAACCGGGATCCCTGGCATCGTAGCGCGATGTGCTAACCACTCCGCCACAGGGGCTGGCGAGGGTGAGGTCGAAGTGGAGCTGTGAGGGAGAGAGACCCAAGTCGAATCGTGAGAGCGAGCGAAGTTTATCCACGACAGCCAGCCACCTCTGCTCTAAAGACGCAGTTTCCAAGGAGCGCCCAATGCCTGCCAGTGCACGTGTGACCAAGCGACCGGCCACAGGGAGGAGAGAGAGAGATGGAGGGGACAAAGAGTCGTGATAATGAGAAAAAAAGGGCCAGTTTGTTCCACTGGCAATTACTAAATGACTCAACAACATTGTCTACAGCTGGCTTTCGAAGGAGTTTTGTTTGGAAAGACGTCGATGTGGGATCTCGTCCGAACACGTGCAACATTCTTCTGCTTGACGCGCCGATCATCTTCAGCCATCTGACTATCTGTGCATCCCTCGCAGCCTCCGATCCCCTTCCTACACGCTGAAACCAATTGAAGAAGCCGCAAGATGATCTTGACTCTCCGATAACACTGGCTTCCAAACTGTTTTCATCATATCACTTCCCTCTCCTTTGCTTCACCATACCACCTCTTGTATATTCATATTTCAAATGTTATTTTAAGTCACTTTTCTGCCCCTTTTGGCTAATCGCGAAGATGATGATGAATGGTGTTAAGATGAAAGGCGAAGGGGCAATCATAAATACGTATGGACGATACACAGCAAAAGTCCCAAAGAGGAATACACTGACCTTGGTTTCAGACACCAGAGCCTCGTTAGTCTGCAAAATGCAGTGTACATTTGTGGGACCACTGGCGTCGAAGGACGCTGGGCTAACCACTCCGCCAAGGACCGGTCGTGAGAAAATTATGTATTTTATTAACAACTTTTATCGACATCCACTTTTATGTTTTTGCAGAAACATTAGAAGAACAGTCCAATTGTCAAAGCTTGTTTTGAGTTCAATTTAAGCTCAGATTGAACATTCGACTTAAAGTCTCGTTTTTCAATGTTGTTCAATTGAGATCGAAGCCAGGTTCCCTTAGTTACAAGGCAACAAAGTTACCACTGCGCCATCCGGGTGCCACAAGGGACAAATTGAAGAAAGAAAAGAGCTGGGAAAGATATAGAGAGGAGTAAGGAAGTTGAACTTAGGAGAAAATACAGAGAAAGACTGAGAAATGAAGGAAGGTACAGGCAGAAAATTAAGCGAGAAAATGAGAAAGAAAGATAGGAAGGAAAGGAAAGTGGAAATGGGAGAAAGATAAAGGTGAGAGAGAATAAAAGAAAGAAAATGAATGAACGAGAAAAGATAGGAAGAAAGAAAGTGGAGAAAGAAAATTGCAGATGGAAGAAAGATGGAGAAGAAAGAAAGAAAAGGGGGAAAATAGGAAGGAAGTGAGTACGGTAGAAAAGTGGAGATGGGGAAGAGAGTGATAAAAGAATAGTGAAGATGGTAAGAAAGATGAAGGAGAGAGGGAAGGAAAAAGAAAGAAAAGAAAAGAGGTAGAAAAAGATAGAAAGAGAGTGAGGAAGGAACATGAAGATGGTAGAAAGATGGAGAGATACAAAGAAAATAAAGAAGAGGAAAGGGGGAGAGATAGATAGGAAGGAAGAGAGTGAGAGTAAGGGAAGAAAAGTAGAGATGGAAAAAGATGAGAGAGAGAGAGAGAAGGAAAAGAAAAGGAAGAAATGGAAAGAGGAAGAAAACGATAGGAAGGGAGAGAGGAAAACAGACAAAACGAAAGATGTCAAGAATAGAAAAGAGAAACAGTCATATTTCCTCCGCTTACTCCTTCCTCTTGCCTTCGCACTTCCTCGTTTCCTTAATTCTTTTCGTGGTACTTAAGCTGTTCTTCCTTTCTCGATAATCTCCTTTTGTTCTCATTACAATCAGCCAATACATTTAATTGCACGAGATAGCATCACCGAACAGAAACGCACGAGCGTAACATCAAAGTTAATTCGTAACGATTACAGCATGGCGCGCAACTTTTGAAACCACTTCCTCATTGATCCAGAAAAGGATTGTTCCCGAGATGCAAGGATCGCAAAAGAGACGATCCTTGCGAACGGATCCAATGGAACGCGTCGCATGATCTCCGCTGTTATCTCCGCAAGGGAACAAAAGCAACCGCTCCGTAAAGATGAAATGGTCCATTGTGATGCTAGAAGAGGCTGCGAGAACTTTCCCTCCACTCTTTTTTCTCTTTTCAAAGCATCTGCTTCTCCCAGATACAACACAAGAATGCGACGAAGTAACAATGCGATTCAAGGAACACCTGTTCTTTGGACGAACCTATAAACCGCAACTCACGATCGCCAGAGATGCGTTCGCGAAGGATGAATAGAGCCATATGTTTTCATGTACAAAGGGAGGGAGGGGAGAGGGGGGGGATGAACGACACCTCAGATAATTTTTTTGCGAGAGGAGATAGGCGTAGGGATGTGACGACCTCATCGCCCAGTGGCTTGTTCACTGCAGTTAGTCAACCAACAGAGTGAAATGGTCAACATTTTGCTCTGTTGGGATTTACAGAGCTGTCCTGTCATGGCTCTATGAGCGTCCCACAATTGGCAGAAGTGGGGTACGGTTGGTGGACTACAATGTGATCTGAGGCCATGATTTTAGGGACAGATGGAAGGCCTGTATTGCTGCAGCCATGAACCTTCGAGTTAGTTAGTTAGGAGATATTCCGTAAAAAGTGCGACTTTATATGTGGTGTAGTGGTTACCGTAACACGCTACGAAGCGGGTCCCAGGGTCATGGTCGTATGCAGAAATAATCAGTGGCGTGCTCAATAGGGGGTTGGTGGGGGTCATAACCCACTTTGGACCTTTATTCCTAAAAAAAAAAGAACATCAAAGGCAGGAAAGGATGTCAAAATGAGGGCTGACCGCTATAAAAGGACGTAACCCCCCTTTCGAAAATCCTTGCACGCCACTAGAAATAATGCATGGGATTCAGCGTACAGAAGCCCAAGGACGGGAGAATTGCATAATTGTTACTATTTCTTATGAATAATAACTTTAAGAGCCGACCATCGTGGCGGAGTGGTTAGCACAGCGCGCTACGTACCAAGGGTCCCGGGTTTGAATCCCAGGCCGGGGATGGGTGTTCTTTGTGAGTGTCACTTCACAAATGTCATCATAATCAATCATTCTCATCGTAGCGATGAACCCAAGAGGTAAAAAGCCAAGTAAAGAAACGATAGAAAAGAAGGGAGATAATGGAAGCGGTGGACAGAGGGTAGAAGTAAGAAAGTAAGAGAAATAGGCAAGTGGGAAAGACTCTCTCTCTCTCTCTCTCTCGAAGAAGAAGAAGAAGAAGAAGAAGAAGAATAGGTGTAAAAAGGAAAGAGAGAGAGATGAGAGTGGCAAAATTAAGAAGCTATGGAGAAAATAATGAAATGAGACGGAGAATGGGAGAGAAAGCATGGAGAAAGTAATAATGAAGAAGTGAGGGAATAGTCAAGTAGGGATACTGGGAAACACACTTGAACCTCGAAAACCAGTTCACGTTCTAAACACAAAACCAAAGACTGCGAAAAATATCATTACATATTTTAATATACAGTGAACTCTTTTCAATTCGAACTTTGATAATTCGAATTACTAGGTAATTCGAACAGAAGGTTATTCCCCTTGATATAATCTTTAACAATATGGTGTTTTCTTTTCGAATTTTGTTTATTGTTAATTTGAATTTTGAATAATTCGAACTTTCATTGTGTCCCAATGGAGTTCGAATTAAAAACAGTCCACTGAAATAACATATTACCTTTGCGAGCCTTCCCGACGGTGCCGTGGTAGCGTCGTCGCCTTGTAATCAAGAAGTCCCGGGTTCGATACCCGGTGGAGGCACATAGTGGTTCGGATCCCACTTTAAACTGTAGGTCCAGTCCCGATTAGCCTTAATGTGTATATAGTGGACTTTAAAACATCAACTCAATCAATCATTCAACCGAGCAATCAATCAACCTATCAATCAACCAAGCAACCAATCAATCAAACAAGCAACCAATCAATCATTCAACCAATCAAACAACAAAACAACCAATCAACCAACCAATCAATCAATCATCCAAGCAAGCAAGCACTCCACCAATCAAACAACCAACTAACCAACCAATCAATCAATCAACCAACCAATCAAGCAATCAACCAACTAACTAACCAATCAACCAACCAAACGACCAACTAACTAACCAATCAATCAACCAAGCATGCAACCAATCAATCAATCAATATTTTCTTTGCATATTTATTTTCTTATCTTTTCAGCGATTTATGAAGAAGGTTCTGACTACAAAATAATCTGAACTTCACTTATTACAAGGCAGCCAAAGGGACTTCTCAAGTTTTCAAGTTCCCAATTGTTCCTCATTCTCCAATTCACAAATCGATCCGTAATTCAATACCGTAAAATTCGCTGTGTTGCTAGGAGAATGTTGTCAGGCTTCGATTCTACGGTACGCCACTGTTCCTTAGAGCTTCTCTTCCTTCGCTTTGTGTACGACTATCGCTAGCAGCTTCCATCACTGATTCTTGAAAGAAGTTTTCCGTTTCGCTTCGATTTGTAACATTCTGGAGACAAAGGAAAGACATCCATTACAGAGAAAGGACACTTCACGCGGTGAGAAGTGCCATGTTTTATCGCTTCATGATAAAATTGGATTTTCCTCGCTCCTCTTCCAATTTTTTTTATTTCCTTTCAGTTTTATTCCCTTCCCCATCTGAGTACTTTTCCTTTGTTTCATGTGACGTCACGTTAGTGTTACAAATTATTTTTTTCACACAATGTCTTAAGCTTTCTCGAACTGCGTGAATGTCATGAGAACATTGCATCGAAAGGGTTTATCCATCCGGAAGTTGTTTTTTTTTACTGGGAGAGGGGAGGGAGGGGAAGTAAATCTACCATCAAAATGGGGAAAATTGGGCCCTTCTGGACCGAAAATTTTGGATTGTTGTTAAAATTCTGCAGGACCCTGAGTGCACATGCGGATACATCATTAGTTGCTTCTGTTTTATAGATACTCGTAATGAGAATGATAGATGATTTAGACGAAAACGCAAACACAAAAGCAATGAATATTTATGCTGTGACCGATGATCGAACCCAACTGGGTTACCGAATATAGAACAGATCCGCGGTGGCTTAGTCGGTAGGGCGTTGGACTCTCACATGGGAGACCCGACTTCGAGTGCCGAAATGGGTGATATAAGGTCGGAAATTTTCTAGCCTTGTCTCTGCATAAAGCCGCTCTAGAATCTACCCAGCCTCAAGTAAATGGGTAACTAAGGGCAAACCTAGGTGGCAGTAGCGTATACTGAGTCCAAGATCTGGGCTATCTCACTATGTCACGTGGTCCTAGGCTATGAATAGAAATAAGTTTGCCAACTCATAAGAAATTAGGTTGCCAACTCATAAGAAATTAGGTTGCCAACTCATAGAAAATCAGGTTGCCAACTCATAGGAAATCAGGTTGCCAACTCATAGAAAATCAGGTTGCCAACTCTTAGGAAATATGGTTGCCAACTCACAAGAAATCAGGTTGCCAACTTATAGGAAATCAGGTTGCCAACTCTTAGGAAATATGGTTACCAGCTCATAAGAAATCAGGTTGCCAACTCATAGGAAATCAGGTTGCCAACTCATAGGAAATCAGGTTGCCAACTCATAGGAAATATGGTTACCAACTCATAAGAAATCAGGTTGCCAACTTATAGGAAATCAGGTTGCCAACTCATAGGAAATATGGTTACCAACTCATAAGAAATCAGGTTGCCAACTCATAGGAAATCTGGTTACCATCTCATAAGAAATCTGGTTACCATCTCATAAGAAATCAGGTTGCCAACTCATAGGAAATCTGGTTACCATCTCATAGGAAATCTGGTTACCATCTCATAAGAAATCTGGTTACCATCTCATAGGAAATCACGTTACCAACTTCAGAATCACCATCATCATCTCACTTATATGAATAATTTTATTTACAATTTCTGATCGATTTTTCTCCTCTATTTTATTCTCTACGCTTCAGGCTTCGCAGATTGCCTAGCTAGCCTAGAATATACTCTCCTGCTAGGGGGTAAAGGTTGCTGGAGCGTGGTGCTGATGACATTACCTTAAAAAAAAGAAACCTTACCTTTTTATGGTGAAATCCTCCTCCTTTACAAAAATCCACGGACTGATTGATCTCTTGTAATACAAACAAAAATATCTCAATTACACTCATTAGCATTTGTAGACCAATCTCTGCGAAATTTATTTAAGTGACTCAACTTCGCCCTTTGAGGACAGAGAAGGTAAGCATGAATAGGGGTTTAGTGCGTAGACAAGTCTCTCCAGAGGACTTTTGGCACGCACGTCAGAGCGTGTGACTCACGTTCAAGAACGCACGTAAAAATTTTGTGTGTGTGTATGTGTGTGGTCTGAAGGGGTCAAATCGACAATGGCATGACCATGGTGGGGTTGGTGTGAGTCATAACCCCGTAAGTTGGCCCATTTTAAAATAGATTGTCAGGAAACGAAAAGCTCAGCATTTTTTTGAAGGAGTGATATGCCATGGTGGTATTCTGGTGTTCTTTCTCTCTCTCTCTCTCTCTTTCTCTCTCTCTCTCTCTCTCTCTCTCTCTACTTCAATTATTAATTTCTCTTTCTTTTCTTATTCTCAACACCTTCTTTCGTATTTCTTTTTTTTTCTCCTTCTCTAATAAAATTTCTCTCTTCTGACAGGTAAACATGACGTTTATTTTTTTAGGAGAATTTTGGGTAATAGCAGTGGCGGAGCGTGACCTTTGCAAGAGTGTAAGCCTAGCATGACGAAGGCTATTTCCCGTTGTCCTTATTTTTGGGCTGACATGGTTAGTGATTTATCCACACACATCGACCCCCGCCCCCCCCCCCCCCAATTTTTCAGAACACTTCCCTGGAATTTTTCACCAAATTAAAAATTCTGGATATCTGATAATTAAGTCAGTGTTATTCCTATCACAATGAGTAACGTAACGATAAAAAATATGCAAAGTTAGATAAAATTAATAATAATAATAATAATAAACAAACGAAAACAGAAGGAAATAGAAAAGTGCTGAATACTTTTTACAACCGCATAACCAAGTATCAGCTCCGTATCATTAATCGCAAAATCGGCGCACTTTATTTTTCGTTTCTGTTACTATGTCTGCTAGAGAAGGAAGGGGTGGGCCTACCTACATCCACAAGTTTCTTCTTGGCAGCAAAATCCTTGCTGGACAACGGCGTCTTCAACAAGTTCTCCACCCCACCGCACAATCACACTCATTTTATTCCATAATGCACTTCACTACTGTATTACACCACAGCACAGGGACGACAGTCCGCTTTTCAATAGATGGAATTCGCAAAAGCAATATCTTGAGACTTTAACAAACACACAGCAAGAAGGGGAAAACAAAAAGAAACCAGATCCAAAATCGGTCACTGCTCAAAGCAGTGATCTTTCGGACTGTGAGGGGAATATCCCTTTCGGATATAAATAAATTCCCTCTCTTGCCTTAAAATTCCCTATATTTAGTAAAAAAAAAAAAAATACAATATAAAATATAAAAGAAATGCTCACAAATTGTAGGGATATATCCAGAAATTTCTATCAAAGGACATGTAAGTGTTTTCTTAGGATAGTGTAAAAGCAAATCTAGCACCTAAAAGATCATAAACAGGCTTTTCGTACGTTGTTTGAAGAGTGTTTGAATCACGGACTATGTAATTAATAATATTTGGTTCACATTTGACATGAAATTTGTAAAATTGGTTCAATCTTCAGTTTTCATTAACATTTATTTATTTATTTACTTATTTATTTCACTTTTTAGCTCAATTATTACCAGCTGAGTTCATACATAAACGGAAAACAGAGATCTTAATATGTCTAATGTTTATGCTCTCCTACAAGCGAAAAACAGAAACAACAAGAATTTAGCACATCAATCTGTATCTAGTTTTTACGTATCCCGCTCATTTCTAGGTTTCTCCTTTTTCCCCTTCCTGTTAGTTTTTTGCTTCAGAATTCCCTGTTCCTGGGGAAAGAAAAACCTCCTTGAAGCACCACCGGCTCAAATTTCCTTTACAGTCAACCATTCATACCCGACAACGCTGGAGCCCCTCCTCTTGCAGGACCTGTGTCTCGCTGCCGCGTATTCAGTGAAGCCAACCCAAGCATAATGGTGCTAAATCTCGCACAAGTTTAAAAAGTCGTTTGTAAGTTGGAGATATAAATAAAACAACAGGGCCGCTTTTCGTTGTGGTTGAATTTTATCAAACTTTTCACATAACGTGGAACCCATGTCGTTGGTTGAACCATTCAAATTTATATTTGTTTTTGTTATAAATTAATATTTATAATATGAAAATCCCAGAACAATTTAGTAGTATGTAGCATAATTTCGGAGTTTAAACGACACCATGGATGTCCAGAAGGGGAAAGGGGAGGAGGCACTTCCTGAAAAATGAATGTCAACCATTTTCACACATATAATTTCATTTCAGTCACATCAAATTGTTAATTATTGTAAGGGCGTTGCAGAAAAATGTTAACTTCAAATTGAATTTTGAGAAGGGAAATATACCTAGTTTACCCCAACCCCTGAAAAAATACTTTGCTTAATCCTCCCTGGTGGAAAGAAATACTGCGGACGTCCATGAACAACACTTTTTCTAAACATGAGGTTTGCAACGCTGCTGTAAGCCCCTGCCCGTAGGTTTACACACCTAGGGTTTCGACGCGCTCTTCTCCCTATATTCCTTGCTCTTCTCCTTCCAGATACGGTGGGCGACGGTAGGCACGGCTCCTTCGCGGTCAGAAATTTGTAAGGCAACATTCAGACGGCTTACAACTTTTCCCAAGCAAAAGGCGGGAGTTCTCATGTGCCATCTGGTGTGAAGTGTTGCAATCTAACAAACAGGATCTCGAAGACTGGTATCAGGCCGAGATGAACTTTGAAATTTTTACGAATTTTGCCATATAATTACATACATTTTACTAGAATTAATAAAGTGTAAGCCCGGCTTACACGGCTTACATGGACGCTCCGCGCCTGGGTAATAGGGTAGTTGTAGCCCCCACCATGCCCCTTGAGCACTGCCTACTCAACCAATAGTTGACACTGACAGATATTGTCCGGTAAAAATGACAAGCGGGAAAAAAGGCAAGAGTAAATAATAAATGTTTTTACTCACTCACAATTACAATTAAGCCGTATATGTAGCAATGTCCTCAAAAAAAAATATTCCACTAGGGTTTCGTCGTTTCGATCCCATTGGCCAGGCGATCTGAGGGGCTGAACCGGACCGGGGGGAGGGGGTATGGGGTTATCGTCATCTAATGTTAATTTCCAATACGTTTCTAAAAGCCGAAGTATCAAGATACTAATTGACACAGTACAAGCTTTATGAATTTCTTCACATTTACAGGAGAAACTACTTACTGAAATCAGTTTCTGTAGCATTGTCGAAGTTCTTCGAGGTATTTTCTTTCGCGGAAACTGAAAACTTCACCATAGAATGCTGCAGAACAAGAAATAATCACTTGTTATGTAAGGAACTTGCATTTTCTGTAACATTATGCCGTTGTTTGCATTATGTACGTGCAGATGGCGCGAGCGGCGAAAGTCACGTGGTCTAGCCAGTGTTTCCAAACGTGCTTTTTTTTGCGAGAATTTTTTTTAACTATGCTTACCTAACCTAACCCAACCTAACCTAACCTTGCCGGAAATGCTCCATGGGGCGGGCTATCGTGAATGGTTTTTGGGGCTATCGTGAATGGTTTTTAGGGCTATCGTGAATGTTTTTTGGGGCTATCCGTCAATGGTTCGTGGGGCTATCCGTCAATGGTTCGTGGGGCTATCCGTCAATGGTTTGTGATGACATAATGAACACAAACACGACGCGCGATGATCCATGACGAGTGCACGTCATATTGTCTGTTGCCCAAGCAGAACAAGGAAGACAAATAATGACTCGTAATATGAAAAGTTGACACTATTTTATGGAAAAAGGCGTAACTTCACCTTAAAGAATCTTCCGCAATGCAGAGTAGGTAAGTATCAATGCTAAAATTAACGAAATAAACGAGTGAGAGGTGTTCGGGCCTTATCGGATAATTACCATTAAATTATAATACATGTTATTGGCTTAGGATTCATCCACGCTTGTTGGAAATAGATTGTGCAATTTCATATGCAATTCCATGAAAACTTGAATGTTAATTTCAGCTGAGATTGCAACGTTTTTGTAAATGGTGCGGGTGAGGTTGGGAATTCCAGCTTGTCACCATCCAAGGTCAGTCGAACTCGTGACAATTGCCCTACTATATGCAACTTTTAAAGGAGCATTTTCCAAAAAGTCATCGCAATTTTGTAATTTCTTTGGAGTATTACTAGTAGCTTTTTTAGATAAGCATTTTGGTTATTCCATTCATGCAGTAGCTTATAATTCTCCTGTATAAGTATAATAATGTACTTTGCTATATCTTTCTTTGTGGGGTTAGGTGGTACATCAACATGTACTGAATCTATTCTCTATCCCGGGAATCTCTTGAGCAAGCGAACGGAAGCAAGTCTTTGCGCAAGTAGTGACTCTGGAGGACTCGACGGATGAACGTCTGGGAGGGGTAGTGAGTGAATTAAGAGAAAAATATGGCTGCAGCTACCAGCTGTTGGGAGCCACTCTTACTGCTTCGCTCCGCCCACTGGCTTTCTCCCCTTCTCTACCTAAGAATGAAGACTATTGAATTGAATGAAAAAAAATGTTATTGATCACATTGCCTTACATTCCCTAGGCCAGGACTCGAACTCGTAATCTTTTTAGGTGAGAGCCTGAGGCTACAATTCAACGCGAGTGCATGGCAGAGTGATTTGTCGCAACTGTCAATATTATTCATAGTTATGGCATCATTCAATAAACAGATACAAGCGATAAAAGCAAATAATGCCACGTCCAACAGCTCCAACAACAACACACAAAAGATATTATTGCTCTGAAGATTCATACAGAATTCCTGGTAACATTGTAGCGTCAACCGATTACGCCACCTGTACTTCGAAGCGGATATAGTCCGAACAATATGGCAGGAAAAGAGAATGTTAGGTTCTGTTGGAATGTTTTCTCAATCGAAAACATCCGTTGCGATCGTGCTGAGGCAGCATCAACATCCCATGAACTGAGTTTTTGGAATGCCGTGATTGTAAACCACGTGTGGAGGAAACAAGGCAACGAAACTAGCCGAGGCCGTGAGGAATTACGCACGCATGATTTCCCAACAACCCATGCCTTCTTCCAACGTTACACACAAATTGAGAACATGTTATGGAACACAATGGGTAGTGTTGCCCACGAGACGAGACTTTGGCCTGTCTCGTCTCGTGGAGTCTCCTGGAAATGCTGTCTCGTCTCGAAAATATTCGTTTGTCTTATGACACATGGTCAATCTCGTCTCGTCTCGAATTTTTAAAAGCCTGTCCCGTCTCGTCCCGTGGGCAACACTAACAATGGGTAGCGGCATAATCAGGATTTTTTTCGAGAGGGGCCCCAAGCTTCGATCACCTTACACTCTATCAGTCAACTTTGATTACTGCATTAAAAAAAACCTTGCCATAATGTTGTAGAGCATATTAGTAACACATGAAAAAAAATCGCGATAAAAATGTGGAAAAACTCGCCAGAAAAACTAAAAGTCAAGTAAAATGCTAAATTTGCGTCATTTTCCTACTTAATATGAGGGGAAAATGTCATGTCAGTTTATCCACTTAACCAATTTCGACAAATGATTAGCATTTTTGGCCGCGATCGCCAAAAATAAAATCCTTACTTGTAGAACATACCAAATATAGCATTTGTGGATTGGTTTCCGGTTCTCATACTTCCTGATGCTGCATTCCCGATCCTTACCCACAATTACTGCTGATGTGCAACAAGATAATTTCTCTGCACATTCTGACAAAAAATTTCTCCTATCCTCCATGTATTAGCCGAATCGTCTGGGTACATTTCCTGATGTATGGATGAGAATTTGTGCTCTTCATGGCTAGCAAAGAAACATTCGTAATATCTGCCATATTCATGTGAAGATCGCGAGAGAATTTCTAGTACTGCGCTGCATTAAATTTCTGGATACATAACATTCCTTTAATTTTTTCGGCGCAAAATGATAGTTGTTAGATAGGACATAGCATGGCAGAGCATGCTCTAAACAAATGGGTATAGAGTGGTAAGATGTATCAAAGACAAGAATGAGGTGGATGAATGATGATGATGACGATTACAGGATGATGATGATTTGAAGCCTGAGAAAGAGGATTGAAAGTATAATGGATTTGATGATTGGGAAAGAGGCTGTGAACAATGAAGAGCAGAGGTAGAGATAGCGAGAAAGAGAGAGAAGGGGAGATATGACAGATACGGTCACATGGAGAGAAAAACAAACACACATGTCCTTCGCAGAACAGAATGTTTAGATGATCATAAGGAGCAGGGTGGATAAAAAATCATAATTTTTATTAAAAAATATTTTTTGTTGATTTTTATTAAAATCGGATTTTCAAAATGTAAATCAATTTTTTTTAAATAAAAAAACACGCCTATAATTGCTTGTGTGTTTTTTGGCACCATATAGATATATGTTTTTTTTGTAGAAAGGCTTTCTCTAGTAAACGACCCTATAAAATGTTTGAACAGTTTGATTAAAGCTAATAAAAAAATATCCGTAAATATGGAATTTCCTACCATGGAAATATTTGTTGAGTGTGTTAAAGAAATTATAATAATTTCAGTAACGTTTTTTTTTCAGTGAAAATATCACATTCTGAGTGTACTCTGTAATTGTAACTGAAAATAATAACTTAAATAGTTTTATACACTTTGAAGCTGAATTTTGGAGATTTTTAATGGTAGTTTGAAAAATATTAGCTGTCATGTTCATTTACAGTTTAATGTTAATGACACTATTTATGGTTTAACATGATTACTATTTTGTTTATTTTCCTACACACAATGTTTGCTATTTTTGTCTATAAAAATTATTGAATTTTAAATCAAGAGAAATCCTGTGTTTACATTCCCCTTAATGTGAACTTCACACCCTCAGTACATATATTTTATTTCCTTTATTTTTTCCTTTCCTAGAGCCTAATAAACACCATTAAATTATTACGAGATGAATGTAGCCTACTTTCTCCAAAAGTGATTCTTATATCTACAAAATCCTTACGTACATTTCTCTATAAATTATTTTTTTAAATGAATCCAACTTGATAAGGAGGTAACACATATTTATTTATTTATTTATTGATTGAAATTTCCAGTACAGCAGAAGCCATTTTAAACCGGAAAGAAACAACAGTAAAACAGTACACTAGTGTTAAAATGAACACACGAAACAAGATAAATAAAATAAAATAAACAAACAATAAATATAAACATAAACAAGTCGAGACAGTTCCAAGGTAAACAGATGTGTTTCACAAAAGCATTACTTATATACAATTTTTTCTATGTTGGTGATGAAAGATAGACATGAACTGAATATATCGGTTTGGTTTGAGATGACATTGAACTGATTTGGTAGCCTATGAAATAGTGAACGTTGAATGAGTGAGAGTCTTGGAGTTGCAGTGTGGAAAGTTTCCTTGCTCCGTGTTTTGTGTCTAGGCACTCTGAGGGAGAGTTCGTGGAGTGGGATGCTACATCTTAGGTTTCCATCAATGATCTTATGTAGTAATTTCATATCTGCAACGTATCTACGTGATTCTGGAGTATTTATGTTTAAGTCTACAAGCAGATCTCTCTTAGGTAGGTGTCTCAGGGCCGGCACTCTATATCGAACCATGGAGAGGAAAAAGCTGAGAGCACGCTCGATCTTGGAGGTATGAGAAGGGGCAGCCATGTTCCAGATTGATGAACAATATTCTAGAATGGGGGACACAAAAGTTTTGAAGTAAATGGAAAGTGCTTTCGGGTTATGGATTTCGGTGAATCTGTAAAGTAAGCCTAGGATACGCATTGCCTTTTTTTGTGATGGTTGATACGTGATTATCGAAAGAAGAATAAGGTGGATGCATGATGATGATGAGGAGGAGGAAGGAGAAAGAGATAATGCGAGAGAAAGAAAAAAAACACACACACGCATGGTCTGACTCGGATTGAAAGCACTTATTGTAATATCTGATATTTTCATTATGTGAAGTTTGAGAGAGCATTGTTGTCTGTCACAATTGTTTAGAGCAAGAGAGGACCTCCTGCGTACACGAATGTAACTCAATGTGGCTACAAGACTAAGAACAGTTGTCCCACAGTTTCGATTTTAGAGGCTAAAGGAGTAGTCCAAAGTTACTGTTGACCCTTTCCGGAGACAGTGTTGCTACAAGAAGGGAAATTTCCCTTTTGCAGGGAAATTCGGACCGAAATTTTAGCCAAAAAGGGAAAAGGGAATTTCGATTAAAAATACCACAATTGCAGGGAAATTTTAAGGTCATCTGACTACATTATTACAGTTTATGTTAATTTCGAATTTCATAGCCACATTTTTATGTTATTTATTTTGCTATTCCTACTTGTTTCTGCTCCTATAAGTTTATTGTACGTTGCTTTTATGCATCTTTGGATAAGTAGTAACGGTGAGGATTAACAATTAAATGGATTCCTGGCCAGGATTTAAACCTGGGACATCTGGTCAGGAAGTGAAGAAACTGAAATGTGATTTATTGTTAAAATAATATTTCTTATTCAAACGAATAACGAATTCAACGGAATACTTAACTACATACTACTACTGCTTCCGCCACCACCACTAATAATGCTGCTGCTACTACTACTAATACTATTAATTATTATTATTATTATATAATTTGCTAAGGTGGAGGGAAAAATTGGTCCAAAAAGGGAAAATTTGCCCTTTGGAAAGGGAAATTGTGCCCTCATATTGTGGCAACACTGTCCGGAAACACCCAAATGTCAACCTCCTTTCCACTAGCAGACTAGCGAAGCTATGGCGTCTGGACTCACGGCCGTATAATCCTCCGTGGGGCTTTGGTTGCGTCGTTCCCTTCACCCATCTCGTCTTACCACCATTCATCCTCATCTTCGCGATTAGCCAAAAGTGGCAGAAAAGCGAAGTAAAATTAATTAAATCAATAAAAGAACACACTATGATCAGTCTCGATTAGCCCATCTGTGCATAAAGTCGGCTTTAAACAGAACTCCAGCAGTTCAAAGGGTACCTAATCCAGAATTTCAACCTGGGCGGTTGTCGATGTCGTTCTCCTCTGATTCCTTTATTTTTTAAAAGCTTCGAAGTATGCAGAACCTCACTACCTGAGCCTAGTTGTCAATACACCTTTTCAAACGTATCCAGCCGAACCTGGAGAGAAAAATGTACCAAGAATGCGAGGTGAGCAGCTGTTTTATTCGACGCCTCTGTGCATGTTCCTTTCGGGAACCTCTTCGGAAGGAATGTTAATACCAGAGGGAGAGCTTACGTCACGTACAGGCACTTAGGGACTCCCGGGAAGAAATTCGTAGCCAAAGAGAGACGGTGACATAAGGGGAACCTGATTTATTCTTCGGAGCCACCTGTCCCGTATACTTCCTCCGAAGCTATCTGGCAACATTGAAGTTCTTTTCTTGCTCCTGCTCCCAGGTGCGAAGTCGCGGAGGTGATTGCTTGCCCCATTCTTCTCCCCTGACCTCTTTCTATGATGAACAATGTGGGTTATCCCGCCTGGCTAAGGAGTTCCGTTGATGTTATGCAAAGGGACATCTGGGCTGCATTCGTTTGGTGGAACTCGGAAGGAGAACTATTTTTTCCCATGGGTTGGGAAGTTCTTGGAGCATCTGCAAGACACCGGGGATAGTACGTACAGGCGCATATGCGCACTTCAAGGGAAGTGCTTGTGGAATTGATACAGTGTTGCCATAACAAGAAGAATCCCTTTTAAGTGAGCAAAATTTCCTTATTTCATACAAATCTTCCCTTGATGCTAAAAAAAATTGAAAT
Source organism: Lepisma saccharinum (assembly GCF_977018435.1). Taxonomy (NCBI): domain Eukaryota; kingdom Metazoa; phylum Arthropoda; class Insecta; order Zygentoma; family Lepismatidae; genus Lepisma; species Lepisma saccharinum. The sequence continues at coordinate 15,647,685 of NC_139229.1, forward strand.
CACTTTGAACAAAATCGTAGCGGTTTGGTTTGATTTGATTTACTTCACGTTTCTGCCACTTTTGGCTAATTGCGAAGATTAGGATGTGTGGTGATGAGAGGATATTAATGAAGAGACAATCACAAGCAAGAAGATTACACTGGCTGTGATGCAGACGCCAGAGCCTCGTTAGTTTGTAAAATACAGTACAGAGTGCACTACGTGGAAGAGATGTAGACCTTAGGATGGGTACCTACCGAAAAGGTCACTCCTTACAGCCTCAAATCGTAATGGTAGTTGTTGACAGTGTTCCACACGAGACCTTGGTCTCTCCGGTCTCGTCTCGTCGTTTGTCACGTCCCGTGAGCATCACTAGTTGTTGAGTTTACTTTTAAATCAACTTTATGAACAGAAAGGATAATCGGGACTGGATCTACAGTCCAAAGTGGGATCCGAACTGCTTAGTGCCACCACTGAGTCAGGAGCGTATATTCTAGGCTAGCCACGCTATCTGCGAAGCCTGAAGCCTAGAGAATAAAATACAGGAGGAAAATCGATCAGATTATTCAATATCAGTAAAATGAATATGGATATTCTGGATTTGGCAACCTGATTTCTTGTGAGTTGGCAACCTGATTTCCTATGAGTTGGCAACTTGATTTCCTATGAGTTGGCAACCTGATTTCGTATGAGTTGGCAACCTGATTTCCTATGAGTTGGCAGCCTGATTTCCTATGAGTTGGCAACCTGATTTCCTATTATGAGTTAATAACCTGATTCCATTTGAGTTGGCAATCTGATTTCTTATGAGTTAGCAACCTGATTTCTTAGGAGTTGGTAAACTCATTTCATAGCCTAGGACCACGTGACATAGTGAGATAGCCCAGACCTTGGACTCAGTATACGCCACTGCACTGAGTATCGAACCCGGGATCCCTTGATTACAATGTGACGACAATACCACTGTGCCATCGTAGAGGCCTGGTAGAAGCAGAAGATTTTTTACCAATTAAATAACAGAATACACCAATTCACAGAAATATTAGGCTTGATTCATTCATTGAATTTCGTCATCTTACGTCCTTATCTTATCTCCTGCCACTTTTGGCTAATTGCGACGATGAGGATGAGTGATGATGAAGAAATTGATGAAGGGACACTCACAAAGAACACACATGCCATAAAGAACAGGCATCTCGACTCATGAATCGGAAAAGAAGTACTTCTGGTGTATTTCTACAATACCAACAAGAACAACAAACATAACATTGAAATTACGGCCAATTCAGCCCATTGCTGCATATTTGAACTTTGTAATACATAACTGGACACTTTGATTACAAGGCAAGAAATGAGCAGAAGAATGATATTTGGAGTAATTGGAACATCCTGAGTAGGCAAATCTGTGGGTGTTCTTGCAGAAAGGTTCTATTTCATAAACGACCATCGGAAGCTGATTTGAAAAACTGCAGAAAGTGATGTGAAGAGAATAGCTGGTATCAGCTCTCGAGGACTGTAATATTGAATCACAACATTAATGAAATCACACTATTAAAATAGAGGGTGTCTACCAAAATAACAAATCCAAAATGCTTGACTTTTTCTTGACTTTTTTTCTTTTTCTTAACATTTATTTCAACGCCCTCTACTAAAGCCCCTATCACATGGAACTGAATTTCTAGTAGGAATGATCTAGTTGACGCTGGACTGGCTACCCATTTGCTAGTTTTCGTCTCACACGGTACTTGTTATACTGTACTTGTCGATAGTCTTTCGTTCCCATAATGGCGGCCGCGCGAGAAGTAAACAACGTATCACTTCACATTTTTAAAATACGATAACTATTCAACCGAGAGGAATATCGCTTCGTATTAAATGGTTTTAGGTAGAGAAGAATGGCACTGATTAAATACATACTTTACAACGTTTACTGTGCACGTATGGAAGAATACTTTAGCTTTTTCAATTGTAAACATGCCTTTCGTGCTGTATGCACTCGGAAACAACAGACAAAAAAGGCAACTTTGCTCTGATTGGCTGTTCCACAGAATCTAGTCGGGTTAGTCTAGTAGCAATTAGAACATGTCCTATTCCTCAAAACCAGTCAAGCAGTCAGGCAGGCGGCCATGATTTCTACCTGGAAAGTCAGTTCATCGCCAACTAGGGCATTCCAACTAGAAATCCAGTTCCGTGTGATAGGGGCTTTAGGTATAGTTGGAAATTAAGAAAATATATATATTTTTTTTCAATAAAAACGCCCTACCACAAGGTCGGTTAAGATGAAAACTGATGCTGTACTTTAACAAGAGATTTATCTTTAATTGAATGGCTCGGGTGTTAAACATGGTTAGTGACATATTGGTCATTTTGGAGTTACAAAGTAAAATGTATCTTCCTTCAGTTTTCGAGTGGAATTACTATGTCATACAATTTGTGTGTAACTCAGTGAAGCCTTCTGAAATTGGTAAACACAACACAAAACCAATTAATCTACAGTGTAGTTTCTAATAAGTTAATAACATTATTCCTTAATGAACTCAGAAATGACCAAACTGCCCTTCAACTTCAGACTTCATCCTGGATGAGGAATGATCGTATTACTTTAATATTTTTATAAAAAAATACGCACACAAAAATGTAATTCTGAAGGGAACAAATCTTTACCGGAACTCATACAATTTTTGATTTCCAAATATTCAAGTTTATCAAATACCAGTAAACAATGTAAATTCACTATACACTGTAAAAGATAAAGAATAGTGTCCACAAGCATAATTTCTTGACTTTCTTGACCTACCTGTTGATTTCTTGAGATTTTCTTGGCTTTCTTGACTGGTAGACACCCTGGAACAAGAGTGTACACAAGAAGGGACCAGAGAGGCACTTGCTCCCCTGAGATATGTGAAAAAATGTTCATGTAATTGGAATGGTAAAGTTGTAGCAATATTTCAGTACACATAATATTATTTTCTGCGATTTACATGCTCTCAGGTACAGCTATTAACAGCCATGTCGAACAAAATAACGAGAGAATGTTTTCACAAGAGACATTAGAATCATGTTGATTGCGGTAACCAGAGAGGTGTGCGGGACAGAAAATGTTTGGATGTAGAAGGGAAATTTTATTAATTCCAACATTCGTGACTGACAAAAATCGCCACTTCCGGACCAGATTGGAAATTTTCGAATTTTCCCAACTCGGTGAAAATCTCGAAATCTACACACTATTTCCCCTATCAATTGATCGTTTTTGCACTTCTTGGGGGGGGGGGGATGCTAATTTGAAGAAATTTCAAGCACTAATAGTGCAGAAATAATACGATCATTTGGAAATTTCTTGACTTTTCGGGACCCCAAGTCAGGATCTGTTCTTGACAATTCACGTGCATAATTTTAAATTACTTTTATTTAATTTTAAAATACCTTTCAGCGACATGGGCAAGAGGTATCATGAAGCAAAGAGCATTAAGTGATACTTGTTTGATATTTGTGCATCGTGAAAAAGTAAAGTACGAAAAGACAAAGAACAGTTCATCATCATCATCATTATGGAAAGGAAGCAAGGCGAATCCAGTTCTATATAAATAGTGGACTCAAGTCTGAACTTATCAACAAACCCAAAGCAATTTCAATTGTATGATTTGCATTATAATAATAATAATAATAATAATAATAATAATAATAATAATAATAATAAATAAGAACAATAATAATAAAAGATGAAATGTAAGTTTTTATGACCGTAGTGCAAGATATGAAATCTTACTCTGCCCCACCTAAGAAAAAATTATGTACATGGCCTTGTCCCAGAATGCAACATTATACATATAATATAATCGAACGAGAACAAGAGCTGTAGTGAAAGTCACACGAAGATTATATCATTCAGCAAACCCCACAACTGCACATGAAACGCACCCGTCGAAATTCTATAGGCGTAGGAAAAGAAAGGGCTGCGAGGAACCCACGTGAATGTTATTCACCATTCGAACGTGTTAGTTACAGATTTTGTGAAAAATCGTATGGGAAAAAAATTCTTCCAATGGCCACAAAAACACCTGCGGTTCCCACAGAACCCTTCGAAAGCTTCCCATAGGGAAGACACCTGCAGACCCGAAACATTTTCAACAAAAATCCCACCAAAGGACCAATTTTTGCAGTTTATGTGAAAAGAGGTGTAGGATTACCCGTTCTTGGGAAAGTATTTGTCTGCTACCTGCGGATATAAAGGAGGGTCATTGAGTAAAACGGCAGCGAGCGATTGGCTACTTAAGATTGGTATTATCTGAGGATAAGGTTAATGTAGTACCTTTGGGAGCTGGGGCGTCGTCAAGGGAGGGGTCCGCGGGGCACTGGCCCTACGGAAATTTCACCGTGGCTCTTCAAAATTTAGATTTAAAGAAAACTTTGCATGTAAATCCCAATCTGTTTCCTCGGCCTTGGTGGCGGAGTGGTTAGCACAGCGCGCTACGACGACAGGGGCTCTGGGTTAGAATCCCAGCCTGTGTGTTCTTTGTGAGTGTCCCATCATCAATTTCATCATATTATCGCTCATCTGCATATTCGCGATTAGCCAAAAGTGGCAGAAAAACGAAGTAAAGTAAACCAAATAAAAAAACCAATCAATACAACCGGCTTCATCCTTTTAGACATTGTACAGTCACGGACACTTCTGGGTTGTAATGATTCCATGAAACTTAATGGGGTTATTACAATCCAGAACTATTCGTGACTGTACTTGTTGGGATATATGGATTAAGTTATGTATAAATAACATGCATATAGAAAACTATATCACTGGCGTATGCAAAGGGGAGCTGATGGAGCTACAGCCCGTCTGAATTTGTGATACAATCATAATTTTCACATAAAAACGGTGAAGAATTATGGAAATAGCGTTAAAATGGCTCACAATTGTCATTTTCTGAGAGTGGAAAGTTCTAAAACTACAAAATAACTTATTGTGTATTCTGTTCCCCTAGAAAGCAAACTATGTATCACTTTACAATTCCAGCCCCTCCGAAACAAAAAAATTCAGCGTACGCCAGTGCACTATATATTAACGAAAATTTGACATGGCACGGGAATTGTATGTGTGTGTTGTTAATATGTAACGAATATTATCAGTATATGGAAAACAACATGACATTTTTAAGCCACATTAAGTTACAGAAACTATATACAGTATGTGCTCGTTTGACAGGGTCACGGGTTTTTCTTCATACCATTATGGAAAGAGTTGAAAGAACTTATTGCAAGTTCTTGTCCAAATTCAGATATTTTAGGCGTACAGAGGCAGGCTGAATCCCCATGAGTCCCCCCCTTACGCACGCCTTGGTCCCTCTTTGCTTTGTGCATTCCGTCAGAATACAAATCTCATTTCTCGCAAATGCTCAATTCTCCCTTGATTGCGCAATGGACGTTTCGGAATTCGGGAACCCCCCCCCTTTCCCCTTCTCCCCTCCAACAAATAGCAGAGACTGAAAGGAAACAACATACATAGTAATTTGCAAGAACTTCTTCCTCCATTGGCAATGTGACCGTGTCTAAGCTTTGAACAAACACAAGACGAAGGCCGCCAGATGTTTCGTCTTCGAAGCTTCGCTACCAGTAATTTCGTAAGATCATCTCATGCTGGATACGTCACGTGTGTACGTCTTGTTGTGCAACTGGGGGAAGGGACAACAGGATCTCAAATCGAGCAAAGGGAAGACGAAGTGAATAGAAAGAATAGAATTTATTTCAAGTATGAGCCTTTACAGCTGTGCATACCATACAAGGATGGAAAATTTTATTGCAATTTTCCTACACCCTTTCTCCTCTGTCTACTTCCTCATTCATACTGCTTGGGAGTTCACAAACACCTTCTTTCATTTCCATTCTTTCACTGCACTTGCACTGTTACCTAAGTGATACCTGAATTTTCTCCGAGTTATTTATTTATTTTGGAAGCCCCCTTTCACACATTTTCGCTATCCCCACTGAGCTTCTTTGCTCTCTTTGCCCAGACATAGTGTAGGAAAGTTTCCACATTCCTTATTTGCGCCTCCCCTCCCCCCTCTCGGTCTCTCCCTCCTAATAACGCTTGTCATTATATTCTCAATGTTAGCTTCATTTATTTCTCTGATATATTTTTTGTCTTGCCTCCTCTGTTTCTTTGCACTGGAATGTGAAATTTCGTCTCGTCTTCACCGCATAGAGGCATTCTACGCTCTCGTCCTCCCGTTTTAGTTTAACTTGTGTCCATCCCCCAGTCTGAACCAGGCCAACCCTGATCTTTCTTTTGCTCCACACAAATCTGTATTCACTATTTTCGCTGATGTTAACGATATTTTTGCACCGCATTCTGCTAAAATTTTCTGTTTGTTAATGGAAGACGTAGTGTTGGTTAATCCAGAGGTTCCAAAACGTTTTCGTTTCACTGTGCCCTTAGTGTTTCAAGAGGCGCCCTAGCCAGAATGTGCGCCTATCTAACACTTGCAACGCTCAGTTAGTGTGTTTAGGTTGCTTGCCTTAGTTTTAAAAAAATATACTCAAATTTCAAATTCAGAAACATTTTACAAGTACTAAATAAGCAAATATTTGGAACAATCATATCGTTTCAGTGAAAATAATGGAACATTTCGCGGCACACCTGTAAGCCAGAGAAAACTATTATCACCCGAGGCGCCAACTCAAAATATACAGGGTGGCGCAAGAAGAACGCATATTTTTGGAATCAGTGTAGCGTCGTTGATTTTCAAGATGCAAATGTTTTACACCAAAACCATCGGTAAGAAATGCAGCCTGGATAGGTATACAGTGATGATTTAAGTATGGAAGATTATGTCATTGTTGCTGTCCCTACCACGTGATCTCACGTTTCGGCGATGTCCCTTGGTCCCCACGCTCCCCAGATTTGTATGTCTCAAGTCCAAAACCTCGTTCGGTCGACGAGCTGAAAGTTGCCATTCGTGAAGGAATTACAGCTGTGCCAGACGAAATGTTGGCAAGGGCAATGCGGAACTTTGAGGAGAGGCTGCGGATGGTGCAGCTACAATGACGTCATCTTTCCATACTTAAATCATCCCTGTATACCTTTCCAAACTGCATTTCATAACGATGGTTTTGGCGTTAATAAAACATGTGTATCTTGAAAATCAACGACGTTACACTTATTCCAAAAGCATGCGTTCTTTTTGCGCCACCCTGTATTTGCGAGCGGGGCAGAAAGTGCCTTGCCCCCCTGAAGTCCGCGCGCATGATCATCACTCATTTTCATAGTCACGATTAGCGAAAAGTGACAGAAAGAGATGCTAAATTAATCGAAATTTAAAAATGCACTATTTTGCGCATCCTCCTGTACAAGATGTTTACGCAAATTAGGGTTATCTTTTTATGGTCATTATTTTTCTATCATACTTTCATTTTTTATATTTTCTCTGATTAACCTAACAGTGGGGCAACCATTTTACCCCTGGCTGATTGTGATTACCATTCATGATTTCCATCTGTTTACATTTTTAAAAAAGGACGAACATTTCAGAATGCTCGTGTCCAATATATTTTATATTATTTGATGTTTACGTAAATAAGATTAATATTAACTATTATTAATTGTAACACAGCACATCATTTCACTAGTTGATAATCTCGTCGCTGTGATAACCAGAGAACACCATCTTAAAAAAGTAAAGAGTTCGTTAAAATTTCCATTTCGAGCCCTGCTTATAAAGATTAATGCAATGCATTTTAATGTGTACGAAATTAAGTGTAGGAAATACATAATTTTCGCTTAAAAGTCGAACCCCCTTTTCTCCAACTTGGCACGAATCTTAATGGTAATGTGAAGGTTACCGTAACGGCCCTGGCAAATAACATTCAGATTACTCAACCAACTGGAGGACTGACTGACTTCTTTATTTGACGGTTGTTTTGTGGAGCATCGCCTTTAACAGGCCTGGCTCCTATTTCTTCTTATGTCGCGTTAACTATTGACGTGGGTTGGTTGACTTGTCCTTCTATTCCTCCTGCAACTGTCGCTTGGTGGATACATCTGCTTTGTGCTTTGTTTTGGTTCCGTTAGAACCATTATATTGTGGTCCTTAAAAGGGCCTGGTATGACAATTCGTTTTGGTCCTAAGAAGGGCCGTCATAGTGGAGAAATTAATAGGCTAACAAAGCTTATTACACAAAATTTCATCTGAAAACACAGAAACATTACAAGAGTAATAGAAAGTAAGGAAAGGGATTTTTAATAATAAAAGTTAGATTTTGTGTTTTTCTAATAAATGGCAGTTGTTAGTTTAAAATTATTTCTCAATCTTGTCTGGTTAATCAGATTATGAGCTTGTATGTAATAGCGTATATGTGGCGCCATCTCGGATTGAGAAAATAAATACATCTTACATCAAATATACTGATACATTTTCATACATAATCTTTGTATTTTGATACACGAGAAGAATTGCGTTACAAGGTGATACAACCGAAGAGGAATTTTAGAAAAGTTTGGGATTGAACCTTGAGTGACGTCATGCAGTGCACGTTTCACATTTCACAACGGTTCTTGGACAAGAAGTTTGAGATTTATTTTTTCCTGCCAATTGTGAAACGCACGTTGCAAGACAGAAGTCGTGTAATGTGTGACGGAAGAGGCTATGTGTTTACTTCGCCATTATTTGAGGATCGTGACGCGCTTATATCTACGTCTTTCTGGCAAGAAACGCAAGCAGACGGAAAGTTCTGGAACGTGATTTGCGATTTTTTCGCACCGGAAAAATCCTATAGTGGTAGAGTCATGTTATATTCGTAACATCTCCAGTCCAGCTGACTGCACGAGCATAGTTAGCGAGCCTACCAACAGCCTAGAGCGTGTGCAAGAAGGTTAGCGATTGGTGCTGGGTTAAGATGACGTCATCGACTTTCTTCTTGATTGGATGTTTCGGGAGTGATGGCTCGCTCTCAAGCTCCAAATGCAGAATAGTCAGAGATGTTATGAAAGTAATCGCACTGACGTAAAGAGGCTAGAAAAACAGATGAAACGATCACATGTACGAGTAAGGACACCCTAAATCATAAAAAAAAGAGTAAAATAGCACTTTTTAATGTAGTTTTACGTTCTTGCTGAGGGGGTCAGTCACCAGTCAATGACGCAAGAGCAAGGTAGAGAGGGGGAGAAAGAGGGAGAGAGAGAGAGGGTGAGAAAATATAGGAAAATAACCAGATGGGGTGGGAGACAAACCCTTTACCCTCTGTATAAGAAGAACTACGAAAATAGAAAGCTCCTTTATCGTAAGTATGGATTTTGTTATGGTATTAAGGGGTAGGCATAAGCAAATGTGACTGTCTTCTTCATTAAATGATGGTGTTCCCACTCTCATCTTTCTGTAGCCGTCACTAGGGTCAGAAGATCAACGGAAAGAGAAAATGAGACAAAGAAGGAGAGAGGGAGAAAGATAAGAGAGAAGGAGGAGAATAGGGAAAGAGAGAGATAGGAAATCGAGAGGAAGAAAAGACATATAAGAAAGATAAAGACATATGGATGTGAAGAAAGAAAGAGAAAAATCGATTTATTTCGGGTTTCTATCATTTTTGGCTAATTGCGAAAATAAGAATGAATGGTGATAAGATGAAATAATTAAAGGGACAATCACAAACACACATGGCCATCACACAATACCAATTCCATAGAGGATTATACTTACTGGCCATGGGTCCAGACGCCAGAGCCTCGTTAGTCTGCAAAATGAAGTGAGATGATAATGGTGATTCTGAAGTTGGTAACCTGATTTCCTATGAGATGGTAACCAGATTTCCTATGAGTTGGCAACCTGATTTCTTATGAGTTGGCAACCTGATTTCCTATGAGTTGGCAAACCTGATTTCCTATAAGTTGGCAACCTGATTTCCTATGAGTTGGCAACCTAATTTCTTATGAGTTGGCAACCTGATTTCTTAGCAGTTTGTAAACTTATTTCTATTCATAGCCTAGGACCACGTGACATAGTGACATCTTGAACTCAGTATACGCTACTGGTCTAATAGTAAATGAGAGAAACAAATTATATGAAATGTGGAAGGAAACCAAATAAAGAAAATAAACTAATAACAGATACAATGAGTCTTGATAATGTTGAATCTTTAAAATACTTAGGCTCAGTTGTGAATATCAATAATTCAATAGAAGAAGAGATAAGAGAAAGAAGTATAGCAGAAAACAAAGCGTTTTATGCAAACAAATAATTATTACAAGATAATTTCATCTCAAAAAAATAAAAACTTAAGTTATATTGGACAATTATTAGACCAATGACAATATATGCCTGTGCAACATGGGTCCTGAAAGACAGCCTAATACAAAAACTACTAATATTTGAACGGAGAATATTAAGAAAAATATTTGGCCCCTCCAAAATGAGCGATGGCTCTTGGAGAATAAAAACAAATGACGAGCTAGACAAGTTGATTAAGCATAAGAATATAATTCGATTCATAAAAGCCCAAAGATTAAGATTATCGAACGATTGCTCGATGAAAGAACAGTCAAAAAGATATACTGGGTGATTTTTTTAACCTGAATCATTTGAATATCTTGAAAAAGAATCATCCTACAAAAAAAATGTTCGAAATAAAAAGTTGGTAGTTTGGAGGGGGAAGTTTAGTGGTGCAACAAAAGAACACCCCCTCCCCCTCTTGTAGGTGGGGCGGGGGGCAACTTTGAAATTTCAAATAGAAACCCCTATTTTTTATTACAGATTCGGATTTTACGGAAAAAAATACATAAGTTTTGTCTGAAACATTTTTTTCGATTTTTGATAGATGGCGCTATAATCGACAAAATTTCATTTCTTGAATGTTTACACTTTAAAACCAATGTATTTCATTTCGCAATTCATTTAAATTCAAAAAATAAAACATTCTCGTGCATGAACTTTGTACTAATTCTTGACAAATCTTTTGAGATTTCATTAAGCTGGTAATTCGCCAATTTACAACATTTATAAGTTAGATTCAATATTTGTTTAATTTTTTTTATTGTTGTGTCAAAGATGCTTAACAAAGCTACACCAGAAAAATAAAATAAAAAAATAAAACAATTTAAAGAAACAGTTCCTTTTTAGACTTTTCCTGTTAAATCATTGTTTGTTTTTCATTGTTTTTAGATCACAAGAATGCTCCGAGCGATTAATTTGACTAAGCTGTTGATACTTTTTAATATCAATGGATGTATTAACTGTAGAATAGAAAATTGAAATGGTTCTCGTGTATGGAGAATCTGGCAGGAATCTCCGTCAAGATGTCGTTGTTTATGCTGAGGCAGGGTGCGTTCTTTCACTTCGTTTCAACGTACAGTCAATCAATTTACTACTGAAGGACGTGATAAATCTAAACAAAGGAATTTGTTTTACAACAATTTCAAGTCCTGGAACAAAAATGTTTTATTTCTTGAATTTAAATGAATTGCGAAATGAAATACATTGGTTTTAAAGTGTAAACATTCAAGAAATGAAAATTTGTCGATTATAGCGCCATCTATCAAAAATCGAAAAAAATGTTTCAGACAAAACTTATGTATTTTTTTTCCGTAAAATCCGAATCTGTAATAAAAAATAGGAGTTTCTATTTGAAATTTCAAAGTTGCCCCCCGCCCCACCTACAAGAGGGGGAGGGGGTGTTCTTTTGTTGCACCACTAAACTTCCCCCTCCAAATTACCAACTTTTTATTTCGAACATTTTTTTGTAGGATGATTCTTTTTCAAGATATTCAAATGATTCAGGTTAAAAAAATCACCCAGTATAAATGGAAACCATTTGTCAAGAGGCCAGTAGGTAGACCTAAAGTGAAATTGGAAGATGATGTTAGAAATGATATTAGAATATTGAAGATCTCAAATTGGAAGAAGGATGCCCAGGATAGAATTAAATAAATTGGAGAAAATTGTTGAGCAGGCCAAAACTCATAAAGAGTTGTAGCGCCAAGTAAGAAGAAGAAATGGATCATCCAGCCTCAAAATTAATAAAACAATTCTATTTTTCTATTGTTTTACACACAATACGATTTGTAAAACGTAACAATACGAATGATATAGAATGCAACAGAACTTGGAATACAGTATATGTAATATTTATTGTAATTTACGATTCCCTCCAGATGCAATTAGTTGCTTCTACGATTTCTTATGTATAAAATATTCACCCATGATACACAAGGGCGCAACGTATAGAGAATATTAAATAGATAAACCTTTACATTATAAGTTTCAGTAACTTAAAACTTTCTCATATCGAGAAATTATCGCATTAATTTGTTAATTTATTTTGTATTAGGAATGATTTAAGACAGTTTTCTGACATTATAACGATTTTTCTATTACTGCGCCATCTATTGCACGTTCTGTAAACACGTAATAAAAAAAAAAAAACCGGATAGACAATTTTAATTTTCAGAAGCTATTAATAATCGCTTAAAGTGTTCAAAATTATTCTAAAGAGAACACGAAAGGTTTAACATTGGAGGAATGCTCTTGGATAAGATTGAAGTACATAAATTGCACACAAATAGTGTTCCAAACTTGCTTTTTGTTCTCTGGCAGTTTGGAAAGTAGCATTTATACGATTTCACCCCTCCCATGATGATAGTATGACGTCACTTATTCAAATTATACACTTGCGAACTCCACATCATCTCTGGCAAATTTTAACAGGTGTTCAACTCGTTGAAAGAACTAAAAAAACAACTTTTTTTTGCATTACCTGACTCTTGAGATCCGTTACTAGTAAAATTGCTCCTCTTTTTTTCTAGCAAGTCAAAACTTGTTTGCCTGCTACTGTATGCACTACTTTTTTGCCCCATCTCGGAACACACTAATTCAAGATGTACAAGTACACATGTACACATCACTTGGGGCAAAAAGGAAATGAGTATGTGTGTACGTGCATATGTGTGTGTGAGTGTGTGTGCACACTCAAAGTTTAATTTATAAGTGTTTACATGATCTCAACTCTGTAACTTCCTGCGGATGGAAGAACGGGAAGAAAAAATAAATAAATAGAAAAAAGAAATCAGTCGCTATCTATCATTTACTGCTTAATTATTCTTCATTATTTTGCCGACGCCCATGTTACACTTGGATGTGGTAGAACAAGTTAGGTGAACTGGTAAGATAGTATGCAGAGTTTGTGCGTCGTTTCCATAAAAACTAGGGGAGGAGTGGCGTAAGCCTCCCTACTTAAAATGAAAATCAAGCTTCTACCTGAGCAAGTTAAAATCATATGACCCTCACAATGATTTTATTTTTGAAATAAAGGTATTTTCAGTTATTCTAATTTTAGAATTAGAAATGGTTTCTTGTTTGTTTTCAAAAGTACTGAAACAGTTCAATTCAATAATCTATATCCCCTCCCCATTCTCTGTGCTCTCCCAATCTGTGGTAAGAACTGATCTTGGTTATTTAGCGTTGCTTTCTTCCACTTTTTGGCTAATCGCAACAATGAGAATGATACAATGAAATTAATGAAGGATTTATTTCTTAGTCGAGTTGTACGTTGGCTAATGCACAGACACATATATTTTTGGTAAATAAAAAAACCAAATTTTGGTACAAAAACTGAGTCAATTTCGGGTTCAAAAGCGGTAAATGAAATAAAATTTCGGTGTTATAGCGGTGAAAAAAACTGATCGAAAGCAGCATATAAAATGACATTTTGGTTTTAAAATTCTGAACATAATCCAAAATTTGATTTAAACACTGCACTTATTACAAAATAAACATAACCCTTCTAATAGCACATTTATGTAGTTATCAGAGTATTAAGTTTATTCCTGTATAAAGGGCCCCATTCTTGCTTCTCATATATTTACAGCAGAATTAATCAATTTTCCGTGAATTGCATAACTCACAGGATAATTCAAACTTCAGAAAGTGTCGTGTCTGTAAATAAACTCTAAATTTCGTGTTTAAGAGTTTATTTCGCATTTTCCAGTTCATTTCGCATCATTTCGTGACAAAACAGGGTAGGAAAATGCACCTCACACCTTTCAGAAACATTAGAATGTGTTATTTAACATTTCGTGTTTTTGTCAAAAACGAAATATGCATGCCCCTACTAATGCATCAATTGAAGAGCTTTTATGCACCTTCCTGCACCTTAAACATTTGATCCGAAATAAGAAATTTATGCATATTTTTTTTTGTTTCAGCTGATGCATTTATTTCTCTGTTGTACTCTTGTATGTGATGCACTACAATGCATCAACTGAGAAGGAACCTTGATTTGATGTATTTTGATTTCATTTGCCTTATTTTACTTCACTTTTCTGGCACTATTGGCTAATCGTGGTGATATGATGAAACTGATGACGGGACACTCCCAAAAAAAGCGATTCATGCCCGTTTCGCCCATTGCCGTTTCGCCCAGTACCGAAGAACTTGTTTTATTGGCCCAAGTGATAACCCGCGCCAGAACGGAAGTACCGTTTCGCCCAAAAGGAAATGTGATAGTAAAAATTCCCAATCGTGTAGAGCCACGTGTCCTTTCTCTTTACACCCCACCCAGAAAACTAAATGCATCATATCGATTGCTGCACCAGAATGTATCGATTGATGCACTAAAGAGTGTTTTATGGCTTCTTCAAAGAATCAGATTCACATTTGATGCATTTGAGTACATTTTTGTATGTCGTGAAAGAAACACCAAAGTGCATCATGTGATTCAAGTGAGGATTTCTTTTAGTCGAGATGCACTTCAATGCATCAGCAGATGCGTTTTGATGCACCTTGATGCATTTTCTTGCACTAGAATGCATCATCCAAAAAGATGCAGGAAGGTGCATCAAAACGCATCTGCTGATGCATTGAAGTGCATCTCGACTGAACGGAATCGTCACTTGAATCAAATGATGCACTTTGGTGTTTCTTTCACGACATACAAAAATGCACTCAAATGCATCAAATGTGAATCTGATTCTTTGAAGAAACCATAAAACACAATTTAGTGCATCAATCGATACATTCTGGTGCATCAATCGATATGATGCATTTAGTTCTCTGAGTGTATATAGCCTAACCTAACCTAATATGGTGAACCAGAGACTCCAGATTTTGAAACACAGATTGAGAAATGGATTGATAGATTATGCTGATTCCGTATCATATTTTATTCACCTCATTGGCTAATACTATTGTTGATATTGTGTTTGTACTGTGTATTCTTATGTACACCCAACGGCAAAAGAAACAGTAGGCGAATTGTCCATCACCATTTTCATTGGGTCAGCATTACACAATGTGATGATAATGTATTGAAATAAAGACGTCAGTAAGCAGAGGTCAATGCCTGTTTCGCACCAACATATTGTCATTCCTCAAAACAACACAGGATGTAGAACAGAAAGTAATTAAAATAAAGATGGACAATTTGATTACCATTATCTTTGCCGTTGACCGTACATGTATCTGTATTTCAGTTATTAATGCATTAAACAATACGACAAGGCTCCCCTTTGGAAGCCACACCTGATTATTTGGCTTTTTACTTTCACATTTCCCTTCACATTCAAACAATCATTTAAAAATTCCCTCTGGGCGAAACGGTACTTCCGTTCCGGCGCTTGTTATCACTTGGGCCAATAAAACAAGTTCTTCGGTACTGGGCGAAAGGGGAATGGGCGAAACGGGAAAACACGCAAAAAACACCCATGCCTAGTCCGGGATTCGAACCCGGGATCCCTGGTGTCGTAGCGCTCTCTGCTAACCACTTCTGTGTGTACGAGAGGACGGTACCAAGTCCAAGCGGCGAGGAACAGAAATGAAATCTTGAAACTTTTTTACATTATGTCTGAACAAAGATAAAAAAGAAGCCGAGAAGAGAGTGACAACGAAACAAAATGTTGTTAAAGATACTAAGAACAAACATTTAATAAAATAACGAGAATGGAAAACATGTAGTGAAAGCGAGGAAAGGAAGAGGTGTTTGTTGTGGAATCGTAAGAAAAAATCAATGCAAGAGGGCGCTATGAAAAAATCCACTATTATTATGAGACATGTACAGCTGCAAAGGCTCATACTTGAAGAAAACTTACTATAATTTGAATATTTATATCAATTTTGTAACAGCAGCTTTCATAAACACTGAATGTATTGGAGAACCCCATCCCCAACGCGTTTTGCACCAAATCTCCAGATGGTACTGTAGCATCGAAAGGTGTTCTAGGAGAACACGACAGAAACCATACGTGGGAACTTCAAATTGCATGCATTCTCACTATTCTCGAGGTCTGTGCAGCTTGCAATGAAACTCCATGTGTATCCATTCTCTCGATGGCCCCCGAAACTATTGTTTCCCAACCTCGATCCCTTTTATCCACCCAGCATCCGACACAGGAGCAGATGTGCCCGATCAAACACTTCACCTGTCTCCTGGAAAAAGAGTTGTTGTTGCGGGATCCCCCTCTCATGGGAAAAAAACTTCGCTGCGACCTTTAATTGTTGTTCCCCAATATGTTTCATGTTTCCAGATGCTCTATCTGCCCCCACTTCGGTATAGTTTTCTCAAATTCATTACCATCGAACTAGGAAAAAGGGAATGATTTATATTGAGGATCTCTGGGAGACGGAACATATGGTGCATGGGGGGGAGGGATTCCCAGGCCACGTGCCTGCACGTGTGGAGGAGTGGATTCCCCACGCGGACTCGCACAGATGGTTCCATAGTCCAACGGTCACGTGTGTGTGCCCTTTGGTGTGCACCGTTAGGAAATGCAATGCACGGTGCGTGTGCTTGCACGTATGGGGACAGATGGCTCGAGAGGGACAACTGGACTCGCGCATGTCCTCCTGCGAGGGTGTGGCTGACGATCGGGTGATGATCTCGCATTGGAGTTAATGACGCCGGTCTCTTAATAGTTTAACGATTGATGTTGCTATTAAGGGGCCACCTGGGGATTAATTTCGCAATAGAGCATGGTTTAGATGGTACCCAAAATCAGACAGACCCACCTTAAAGTGTAAAGATAATGGGGCATGTAAATGTGAATATCAAAATGCAATGAGAAACCTGGCACTTCCTTTTCCCGTTGGACAAATATTGTTGTTGTTTTGTAACTTGGCCTGTGACTCCGTGTTTCTTCAACATTTTAACCTTTTCTGATGATGTCATGGAATAGTAACTTGCCTGCATATGAATATCTTGGAAAACTTGTTGGTGCAGGGATGACGATTTTTTGCCAAGGGTTATGAAAAAAAATGAAGAATGGAAAAAATATGGTGTAATAATTTCCTAAAAAGTGTTGGTGAAAGCTATTGATCACACTAGGAAAAACCGTAGTTTTATAATTGTAAAGGATCAAGGAATGCAATTGCTTTAATAAATAGACTCAGAAGGGATCATTCGTGGTCATCATTTATTTAAAATACACATTCTAAAATCTCCAAATTGTGACTGTGGTAATTTAAGGGGTGATGCTCAACATATTATTTTGGAATGTCCAATCCAGTCAGAGAAACGAAAGGTGTTATACAAAACATTATCAAAAATGAATGTTCCTTTTCCCATTAATATGACTTCGATGTTGTATGCACCAGATATTCGAATTGCATATATTATACTTGCTTTTTTGGGACAAGCTGACAAAATTGTAATTTATTTTTGTTAATGGTCGATTGAATGTAGTTATATAAAAAGGCATTCAAGAGCGTATTGGAACTTTGTGTGTACAATTTATGTTAAAATATATCTTATGTATTTAAAATGCATGCTGGGCGTGAACAGCCACATGTAAAGCTGTAAGTCCAACAAACTTTTGTTGAGTTGAGGGATTACGATAGTGTATTGTTGTTTTGGCTTTTACTTTTGGATGGAGTTCAGAAAGTAACAAAATCAGTATTCGGACATATGGCTAGAAATCGCTTTAAGGCGGTGTGGGCCAAGAAAAAGATGAAGTTGAGAAAGAGTGAAAAAATATGAATTATGTGAAAACTTGTTAAGTTCAATTGTGAGAAGTTATATTTGACAGAAACAGTTGGTATTACGCAAATACGCAAACAAGTATTTTGCATGGCAAGTAGTAAAATACCTCTTTAAAAGTCGTAAAAACTTTAATTTGATTTCATTTAACAATATACATAGAATAACTTTCCCATACTCTCAGTGGCATCTAGTGAAAACTGTAGATTCTCAATCATGTATTGTGTTTATCAAAATAAGGTTCTTTTGTTTGAGAATAGAACGTGTCAAATCTTACAAGATTTGACTTCCGTTATTTAGTGTTGCTTTTCTTCCACTTTTGGCCAATCGCGACGATGAGTAATAGTGTGATGAAACTAATGAAGGGATACTCATGTCCAGGCCGGGATTCTAACCTGAAACCCCTGACGTCACAATTACGGAGGTCGCTTTTACAAGATTCGAGTCCAGGAGTTTAGGAGCGCATTCTGCCAACCCGTGGATCACGGAGGTCAAAACACAAAATTTAACATCTTCAATGCAACATTTAAAATTGTGTAATTTTTATTCCAATATGTTAGCACGAATTTCATAAAGATTGAACACAGACAGAATGGTGCTCGTTTGATTTTATCACCATTTCATGTTAGCTTTTTCTAGATACCTGGGAACGCCAATGAGATTAGTGGCTTCTTTTGTCCAGTCTCTTCTTGTGGCAACTCTCGGACATTCACCAGCAAATCGGATTTCGAAACCATCTTGAAGAGCGCGAATTTATGCGCTTCTCGTACAACAGTAACCGCACAGAAGTCCCATCTGCCAACAATGGACTACCACGACAAGACACCGCCAGCAAGCAACGTTCCGCACGACAGATAACACGGCGTCGGAAGCCCTTTGAAAGCTGGAAATTAATTCCAGTCAGCTACGAAGCCCAACTGCTCCAGGATACCCGATGGGAGATGCAAAGGTCAACGAGAATTTGAAAAACACGTGTCAACCAAGCGAATGGTATGGTGAATGCTTCTGTGTTTTCATCCTGCACTGTATTGGACTCAGTGCTCATCCTAGGGGTCCCGGGTTCGAATACCGGCTGGGCATGGATGTTTGTGAGTGTCCATTCAACATATCATCACTCTTGCGAATTAGCCAAAAGTGGCACAAAAGCGAAGTAAAATTAAGCAAATCAATCAACGTTCATCCACGTATAGTATATTATTACTTGCATAATGCATTAATTTGGACAGGAGCGTATATTCTAATTCCCCCTTTAGAATAATTGCATAGGCATCCCCCACCCACTGCATTTTCTCCACGTTGATCCATACAAGCATCCCTCCCATCTTTCCCCAAACTGGCCAAAGTAGTTCCCCCCCCCATCCCAGCTAAAATTTTGCACTTCGTGTGGGCAGAATAACATTTCATGTCTTGCCCTTCAGTCATAAAAATTCATATTTTACCTTTATTATTATTATTGTTTTTACAAATCTTATAATTTCCATACACGACTATCACTTTGATGTTGAACACTTAATTTGCTGTCATGGCACCCATCAGCCAGGTTTTGACGGTACAATTTCACAATTAGAATTACATGAAGATTTCCCTGGTATCTCAGAAGGGCAAGTGCCCCCAGGTTCCCCCTCTGCGGGGCTCTTGATATTCGGGATTAGAATACAATGAGTCTTTATTTACGGAGGCGTGCTTCAGCCTCATGGGCCGTTCTTACAACCAACCCTTGTCACAGATACAATGAATCAACAAGAAAGAAAATAAAAACATAATGATCATAATGCAATTAAACAATGCAATAAGGAATTTATGATAAAATGATACCTTGAATTGAGTAGTATTTAAACTGTGGATTAAAAGTATTTAATAGTCATTATTAGTTAGAGGTAATAGGTATGCGTTACATGATATATAAATGCAGGTGATGTTGATAGTAGATCTTAAACAGTGACATTTGAGAGAAATGAACAAATTTTAGAGAAAGATAAAGAATAAATGAAACAGTTCAGCAAAGAGACAGAAAAAAATATAAGTGGGAAAGAGATTAAGAGAGAG